>NW_023665574.1:0-313894 GCF_014743375.2 Drosophila subpulchrella
TTTTAATTTTAATTTTAATTTTAATTTTAATTTTAATTTTAATTTTAATTTTAATTTTAATTTTAATTTTAATTTAATTTAATTAAATTAAATTAAATTAAATTAAATTAAATTAAATTAAATTAAATTAATTAGTCAGTTAATTTTTAACTTTAAACTTAAAATTTTAATTTTTAATTTTAATTAGTTCTTACTTTCTCTCTAAATTTAAATTCCAATATGCTAAATTGTGTAGTTTAATAGTCAGGTGGTGCTCTTGCAGTGCGGTTTTAAATTGAGATTCGTTACTGATTGCCTTGATAGTGTGTGGAAGTTGGTTCCAAGTGCGAACAGCATATACAAGGAACTGCGTCCTTGTGCATAGGTACTTATACTTAAAGCTTATTATGTTTCTGGTTCTTCTTGACGAACTAAAAATAAGTTTTACATACAGATACTACGGCTCTTGTTTGCTTATAATTTCATGAAGTAGTAACAGGGCCCAAAGGTTTGTCCAGGATTTAAGTAGCATGTTAAAGTTTTAATTGTAACCTCACTTATATGGTCAGCTCTTGGTATTTTATAAATATATCTTGCCACATTATTAAACGCTACCTGCATCTTGCGCTAACCTACGGAGCTGCAGTCACTAAATACCTCTAGTCCATAGAAAAGTACCGGTCCCTTTGAAGTCTTTCGTCAAGTATAAGTTTCTAAGTATTGCATACATTTTTCCCACAGATTTATTAATGTGATCATCCCACGTCAGTAGTAGGGAAAGACAAGTTCTGGGACAATTAGCATATTAATGGCCCCAAGCCCCCCCCCCCCCCCCCCTCATTCACGTATTGGGGTTCTGGGACAATTAGCATAATCCAATAATTTAAGTGATTTTAATGGACTTTGAACTCATAAAAATGTAACGATCATGTCTATAAAGAGTATACTTAATTGCCCCCATCGCCCCCACATCCCCATGTGACAATATTGATCATCCCCTCATTATGTGCAATTAATAGTCAGGTAAGAAAGGTGCACGTGAGAAAGGTCGCACAACCATAGTATCCAAAGGTTGTTATCTTAGAGGAACATATCCGATCATGTTGGGGAAAGGTGTGATCACGTACCCTTTTGCCTCATTATCACAGGTGTTGCTGTGCACGTGAGAAAGGTCGCACACCCAAAGTATTCAAAGATGGTTATCTTAGAGGAACATGTCCGGTCATGTTGAGGAATAATATTTTCTATGATTGTAAAATTAATTTAGAAATCAAAAGAACCCCAATAAAATAAATCTCACAAGTTAATGATTCTCAGATGTGGAATATTTTCAAACACACATTTTTGTTTCCGCCCCAGAACGTTTAACTGGTAAATTCTCTAAGATTCTCTCCTTTCCACAAAGGGGTCATAAACATGTCATAAAAGGGATTCAAGCAAGAGCTACCCGAACATGCGCACCTGTCCATTACCTGACCGCAATAAAAGGGGCACATGTACAAGCATGAAGGCGCACGCTCATTGACAAGCGCAATAAAAGGGACACATGCACAAGCCTGAAGGCGCACGCTCATTGGCAAGATCATGGGCCTCACGCCAACGACCTCACGGCTGACTGCTAGCTCTAATACGTCAGATACTAGGGGTTGAAATCACGACCGCGCAACAACTCGCAAGTAGCCGACATATCTCAGTCAAGGAAATATTTTCCAATAGTAGAGTGGAGCAGCGCGTCCACTGTGGTCCTCTAGTCCATCGACGATGTACTTCACGACGTCTACTTCATCAAAGTTGCCTTGCTGGGCGAAATTGCGCATTGTGATGAAATACTGCATCAAGGGGTCGGTCTTCCCAATTGTGCGTTTTTGCAGTTGTTTCGCAATTTCCTGGTTTGACATTCTGTTTCCAAAAACTTGGGTGAGCGTGGCGCTCATTTCTGGCCAGGAAGACACCTTTTCGTACAGCATGTATTGCCTAGCTGATCTTCGGAGAAGACGGGTGCCAATAGATAGGCATTGTGTAACGCTTAGTTTATGAACCTCGGCAGCTTTTTCCAATTCACGGATCCAAGCCTGGACCGACAGGTTGTCGTCTCCTGAAAACTCCGGGATCATGGCCTCCACATCCTTCAGATCGGCTTGATGTATGGAAGCATTCGGTGTAGTCATGCCTTCCAATTCGGCGACTATCAATTTGAGTTCGGCTAGCTTCTTTCTAGCGGTGTACAGTTCCATCATCTGAATGATTTCCGACGTTTCGCGAGCCATTGAGCGAATGTTCTGCTCAATCGGTTCTTGCCTCGACATGTTCATAACGGTTTGCTGCGAACTTCCAGAAGGTTCCAATAACGGCGCCAAAGCGTCGGCCATTTGCAATTTCTCACGGTCTTCGATCAGCGTTAGCATGCGGTTTGCAAGCTTCGGTGTGCTCGGGGAATCCTGCTCCTCATCTTGACCCTGGATCTCTGTGTCCTCGGCGTCCTCGATGTTAGCCTCCAGATTCCTTGCACGGTTTAACGCAGCACGGAGTTGGTAAATTGTTGCATCAGCCTCGAACATGATGCCCTTCTCGGAAAGGAGCTCCAGCAGCTCGTCTTTGGACATCTTAACAACCTCACTGTATGATAACATTGCGCAACATTTGGGCAAACCCCACACCTGATTTGTAAACTTATAGGTTTTTATTTAAAAATTTTAAATTTGGTTGCGCTTTTTGCTCTTCTTGATCGGCGTCGCTTATTAGTAGTGTGCCCGTTCATTATTATTTACAATATCTCTTAAAACTAAATCGGTTAATACTAGATTGCACTAAATATACTAAATAACATTATGTACTGGAATTACACAGCTTACAATTTTAATTTTAATTTTAATTTTAATTTTAATTTTAATTTTAATTTTAATTTTAATTTTAATTTTAATTTTAATTTTAATTTTAATTTTAATTTTAATTTTAATTTTAATTTTAATTTTAATTTTAATTTTAATTTTAATTTTAATTTTAATTTTAATTTTAATTTTAATTTTAATTTTAATTTTAATTTTAATTTTAATTTTAATTTTAATTTTAATTTTAATTTTAATTTTAATTTTAATTTTAATTTTAATTTTAATTTTAATTTTAATTTTAATTTTAATTTTAATTTTAATTTTAATTTTAATTTTAATTTTAATTTTAATTTTAATTTTAATTTTAATTTTAATTTTAATTTTAATTTTAATTTTAATTTTAATTTTAATTTTAATTTTAATTTTAATTTTAATTTTAATTTTAATTTTAATTTTAATTTTAATTTTAATTTTAATTTTAATTTTAATTTTAATTTTAATTTTAATTTTAATTTTAATTTTAATTTTAATTTTAATTTTAATTTTAATTTTAATTTTAATTTTAATTTTAATTTTAATTTTAATTTTAATTTTAATTTTAATTTTAATTTTAATTTTAATTTTAATTTTAATTTTAATTTTAATTTTAATTTTAATTTTAATTTTAATTTTAATTTTAATTTTAATTTTAATTTTAATTTTAATTTTAATTTTAATTTTAATTTTAATTTTAATTTTAATTTTAATTTTAATTTTAATTTTAATTTTAATTTTAATTTTAATTTTAATTTTAATTTTAATTTTAATTTTAATTTTAATTTTAATTTTAATTTTAATTTTAATTTTAATTTTAATTTTAATTTTAATTTTAATTTTAATTTTAATTTTAATTTTAATTTTAATTTTAATTTTAATTTTAATTTTAATTTTAATTTTAATTTTAATTTTAATTTTAATTTTAATTTTAATTTTAATTTTAATTTTAATTTTAATTTTAATTTTAATTTTAATTTTAATTTTAATTTTAATTTTAATTTTAATTTTAATTTTAATTTTAATTTTAATTTTAATTTTAATTTTAATTTTAATTTTAATTTTAATTTTAATTTTAATTTTAATTTTAATTTTAATTTTAATTTTAATTTTAATTTTAATTTTAATTTTAATTTTAATTTTAATTTTAATTTTAATTTTAATTTTAATTTTAATTTTAATTTTAATTTTAATTTTAATTTTAATTTTAATTTTAATTTTAATTTTAATTTTAATTTTAATTTTAATTTTAATTTTAATTTTAATTTTAATTTTAATTTTAATTTTAATTTTAATTTTAATTTTAATTTTAATTTTAATTTTAATTTTAATTTTAATTTTAATTTTAATTTTAATTTTAATTTTAATTTTAATTTTAATTTTAATTTTAATTTTAATTTTAATTTTAATTTTAATTTTAATTTTAATTTTAATTTTAATTTTAATTTTAATTTTAATTTTAATTTTAATTTTAATTTTAATTTTAATTTTAATTTTAATTTTAATTTTAATTTTAATTTTAATTTTAATTTTAATTTTAATTTTAATTTTAATTTTAATTTTAATTTTAATTTTAATTTTAATTTTAATTTTAATTTTAATTTTAATTTTAATTTTAATTTTAATTTTAATTTTAATTTTAATTTTAATTTTAATTTTAATTTTAATTTTAATTTTAATTTTAATTTTAATTTTAATTTTAATTTTAATTTTAATTTTAATTTTAATTTTAATTTTAATTTTAATTTTAATTTTAATTTTAATTTTAATTTTAATTTTAATTTTAATTTTAATTTTAATTTTAATTTTAATTTTAATTTTAATTTTAATTTTAATTTTAATTTTAATTTTAATTTTAATTTTAATTTTAATTTTAATTTTAATTTTAATTTTAATTTTAATTTTAATTTTAATTTTAATTTTAATTTTAATTTTAATTTTAATTTTAATTTTAATTTTAATTTTAATTTTAATTTTAATTTTAATTTTAATTTTAATTTTAATTTTAATTTTAATTTTAATTTTAATTTTAATTTTAATTTTAATTTTAATTTTAATTTTAATTTTAATTTTAATTTTAATTTTAATTTTAATTTTAATTTTAATTTTAATTTTAATTTTAATTTTAATTTTAATTTTAATTTTAATTTTAATTTTAATTTTAATTTTAATTTTAATTTTAATTTTAATTTTAATTTTAATTTTAATTTTAATTTTAATTTTAATTTTAATTTTAATTTTAATTTTAATTTTAATTTTAATTTTAATTTTAATTTTAATTTTAATTTTAATTTTAATTTTAATTTTAATTTTAATTTTAATTTTAATTTTAATTTTAATTTTAATTTTAATTTTAATTTTAATTTTAATTTTAATTTTAATTTTAATTTTAATTTTAATTTTAATTTTAATTTTAATTTTAATTTTAATTTTAATTTTAATTTTAATTTTAATTTTAATTTTAATTTTAATTTTAATTTTAATTTTAATTTTAATTTTAATTTTAATTTTAATTTTAATTTTAATTTTAATTTTAATTTTAATTTTAATTTTAATTTTAATTTTAATTTTAATTTTAATTTTAATTTTAATTTTAATTTTAATTTTAATTTTAATTTTAATTTTAATTTTAATTTTAATTTTAATTTTAATTTTAATTTTAATTTTAATTTTAATTTTAATTTTAATTTTAATTTTAATTTTAATTTTAATTTTAATTTTAATTTTAATTTTAATTTTAATTTTAATTTTAATTTTAATTTTAATTTTAATTTTAATTTTAATTTTAATTTTAATTTTAATTTTAATTTTAATTTTAATTTTAATTTTAATTTTAATTTTAATTTTAATTTTAATTTTAATTTTAATTTTAATTTTAATTTTAATTTTAATTTTAATTTTAATTTTAATTTTAATTTTAATTTTAATTTTAATTTTAATTTTAATTTTAATTTTAATTTTAATTTTAATTTTAATTTTAATTTTAATTTTAATTTTAATTTTAATTTTAATTTTAATTTTAATTTTAATTTTAATTTTAATTTTAATTTTAATTTTAATTTTAATTTTAATTTTAATTTTAATTTTAATTTTAATTTTAATTTTAATTTTAATTTTAATTTTAATTTTAATTTTAATTTTAATTTTAATTTTAATTTTAATTTTAATTTTAATTTTAATTTTAATTTTAATTTTAATTTTAATTTTAATTTTAATTTTAATTTTAATTTTAATTTTAATTTTAATTTTAATTTTAATTTTAATTTTAATTTTAATTTTAATTTAATTTAATTAAATTAAATTAAATTAAATTAAATTAAATTAAATTAAATTAAATTAATTAGTCAGTTAATTTTTAACTTTAAACTTAAAATTTTAATTTTTAATTTTAATTAGTTCTTACTTTCTCTCTAAATTTAAATTCCAATATGCTAAATTGTGTAGTTTAATAGTCAGGTGGTGCTCTTGCAGTGCGGTTTTAAATTGAGATTCGTTACTGATTGCCTTGATAGTGTGTGGAAGTTGGTTCCAAGTGCGAACAGCATATACAAGGAACTGCGTCCTTGTGCATAGGTACTTATACTTAAAGCTTATTATGTTTCTGGTTCTTCTTGACGAACTAAAAATAAGTTTTACATACAGATACTACGGCTCTTGTTTGCTTATAATTTCATGAAGTAGTAACAGGGCCCAAAGGTTTGTCCAGGATTTAAGTAGCATGTTAAAGTTTTAATTGTAACCTCACTTATATGGTCAGCTCTTGGTATTTTATAAATATATCTTGCCACATTATTAAACGCTACCTGCATCTTGCGCTAACCTACGGAGCTGCAGTCACTAAATACCTCTAGTCCATAGAAAAGTACCGGTCCCTTTGAAGTCTTTCGTCAAGTATAAGTTTCTAAGTATTGCATACATTTTTCCCACAGATTTATTAATGTGATCATCCCACGTCAGTAGTAGGGAAAGACAAGTTCTGGGACAATTAGCATATTAATGGCCCCAAGCCCCCCCCCCCCCCCCCCCCCCCCCCTCATTCACGTATTGGGGTTCTGGGACAATTAGCATAATCCAATAATTTAAGTGATTTTAATGGACTTTGAACTCATAAAAATGTAACGATCATGTCTATAAAGAGTATACTTAATTGCCCCCATCGCCCCCACATCCCCATGTGACAATATTGATCATCCCCTCATTATGTGCAATTAATAGTCAGGTAAGAAAGGTGCACGTGAGAAAGGTCGCACAACCATAGTATCCAAAGGTTGTTATCTTAGAGGAACATATCCGATCATGTTGGGGAAAGGTGTGATCACGTACCCTTTTGCCTCATTATCACAGGTGTTGCTGTGCACGTGAGAAAGGTCGCACACCCAAAGTATTCAAAGATGGTTATCTTAGAGGAACATGTCCGGTCATGTTGAGGAATAATATTTTCTATGATTGTAAAATTAATTTAGAAATCAAAAGAACCCCAATAAAATAAATCTCACAAGTTAATGATTCTCAGATGTGGAATATTTTCAAACACACATTTTTGTTTCCGCCCCAGAACGTTTAACTGGTAAATTCTCTAAGATTCTCTCCTTTCCACAAAGGGGTCATAAACATGTCATAAAAGGGATTCAAGCAAGAGCTACCCGAACATGCGCACCTGTCCATTACCTGACCGCAATAAAAGGGGCACATGTACAAGCATGAAGGCGCACGCTCATTGACAAGCGCAATAAAAGGGACACATGCACAAGCCTGAAGGCGCACGCTCATTGGCAAGATCATGGGCCTCACGCCAACGACCTCACGGCTGACTGCTAGCTCTAATACGTCAGATACTAGGGGTTGAAATCACGACCGCGCAACAACTCGCAAGTAGCCGACATATCTCAGTCAAGGAAATATTTTCCAATAGTAGAGTGGAGCAGCGCGTCCACTGTGGTCCTCTAGTCCATCGACGATGTACTTCACGACGTCTACTTCATCAAAGTTGCCTTGCTGGGCGAAATTGCGCATTGTGATGAAATACTGCATCAAGGGGTCGGTCTTCCCAATTGTGCGTTTTTGCAGTTGTTTCGCAATTTCCTGGTTTGACATTCTGTTTCCAAAAACTTGGGTGAGCGTGGCGCTCATTTCTGGCCAGGAAGACACCTTTTCGTACAGCATGTATTGCCTAGCTGATCTTCGGAGAAGACGGGTGCCAATAGATAGGCATTGTGTAACGCTTAGTTTATGAACCTCGGCAGCTTTTTCCAATTCACGGATCCAAGCCTGGACCGACAGGTTGTCGTCTCCTGAAAACTCCGGGATCATGGCCTCCACATCCTTCAGATCGGCTTGATGTATGGAAGCATTCGGTGTAGTCATGCCTTCCAATTCGGCGACTATCAATTTGAGTTCGGCTAGCTTCTTTCTAGCGGTGTACAGTTCCATCATCTGATTGATTTCCGACGTTTCGCGAGCCATTGAGCGAATGTTCTGCTCAATCGGTTCTTGCCTCGACATGTTCATAACGGTTTGCTGCGAACTTCCAGAAGGTTCCAATAACGGCGCCAAAGCGTCGGCCATTTGCAATTTCTCACGGTCTTCGATCAGCGTTAGCATGCGGTTTGCAAGCTTCGGTGTGCTCGGGGAATCCTGCTCCTCATCTTGACCCTGGATCTCTGTGTCCTCGGCGTCCTCGATGTTAGCCTCCAGATTCCTTGCACGGTTTAACGCAGCACGGAGTTGGTAAATTGTTGCATCAGCCTCGAACATGATGCCCTTCTCGGAAAGGAGCTCCAGCAGCTCGTCTTTGGACATCTTAACAACCTCACTGTATGATAACATTGCGCAACATTTGGGCAAACCCCACACCTGATTTGTAAACTTATAAACTTTTTATTTAAAAATTTTAAATTTGGTTGCGCTTTTTGCTCTTCTTGATCGGCGTCGCTTATTAGTAGTGTGCCCGTTCATTATTATTTACAATATCTCTTAAAACTAAATCGGTTAATACTAGATTGCACTAAATATACTAAATAACATTATGTACTGGAATTACACAGCTTACAATTTTAATTTTAATTTTAATTTTAATTTTAATTTTAATTTTAATTTTAATTTTAATTTTAATTTTAATTTTAATTTTAATTTTAATTTTAATTTTAATTTTAATTTTAATTTTAATTTTAATTTTAATTTTAATTTTAATTTTAATTTTAATTTTAATTTTAATTTTAATTTTAATTTTAATTTTAATTTTAATTTTAATTTTAATTTTAATTTTAATTTTAATTTTAATTTTAATTTTAATTTTAATTTTAATTTTAATTTTAATTTTAATTTTAATTTTAATTTTAATTTTAATTTTAATTTTAATTTTAATTTTAATTTTAATTTTAATTTTAATTTTAATTTTAATTTTAATTTTAATTTTAATTTTAATTTTAATTTTAATTTTAATTTTAATTTTAATTTTAATTTTAATTTTAATTTTAATTTTAATTTTAATTTTAATTTTAATTTTAATTTTAATTTTAATTTTAATTTTAATTTTAATTTTAATTTTAATTTTAATTTTAATTTTAATTTTAATTTTAATTTTAATTTTAATTTTAATTTTAATTTTAATTTTAATTTTAATTTTAATTTTAATTTTAATTTTAATTTTAATTTTAATTTTAATTTTAATTTTAATTTTAATTTTAATTTTAATTTTAATTTTAATTTTAATTTTAATTTTAATTTTAATTTTAATTTTAATTTTAATTTTAATTTTAATTTTAATTTTAATTTTAATTTTAATTTTAATTTTAATTTTAATTTTAATTTTAATTTTAATTTTAATTTTAATTTTAATTTTAATTTTAATTTTAATTTTAATTTTAATTTTAATTTTAATTTTAATTTTAATTTTAATTTTAATTTTAATTTTAATTTTAATTTTAATTTTAATTTTAATTTTAATTTTAATTTTAATTTTAATTTTAATTTTAATTTTAATTTTAATTTTAATTTTAATTTTAATTTTAATTTTAATTTTAATTTTAATTTTAATTTTAATTTTAATTTTAATTTTAATTTTAATTTTAATTTTAATTTTAATTTTAATTTTAATTTTAATTTTAATTTTAATTTTAATTTTAATTTTAATTTTAATTTTAATTTTAATTTTAATTTTAATTTTAATTTTAATTTTAATTTTAATTTTAATTTTAATTTTAATTTTAATTTTAATTTTAATTTTAATTTTAATTTTAATTTTAATTTTAATTTTAATTTTAATTTTAATTTTAATTTTAATTTTAATTTTAATTTTAATTTTAATTTTAATTTTAATTTTAATTTTAATTTTAATTTTAATTTTAATTTTAATTTTAATTTTAATTTTAATTTTAATTTTAATTTTAATTTTAATTTTAATTTTAATTTTAATTTTAATTTTAATTTTAATTTTAATTTTAATTTTAATTTTAATTTTAATTTTAATTTTAATTTTAATTTTAATTTTAATTTTAATTTTAATTTTAATTTTAATTTTAATTTTAATTTTAATTAAATTAAATTAAATTAAATTAAATTAAATTAATTAGTTAGTTAATTTTTAACTTTAAACTTAACATTTTAATTTTTAATTTTAATTAGTTCTTACTTTCTCTCTAAATTTAAATTCCAATATGCTAAATTGTGTAGTTTAATAGTCAGGTGGTGCTCTTGCAGTGCGGTTTTAAATTGAGATTCGTTACTGATTGCCTTGATAGTGTGTGGAAGTTGGTTCCAAGTGCGAACAGCATATACAAGGAACTGCGACCTTGTGCATAGGTACTTATACTTAAAGCTTATTATGTTTCTGGTTCTTCTTGACGAACTAAAAATAAGTTTTACATACAGACACTACGGCTCTTGTTTGCTTATAATTTCATGAAGTAGTAACAGGGCCCAAAGGTTTGTCCAGGATTTAAGTAGCATGTTAAAGTTTTAATTGTAACCTCACTTATATGGTCAGCTCTTGGTATTTTATAAATATATCTTGCCACATTATTAAACGCTACCTGCAGCTTGCGCTAACCTACGGAGCTGCAGTCACTAAATACCTCTAGTCCATAGAAAAGTACCGGTCCCTTTGAAGTCTTTCGTCAAGTATAAGTTTCTAAGTATTGCATACATTTTTCCCACAGATTTATTAATGTGATCATCCCACGTCAGTAGTAGGGAAAGACAAGTTCTGGGACAATTAGCATATTAATGGCCCCAAGTCCCCCCCCCCTCATTCACGTATTGGGGTTCTGGGACAATTAGCATAATCCAATAATTTAAGTGATTTTAATGGACTTTGAACTCATAAAAATGTAACGATCATGTCTATAAAGAGTATACTTAATTGCCCCCATCGCCCCCACATCCCCATGTGACAATATTGATCATCCCCTCATTATGTGCAATTAATAGTCAGGTAAGAAAGGTGCACGTGAGAAAGGTCGCACAACCATAGTATCCAAAGGTTGTTATCTTAGAGGAACATATCCGATCATGTTGGGGAAAGGTGTGATCACGTACCCTTTTGCCTCATTATCACAGGTGTTGCTGTGCACGTGAGAAAGGTCGCACACCCAAAGTATTCAAAGATGGTTATCTTAGAGGAACATGTCCGGTCATGTTGAGGAATAATATTTTCTATGATTGTAAAATTAATTTAGAAATCAAAAGAACCCCAATAAAATAAATCTCACAAGTTAATGATTCTCAGATGTGGAATATTTTCAAACACACATTTTTGTTTCCGCTCCAGAACGTTTAACTGGTAAATTCTCTAAGATTCTCTCCTTTCCACAAACACATGTCATAAAACACAACACAACATGTCATAAAAGGGATTCAAGCAAGAGCTACCCGAACATGCGCACCTGTCCATTACCTGACCGCAATAAAAGGGGCACATGTACAAGCATGAAGGCGCACGCTCATTGACAAGCGCAATAAAAGGGACACATGCACAAGCCTGAAGGCGCACGCTCATTGGCAAGATCATGGGCCTCACGCCAACGACCTCACGGCTGACTGCTAGCTCTAATACGTCAGATACTAGGGGTTGAAATCACGAACGCGCAACAACTCGCAAGTAGCCGACATATCTCAGTCAAGGAAATATTTTCCATTCTCCGTACCTGTAATTTTAACTAGAATTAAAAAATAAAAAATAAGAATAATAATACATTTATTCATTTATTTTGGTATTGCGAACATTTTTATTGTATATAGAAATTAATTTTCTGCTTTGATTCCGGCAATTTGCATAGAAGAAGCAGGCGCACGTTTCCGATGTCATCTCTGGATTACAAAATGTAAAGTGTTCACCAAAATTCGTAGTTTTGAGATCATGTCCACCTCGATTCATGAACATAGTTTTTGTGTTTAAAAGGTATTGAAAATGCTGACCAATTATCTGTCCTTTAAATTGTTCAATAAATTGGTCAATTTCCTCATGAAATTTAATTTTGTTAATTTTATTTTCTTGTAGGTCTTTAAATGTATGATGTATAAAAAGTATTTTATTGTTTTGGAGCTACTTTTAAAAAATGTCAAAATATTGTATGCATTGTTAAGAGCACAAACCCCACCCTTAAGGTGTGTTTCACAATAGGGAAAACGGTTTCCTTTAAACCTGTTTAATGACGGACAGCCCATTTACTCGATATTAATGAGCTGTTCTATTGAAATTCTCACATCAATAGGACCAGTTTTCACTGATTCGTTTTGATATGAAAGATCAACCACAATAAAAGGGGCCTTCAATTTAAATTCATTTGGGGTAAAAATGGTTGTGATTCACGATTATAGTAACTAGATTGAAATCTTGTATACATTTCAGATAGGTGTGCATACTGATTCTTACTAAAATCAACATTCAGATTATCATATGGATATGATTCAGAATTCAAGTGTACTTTCAAGTTTGATAAGTTATTTGTGATAAGTTCTCCATTTAGTGTAAATCCAATTATGGCAAATCTTGGTTTTTCGCGGTTAGCCGACAATTTCACATTCCAGCTGTGTTGACTTCCATACCCCAATTTGGGGTTAACATATGAATCCCAACTATGGAATGCGATTTGTAGGCTTACACCATTTTTAATAAAATCGTACATCTTAATTTTTGCAAAATCGCTCGGAGTTACATGGGGAATTTTCCAGGTTATATTCGTCATTTCCAACTTAAAAGTTTGTTCATTTCTGGTTTGTTCAAACACATCACCAAGATTCTTAGTTGGCATCAACACTAGTTCGTGTTTACAATTTAACAAAACTTTTTTATAATCCTCAGCAAATCCCAACAAATTTTTTAATGGTACAGAAAAGTTATAGTGGGGTCCCGTAGACATTTCGTCTCGACTGCTCCATCCGGAATTTAATAGATTTTGACTTTGGAGATTATCCAGAGATATATAATAATTTAGGGTTGTAGTCATACCGACAAATCGTGTTTTATCAAAGTGGTAACATTATCAGTTGTAGGTCCATTCGGTGAATCTTATCTAATAATTCCTTGAAAATTAAGGTAACTTTCGTGAGGAAGCACGTACAAGTCTTGATTTTGAAAAGTAATTCGAATTTCATCGTTTGGTTTAAATGTTTTATTATACGATGAATAAGTATGAAACTCTTTCTTCGAAATACTCTCATCTGAGTAAACCTTTTCTCGAACATTTAAAATTTCGTTCATTTTCCTTTCCACCTTTTATATAATACTCGAAGCTTCAAGCCTAACGACTTAAAAAATAGTTTATTTTTCAAAGTAAGTGAGCTTCTTTTTACTGTTGATCCTCTTTCTATAGCTTTACAATTAGA
The DNA here is from genome assembly GCF_014743375.2 of Drosophila subpulchrella. NCBI lineage: Eukaryota > Metazoa > Arthropoda > Insecta > Diptera > Drosophilidae > Drosophila > Drosophila subpulchrella. Next base: position 13,665 of record NW_023665574.1, read on the forward strand.
AATGCTTGGCTGAGGACTTAAGCTACGTCTTTTATTATAAATAATCATTCTATTTACCGAATGTGCATGCGAATCGAAACGTTTTCACCACGTAAATTCACCAAATCACCGTTTTGATCAACTATGGGTATAGATAGTGTGCTTATTTCGTCACAGTTGATTGGTAAATAAATAAGGTTATGTGGTGTCACTGTCATTTTATACCCAGGCGGAACATTTATGCCAAACTCATGTAATGTATGATTCGGTGTATTATCTACATATGAACCGCTGATTATATTACATTCCAAACGAATTGTATTAATTTTTAATATGTTCACGGTCTGATCTGATCGATAGGTTTTTGTAGGATGTGGTTCTAGTACTTTTTGATGGAAACCAAACAGTTGTCCCACCGATCTTTCCTTATTAAAGTAAACTGACTCTCGCATGGTAGTTATTTCAACTTGAAGTGTATTATTATTACTTTGAATTTTAAATGTATTTTCAAGGTTATAGTCTTTTAGTTTATTGTAAATGAAGTCGGTGATATCATTCAATTCATATGATCCAGTAGGAATTGTAATAACCTTGTCACCGATGTGGAAGAGATTATTTTTTTCATCAATATTTGGAATCGAATTATACATATTAAAATCGATAAGAGCGCACTCATATCGACCATTCAATTCGATAGGCAGAAAAAAGTTTGTATTTATAATGGAACTATTTCCATTCAAGGATAATGCAAGTGATCTAGACATATTGAAATCTCTTGATAAACTGTGGGGTTGTAAGTATCTAACCAAGCTTTATATTGAAATTACTCCTTAAACCATAATAAATTGATCAAATCCTTTTCTGTATCTTCCGTTATTCATTTCGTTATCCCTGCTAATTAATAGGAATATTATGATTAATTTCTCCAAGTACTCATATTTAGGTTGATATAAACTTTTAGAAAATGTATAAACGTTTTCGAATTTTAATCCATTAGGACTCTCTATTAGACTTAACATAATATTAGTTTTACCACAATTCGAAGGCCCAACAATTAGAGCCCTTATTGTGTGTCGGTAAGAGAGCACTATGTCGTGGCGGTAGATTTTTCTCGTTTTCATCGTTAATATTTCTAACTAAAATTTTTTGTTTCTGACTTATTAAACGCATCTTTTAATCTAATGTACCTCATTCAATGAGAAATCTTCGATGATTAAAAATCAATAAAATGGGGAAACGTTTTTATAATCGCATCAGTCGTATTTTTAATTGTAAACACGGTGGTGGTCTTGTCGATAAGCTAATCAATACATTACCGTTTGAAGCCCTTATTCCGGGATATAATTTTTGTGGACCGGGTACAAAGTTACAGAAACGGTTGGAACGTGGTGATCAAGGAATAAACCCATTGGATGAAGCTTGCAAAGAGCACGATATTGCATATTCTCAAAACAAGGCATTGAGTGAACGACATAGGGCAGACTCCATATTAATTGACAAAGCCTGGTCGCGTGTCAAGGCACCAGATAGCAGTCTTGGTGAAAAAGCAGCAGCATACTTTGTTACAAATATAATGAAAGCCAAGAAAAAATTTGGTATGGGATTGAATAAAACGGAAAAGAAAGGAAAGAAAAAGATATTGAAGAACAAAATGAAGAAGACAAACCTTTCGACTGTTATTAATGTTGCTACTAAGACATTAAAAAAACAAAGACCATTAGACATTATGAGTGCAATTAAAGTTGCACATAAATCAATTCATCAATCAATCGGTTCTAAGAAAAATGTTAAAGTACTTCGTGTAATTAATGTACCCAAAATTGGAGGTTTTCTACCAATCGTGCCGATCTTGACAGCCCTCAGCGCTCTTGGTAGTTTAGCAAGTGGTAGTGCAGCAATTGCAAAAACAATTAACAATGCGAGAATGGCCAAAGAAGATATGGAGGAGAAAAAAGTCACAACCGGAAAATTGAAAGTGTTACTGTAGGAGAAGGATTATATCTCAAGCCCTATAGAAAGGGTTATGGTTTCTTTCTTAAGCCCTATAGTAAGGGGAAAGGAATTAAGAAGCGAAAAAACTAATTTCTCTGCTACCCAATAGATCACTATCAAATATCGACATTATACATTTTGCTAAGCAATATATCCCACATTATAGAGGGGTGTTTATGAGAGATCTACTTCCAGAAGCAACAAAAAGTCGGGAGTGTGGTATAGTAAACCTAGATAATTCACGATCAAGTGGTACACATTGGGTTGCATATAATAAAAATAAAAATAATATACATTATTTCAATAGTTTTGGAAATCTTCAGCCACCTAGAGAAGTTGTGAAATACTTGGGTCATAGAATACAATACAATTACGATAGGGTTCAAGACTTTGATACATACAACTGTGGACACCTGTGCCTCGCTTTTCTAGATGTGGAGTCAAAAACGGTATATTTAAATGGTTAACTCACATTTGGGGGGTTGAAAATCAATGTATGGGTACGTGTATAAAAAGTGGACCTGCACGCGTTCAAATTCACAGTCTAAGTTTTTACTTCACATCGAACGTCATCTAGAGGACAAGAATTTTTGATCATTCTTAACAAAAAAACTAGAACAGCTCATAACAGATCAAAACAGCTGGTGACCAGCTTATAACAACTAGTTAACAACCAGTTAACAGCTACTAAACAGATAATAACCATCTAATAACAGCTATTAACCAGCTAAAACAAGTAGTAAGCAAGTACGAAACAAGTACTAAACAACTGCTAAACAGGTAGTAAACATCAAAAAACAGCTAAATACAACGTGGAACAACAGTACCAAGTCCAAAAACCTCAACAACCATCATGAATCAGGAAAACCAAATGAACATTGTAATTAAAGAGTTCAATAAATTTAATAAAAAGACACTGCTACCGAAGACAAGGATGCCTGAAAATGTAAGATTCCCGATCCTCAAGGCGGAGCGCAAAACAACAAAGGTTGGAGAATCTATTGCTCTCGAGTGGGAGAAGCACATCCTGTACATGCCGGAAAGGTACACCTCTCTTCAATATGATATCATCAATGAAATGGTTGATGGAAAATTTAATATTTATAAAAGTAATGACAATTTGTATTTAGAAATAGATTTTAAGAATATAACAATAAATACACTTTTTTAAATATAATGAAGAAAATGTATCGAATCTTTTTTTATTCGGAAATGGTGTATAAATATTATGGCGTTCCCTAAACAGTATTTGTTTAGTAACTGAGGAGTGATTACATGAATTTTGGAAATTTAAAATCTTTTACCTATTTTTGTCACAGTTAACCAAAGCTAGATTTGCTTTGAAGCGAAAATTCTATGATCTCGAACAAGTCAAAAATCATACGAATTTACAATTGGAGGAGACTTTTAAACCTATTACTGAACCCTTACATGAACTTGTTAGGGAAAATAAAAAACAAAAGATTTCTAATGTAAAAGATAGTATAAAAGTAAAGCGTGAAATGAAGCAAATTATAACATACGATGATAATGAGAGAGAGCTTGAGAGCTTCTACTTTACAACTAATGAGAAAGATCTGCAGTCTAATCGAAACATAACTCCACTAGTTATAATTATGATTTTAATATCAGTAATTTGACCAGAGGAAATGTGTTGGATAAAGGTTATGGACCTAAAAAAACTGCAAGCAATTCATTAACATTGGGAGATAAAGAAATAAAAATTAAAAATAATAAAATAACATTTTCTAGTGGAATGAGTTGTGATCTGACTCCTGGTCTGTACTCTCTAATTATACCCGTTACTCGTAGAGTAAAAGGGTATACTAGATTCGTCGGAAAGTATGTAACAGGCAGAAGGAAGCGTTTCCGACCCCATAAAGTATATATATTCTTGATCAGGATCACTAGCCGAGTCGATCTAGCCATGTCCGTCTGTCCGTCCGGATGAACGCTGAGATCTCGGAAACTATAAGAGCTAGACTATTGAGACTAGGAATCTGCACTCCTGAGCTTCTTACGCAGCGTAAGTTTGTTTCAGCAGAGTGCCACGCCCACTCTAACGCCCACAAACCGCCCAAAACTATGGCTCCTACAGTTTTCATGCTAGAATAAAAATTTTAACTGAATTTCTCATCAATACCTATCGATTGACCCAAAAAAAAGTTTGCCACGCCCACTCGAACGCCCACAAACTTCAAAAAATCGTAAATATGAACGCGGATATCTCGGAAAATATCAAAGATAGAGAAATGGGATTTCAGATTTAGATTCCGTAGGCTTGAGCGCAGCGCAAGTTTGTTACGAGAATATGCCACCCCCACTCTAACGCCCACAAGCCGCCCAAGCCTGTGGCGCCCACAATTTTCATGCTAGATACAAAATTATAACTGAAATGTATTGGTCACGTCAATACCTATCGATTGATCCAAATGTTGCCACGCCCAATCTTACGCCCACAACGCTGAAATCTGTATACCGCCGGTAGGTGGCGCAATTCAATCTCGCTTTGCTGCTTGCATATCTCCATTTTCCTTTGGTCCCTTTAGCTGAGTAACGGGTATCTGATAGTCGAGGTACTCAACTATAGCGTTCTCCCTTGTTTTTCTTAGTAAACCTGAAAACTATGATGATCAAGACTTGAAAATGTATAAAAAAAATTATTTTAGAAACGAATATACACAGAGTAGGCTTTAAACCTAATAACAGAATCAAGGGTACACGAGCATACAAATATAGCCATATTATTAAAAAGTTGATAGACAAAGATTTCAGTCCTACAACGTCTACTCCACTTCGCTCAAAAACAGGTTTTGGTTACATGACTCATCAGAAATCAAATCCAAGCTATGTATATTGGAATAATGTAAATGAGTTAGTCGAACGATTGGAAATTTTAGTAGCATGAAAAGGAGCGGGTAACAACAGCCACAATAACGAAATTTTTTCAATATTAGAGGAATTGCATGAAGAAAGGATTATATTTTAATGGGTATAAATAAGAAGGACAAATATGTTTTACATTTATAAACATTATGTCTGTCGACAAGTTTGGACATTTTTCTGTTGATAAGGAACGATCAGAAAATTTGAAAAGACGTGTTAACTCTACTGAGGGATTATTCATCGATGAGGACGGTAATCTAAATGCTCAAAATAAACGTATCAAAAATGGATCTAAGCCTTTAGACAACAATGATCTAGCAACGAAACAATATACTGATGAGATTCTCGGAAAGTTGGGAGATTTAAGAAAAATTATAACTCAAAATGTTAATCGTCGACTCACAAAAATGTCAAGCTTAGAAAATAAAATTGAATTGAATAATAAGAGGGCAGACAGCGCTGACCAAATTTTTGCCAAAATTCTGGAAAAGATTAAAACCATTGAGGACTATATATTTAAATATGTAACAAAACCGATTTCATTACCGAAAAAAACCCACAATTGAGTTAGAAGGTGTCGCTTTTCAGCCTATTAGAAGAATATGATTAAGCGAGAAATCGTAAATGAGTTGCACGGACCATCTCGAAAAATCTTTCAACGAAAACGAGTGATTACAAGGGGTATAAACGATCTGTGGCAAGCAGATTTGGTTGAAATGGGAGCCTTTTCAAAATCTAATGATGGGTACCGATATTTGTTGACTGTTATAGACACATTTTCGAAATATGCTTGGGGTGAGGCATTAAAATCAAAAAATGAAAATGATGTTACCCAAGCCATGGAGAGAATATTTAAATCGGGTCATGGAGCACCAAAAAACCTGCAAGCTGATGATGGCACTGAATTCTTTAATTCTAAATTTAAGGTACAAGTATTAATGAAAAGTTATAGGATAAATCATTATTCAACCTTCAGTACTCTAAAAGCATCAATAGTTGAACGTTTCAATAGAACTCTTAAGGGGTATTCTAGTCTAGAGGCTCTAGTTTCGAGCCTTTTTTAACAATTAATTAAAGCTAAACAATTGACATTTTTAGTGCCGGGTTTTTTATCATCTGTTTATTAACTTAGAAGAGTACATAAAATAAAATTAAAAATAAAAAATTTTTTTTTCATCGAGTTATGCGTCCTTGAAGTAGAGGGGGAAAAAAAAAGGCCGTGTCCTCGTCGCCATGATTTCTACCCTTGTGGTCATCTTAAAAATAAAAAAAAAAAGATTCTTTATCTGTACGAATGTCGCTATGTCATGAACCAGCAAAACTAAAAAAAAAATTTTTTTCATAAAATGGCGGCCACTCAAAAAAAAGGTCGATTTTTTTACTAATTTTTTAATTTTATCGATTTTTTTTAAAAATATTACAAATTTTAAATACCTAATTTTTGTTGGTTCATGCGATAGAGAGATATTGAAAGAATATTCATGCCAAATTTTAAGTAAATCGGCTGATTAGAACTTTAAATATTATGGCTACCGTATCAGAAAAAGTAGTTTGGAGAAAAACGCGTTTAAAGTTTTACGTTAAATTTTAGGCAGTGTAACTGATAGAATAGCACGTATAACTTACATTCTCTTAATCAGCCACATTTTTAAAAATAATTTGAATTTTGAAAAATCCGTTTAGGGAGATATTTTTGAATATCTAAACTATCGAATTATGAAAAAAAAAATTTTCGATTTTTTTAAATTTCTAGACTAGAATACCCCCTTAAGGAATTAATGTGGCGTGAGTTTAGTTTCAATGGAAAATATAAGTGGATAGATATGTATAAACAATTAATTAATAAATACAATAATAGAGTGCATAGAACAATAAAAATGAGTCCAAGTAAAGTTAATTCCTCCAATGAAAAACAAATATTACAAGCTTCGTATAATCACCTGAAAATATTTGTTGCAAGTAAATTCCTTAAGGGGGACCACGTTCGTATCAGTAAATATAAACATGTCTTTGAGAAAGGGTATACACCAAACTATACAACTGAAATCTTTAAAATTAGAAGGGTGAAGAATATATACCCTAAAACATACTTACTTGAAGATTAAGATGGTAGCCCGATTCAGGGCGGATTCTATAAAGAAGAACTGAAAAAAACACGATTTCCCCACACATATCTAGTTGAAAAAGTTTTAAATAAAGTTTTGGTTAAGTGGGTAGGGTTTTCAAAGACTAGCTGGATAAATAAGGAAGACATTTTGTAGTATAATAAATGATTTATTTAATAAATTTTTATTTATATATTTATCTTATCTTATATTAGGTTTAATATTAATATTATTGTACAATGTTTTTAACTAAAATTAAATATAATAAAAATACTTTTTACAAGCTCAAAATCATTTTCATTTATATTTTCCAAAGTCTCGATCATAATAAAACATCTCCAATTCAACTGGTTTATAAAATAGTTCTTTTTCAATATGTTTCTTTTGAAATTTAAGGCTATCTAATGATTCTCCACCAAAATATCTTTTTCAATTAATCTCTGATGTTTTATTGATGTCGTACCATGGTCTTCATTACTTAACTCTAAAAATTGTGTTTCATTAACATTACGATTTATTTTGTTATCTTTGCCACAAAAGAATTTTTTTTATTTACTTTAACTGTAGTTATTTTATGTGCTTTTGATCTAAACATTGTGTAACGAACTGATTTCGTATGTTTGCTCGCTACGAGATTTGTGCGGCTAGCTCAGAAGATTGTGTGTTCGTCCCACCAAATTTATATGACGTGACTGCCCCGTAGATCAGTGAGAAAACAAAAGGTTCAAATGGCAACAGTGGGATTTATTCTCGTGGTATTGGTACAGCGGGTGTGTGGCTGCGCTGGCTTCTGTATCTCCTTGCTCTGGTTCCGCCGGCTGCTGGTGCTCCTCCTTCTGGCTTGTCGACGCGTTGACTCGGCTTCCGCTTGGCTCCTGGGTCTCGGGACGCTCGTAGTGGCCGCCTCTGCTCACTCGCCGACGCGCTGCCTCGGGGTCGCTTGTTGCGCCTTAGACTCGCAGAGAGCTCGGCCTTGTGGGCTTAGGGAAGCGTCACCGTTCTCAGACTAGGGTGAACAAGCCTTGCTATGCAGGGCGACGCCTTTCGAGGCAATACCTGTCCCTTGCTCTGTCCCGGACGGTCCCGCTAGGTTCTTGCTCAGATCGCGCTGACAGTCCAGGCTGTCGCCAGGAGGCTGCCTAGCAGTTCACTTCGCTTTACGCCTAGCGCAGACGAACGTTCCACCCGGCTTCACCCTAATGCTTATCGTCCGATAATGCTTATCGTCCGCGCTCGCCTCTTGAACCCGCAAATCGATCTACCGCTCGTCCGTCACGCCAGGTCCTGCTTGGTCGGGCAAGGTACGCTGGGTCTCCGACAACTTTCCTCCCCGAACTGACGGTTCCTCGTCGTAGGACTCTTCCGCTTGTCTCTGACGGACCCGCCGGGCGACTCGCCAGGGTGTGGTCGCGAAAAAGTTGGAAAACGAACGCCTTGACTTAGCCGTGTGTTGCCTTCCGGAACTCAGCCACTTGTGTCTCAATTCGGAGATTCCTGATGTCCCAATCCCGAACGTCTCGACGTGGCGATCTTGCTCCTTGTGTGCTTCCCACGGCGCTGCTTCCGACGACTCGCTTGGTTGTAGCTCCCTCGTAGATTACTTGCTTGACTGATTGTTCACTTGGTACTTTGACTGATCTTGAAGGTTTGACTCCTCGTGATCGACTGATCCAGCTGCCAGCGCTCCGCGTCCTTATATAGGGCCTCCGGGAACCGTTATTTCCCTTTTGCGCACGGCCCGCTGGATCTCTCCACTCCGGGTCCAAAGTCCGTGCCTCCTGGTTGACCCACTTGTCGTTCACGTACCGCTTCCAATCGATGCTCTGCCCACAGCAGCCGTCCCGCTGATTCTCCACTGCCGAGATGTGGCACTTCTTCTCCCGGTCCAAAGTTCACGGGAGAGTCCAAAGTCCGGTGCAGTTCCGTTATCCGCTTTTGCACACGGCACTCTTGCTCTGCCCGCCCAGTCTCCATTCTCTCTCGATCTCCATCCTTGGTCTCCAATCTCTTTCGCTCTCCATCCTTGGTCTCCAATCTCTCTCGCTCTCCTTCGTTGGTCTTCAAACTCTCTCGCTCTCCTTCGCTGGTCTCCAAACTCTCTCGCTCTCCTTCGCTGGTCTCCAAACTCTCTCGATCTCCACCCTTGGTCTCCAAACTCTCTCGTTCTCCTCGCCGCGCCGTTACTACGCGAATTCGCCGCGTATCTGGTAAGCGGCCGGCCATCTGCTGCTGCTTCTATTTGTGGGGAGTTATTCAACTCCTCACATTCCCCCCTTACTTCGGGAAACATTTAAGACTGGTACCTACTCTCCGGCGTTTCCTTGCTTATCCTAGCCTTTGAGTCCTTGTGATTCCCGCGGCGCTCCCTCGTTGCTCCCTCGATGCTCCCTCGACGCTCTTAACTCCGTTGAGTTTCTACAGCGCTGGTCATCCTCCTCGTAGCAACTTTAAATCTCCCGCGCCGATATTTCCTGTGTTCCCACTGGGACATCGATACTCCTGGGCTATCGATCCCCAGCTCGCTGCTCATTGCTGCGTTCCCTTCCCTTTATCGCTTCCTCCGCCTGGTCACACCATTCGTGCGTGATCGATGTTTATTCGTTTATCGATACCGACGGTGCGGCGTTGCCACCTGCTCGTTGCGATATTTCCACCTTGGGCCGATATTACCATTTGACGTGTACCCATCGATCGCACTTTCATCTAATGCCAATCGATCGCCTATCGAGGCGCCCCCTTCCCTGGCTCGTGGTGATTTTGCAATTTTTCATGGGTAAGTTCCTTTTAAATTTCCTCTACTCCTTCTCATCTTATCCTTCTCTCTCCTTTTGTCCTCTCTCGCCCTTCACTCGTCCTCTATCGGCTGCATCGGACTCCATATTGGCAGCTCTCGAGAGCGAGTGCGGAGAGGACTTCGCATTCACTTTGCAACCGGGACAGCAGGTAAGTAATTAACGTTCATTTCTTCTTCCTGTACTAAGACCATTTGACTTACAGGTTGCTGGAGTGGCCCATGCATGCCCCGTTCTTCTTCCAGCCACCCCCAATCAAACTCTTGGCCCCGTACCCCTTCTCTTGTTGCTTTGGAAAACCCTTGTGTTGTTTTTTTGTGATTTTTTTTTTTCATTTATTTATTGCGTGAAAACCCGGATGCCCGCGACTCCGAGCCTCACCCGGTACCTCCTCCCGCCTTCGCAGACCAGGACGCACCGCCTGCCGCCCTTCCGCCGTGCCGTCGCGACCGCGGGTGCTTCCTCAACTCCCACCGGCCACTCGCTCCTGGCGACCTCGCGCCAACCGCCTTCTTCCGGGGCCGAAACTTGCCGCATGAACTGCGGCCGCGGGCGCGTCGATCCGGGGTTCGAAACTTGACGCTGCAACGTCGGTCTTTGGATGGCCGGTGGCTCGGGCCACACCCACGGTCCCTTCTCCAGCGACTCCGCCTCCCCCGTCGCTGCCGTCGTCGCCGGTGTTGGCGGGCCCGTGCTTGGTGTCGGCGGGACCCACGCATCCTGTCGGCTTCTCGTCCGGGGGTCCCGAGGGTTCAACTTGGGTGCCCCTCCTCCCATATCCTGGGCACCTCCTTCGTCGGTCCTGTCGCGGGCCCCTCGGGCCACCTTCATGTCACCGTCTGCTGCCGCCACCGCATGCCCTCGGCCTCGAACGCCCGTGTGCTGTGGCTCACGTGCGCGGCCGGCACCTCCGTCCGCACCACCGACGGTTCCTCCGCCCTTGCCTGGTGGACTTCCTCCTCCTGCGGTTGCGGCATCGGCTGCGCGGTCGACTCCTCGCTTGGCGTCTGCTCCTCCGGTCGTCGTGGCTCCGTGTATCGCGACGTGGGTGGCCAACGGTGCTCCATCGTCGCCGTCTCGAGCGCCGTCCGTGAGCCACTCCCCCTCGTAGCGGGGAGTGGGTGGCACCTCGGGTAACCACCGCGGAGGGGTGGCGCGCGTGGCTCGTCCTCGTCCTCGTTCCTCGGACTGGGCTCCTCGGCCGCGTATCTGGGGGTGAGTGGCACCTCCCACGCGTCCTCTACCGGTGCCTCCCACAGCCGTCGCTCTTCTTCCTCCGCCTCTCGCAAGCGGGCATGCCACCGCGCCGCCGCTGCCTCGTGGTCCTGCCGCAGCCGCGCCTGCCATCTCGCCTCCTCCTCCGTCGACCGTTGCTGCTCCTCGTCCGACGGCTCCCGGTCTCGGAACCGCTTCCGAGACTCCTCGGTGGCCCGACAGACCGCCTCCGAGTGGCTCCTCGGGAGTTCCGCTCCTCCGACGTCCGTCGTCCCGCGCGGTATCCGACCGCCCGCCGCCGCCTTCCGGAGTCGCCACTCTCTCTCCTCGACGGCGGGATCGCCGATCACCTCCACGTCGCTGTCGGAGCTCACCGCGGGTTCCGGTGCGGAGTCCTCGTCTCGGGTCCGCTCCAGGGCCCGCCGCGGAGCTCGGGTAGGCCGGGTCTCCGACCATCCTTGCCCCGGGCGAGGTTCCTGGAGGGCCGCCATCCTCCTGCGTGCTTCGGCTCTGGTGACGCGTGTGCTCATGTTGGTGTTCTGAATTTTAGTGCTCGACCGTCGCCAGGCTCCCCATACATGAAACCTCGGTTGCGCGCCTTCCTTTTGCCCGAGACCGTTATGTCCTTTCTTTGGGGCGCTCGCTCTCTTACGGTACAGCTCTCTTTGCTGTACCGTCTTCCCCCTTTCTTCGTAAACCACATGTTGTATTCCCTCAGATCACCGTGGCACTCTGGATGCTGCGGTGCGTTGTACCTCCCGGTTCCGTAATTAACTTGATCACCTTTGGTGAGTATTCTTGGAAGTTGTCCTTGGGCCTACACCTTGCTTCGGGGCGTTCCTGGTTGGTTTCCTTGGTGTCCTTGGGTTATTATTGGGGTATCCTTCAGGTGTCTTTCGAGTCCTATTGGGGTATCCTTGGGTATCCTTGGGGTATCGTTGGGCTATCCCTAGGGTATCCTTCGGGTGTCCTTTGGGTACACTTCGAGGTATTGTTGGGGCGTCCTTCGGGTATAGTTTGGGAACACTTAGGGTATCCCTCGGGTATAGTTTGGGCACACTTAGGGTATCCTTCGGGTGTCCTTTGGGTATCCTTTGGGCACACTTAGGGCATCCTTCGGGTGTCCTTCGGGTATAGTTCGGGCACACTTAGGGTATCCTTCGGGTGTCCTTTGGGTACGTGATGTGCTTTCGGTACTGTTTTTGTCGACCTTGTCCGTTTCCTTCCCGCTTGGCCTAAACCCGGATGACTCTGGCAACTGTCCGACGCTGAATCCTGTTGCCATCGCGGGTGGATCCCTATATGTTACCCGTATCCTTATGATGTTTTGTAAGTGTCCCTTCTGCCTGGCGTAAACGCGGATGACTCTGGCCACTGCCCGACGCTGAATCCTGATGCCTTGCGGTTGGATCCCTACATGTTACCCGTATCCTTGTGCCGTTTTGTAAGTGTCCCTCCCGCCTGGCGTGATCGCGGATGACTCTGGCAACTGCCCGACGCTGAATCCTGCTGCCTTGCGGTTGGATCCCTACATGTTACCCGTATCCTTGTGCCGTTTTTTAAGTGTCCCTCCCGCCTGGCGTGATCGCGGATGACTCTGGCAACTGCCCGACGCTGAATCCTGCTGCCTTGCGGTCGGGATCACATTCCATCCTTATCCACGTCCTTGTGACCTATCCTTGTAATTGTCCTTTCTGCGGTGACCTATCCTTATGGTTGATCTCTCTGCGTGGCTTGTGGATGACTCTCGCTTAGGCCTGACGCATAATCCTGTAGCCTCGCAGTCTGGATCAACGTGAAATCCTTATCCATGTCCTTGTGCTACGCTGATTGTCCTTTCCGTGTGGCGTATTGATGACTCTCGCTTCGACCTGACGCCTAATCCTGTCGCCTCGTATCTGACGTTTCTGCTGTCTGCTCGTTTTGTTGTTGCTTGAGCTCGCCAACGTGAACTGTCCTTTCTTTCTTCGACTGTGTGTGGCGAATTTTGCAGATCACTGGAGAGACGAAATCTACCATCGTACCTCGGGGCTAGTTTTGCAGCGAATCCTTCAGCCGCTTTGGACAGGTGATGTTCCTTGGCCCACACTATGTCGCCCACCGCTGGTCACCATTGTCTCCTTCTCAGATTGTAGTGTCTGGCTTGGTCCTGGGACGCCTTTTCCATATTTCGCCGCACGATCTCGAATACCTCTCTTAGTTTGTTGGCATTTTCCTCAGGGGTCTCCGTAGCTCGTCCAGTTCCTAGGGTTTCCTTATCGTATAGGCTGCTGGGTAGACGTGGTTCCCTTCCCTGGGTAAGAAACGCCGGTGTATGGCCGGTGGATTCCGATGTGCTCGTGTTCACTGCCAGCATAGTCTCCGGCCACTTCTCGTCCCAGTTTCTCTGGTCCTGCCCTGCGAACTGCGCAATCATGGTCTTGACCGTTCTGTTTGCTCGTTCGGTCGGATTCTCTTGTGGTGTGTATGGCGCGGTGAATTGTTGACTGATACCCATCTCAGCCAGGAAATTTTTAATTATGCGGCTTGCAAACTGTACTCCATTGTCCGTTATGACCACCTTCGGGACCCCGTACCTTGCGATTATGCGCTCCCTAAACGCCTTCTTGAGCGACTCCGCTGTCGCACTACGTAGGGGAACCAGTTCCGTCCATTTCGAAAACCTGTCAATCATGACCAGCAGCATTTGGTTCCCGTGCTTGGATCTTGGTAGGGGTCCCACGAAGTCTGCACATACCGTGGCCCATGGTTCCTCCGGCACTTGGGTCAACATCTTCCCGGCCGCCTGCATCTGTTTGGGCTTAAACCGCATGCAAATCTCGCATTTTCGTAAGTGGGCTCAGGCGTCTCTATGCATGCCTGGCTATGCGGGCTGCCAACCGTGCGATTGTCCTTCGGCTTCCTACGTGCCACGCGGACGGTGCGTCGTGGTTTTCCCTCAACACTGTTTCTCGTAGCGACTTCGGGACGCACATCTTCCATGACGCGACGTCTTCACTGCCTGCTCGGTGAGGTATGTTTCTGTACAGTGTCTCACCATCCATAACATAGTCCGGGTACTTCTGCGGTTGGGTCCTTATCTTTTCGCCCATGTCCTTGATCCAGCTGCACTCTCCTGAAGTTATTGTTGCCGATGCCTCTTTTAATCCTCGTAGCGTCTCTGGTAGTGGTTGTCTTGATAATGCGTCGGCCACCACGTTTAGCTGGCCCTTTCTGTACGCTATCTCAAAGTCGTACTGTTGTAGCTCCAGGGCCCATCTGGCGATCCTTCCTGAAGGGCTTTTGATGCTGTTGAGCCACTTCAGGGCCATGTTGTCGGTTACTACCTTAAGGTGGTAACCTTCCAGATATGGCCTGAGCTTCCGGATCGCCCAGACGATCGCCAAGCACTCCTTCTCCGTTGTCGAGTAGTTCTTTTCCGCGCCTTTCAGTGTTCGGCTCGAGTAGGAGATTACTCTTTCGCCCTTTTCGGTGTCCTGGGTCAGTATCGCTCCGATGCCGTAGTCGCTGGCGTCTGTTTGCAGGATGAAAGTTCTACTGAAGTCCGGGCCTACTAGCACTGGATCTGCCACGAGTCTTGCCTTAACCTCCTCAAACGCCATCTGGTGCTCTGGTGTCCACTCCCACTTACTGCCTTTGCGCAGCAGGTCGTTCAGGGGTTTGACGATTCTGGAAAAATCTGGTACAAACCGGCGGTACCACGACGCTACTCCTAGGTATTGCCGGAGCTCTTTGACAGTCGATGGCGGTTCTAGTTCGGCGATGGCGGCTACTTTTTCTGGATCTGTTCCTATTCCCTCGCTAGTCACTCGATGACCCAGGTACAGCAGCTCCTTTTTGAAGAATTGGCATTTTTCTGGATTTAGCCTCAGATTTGCCTCCTTTAGACGCCGGAACACTTCCCTCAGGTTTCTTTTGTATTCTTTCAGCGTGCGACCGATCACTATTATGCCATCCTGGTAAGCGAATGCGTGAGGTGACATCTCGGGGCCAATTACTTGGTCCAAGACTCGCTGAAACGTTGCCGACGCCGAGTGAAGTCCGAACGGCATTACCCTCCACTGAAACAGACCTTTGCCTGGTACCGTAAATGCTGTATATTGCCTGCTACTTTCTTCCAGTGGGATCTGCCAGTATCCATCCTTCAGGTCCAAACTGCTGATGTACCGCGCTTCTCTTAGTTGATCTAGGATGTAGTTTATGCGGGGCATTGGGTAGGCATCCTTCACTGACTTCGCGTTGATCTGCCTGAAGTCGACACACAGTCTGTCCACTTGCCTGTCTTCTTTTTCACCATCACGATGGGGGAGCTGTATGGGCTCTTTGAATGCTCTATGAACCCCATTTGGAGAAGCTCGTCCACCTTTGCGTTGATTTCCCCTTGAATTTTTTGGTTCTTTGGGTAGTATCTCTGCTTGATTGGCTTGTCGTCCTTCATTTTGATCTGGTGTTCTGCCATATTCGATGTTCCCGACATTGTGCTGAAGTCTGCCAGCTCTGTTTCAAGGAACGCTGTAGTATCGTCCAACTCGTTTACTTGTTGAACGACCGCTACTGATAGCTTCTCCTCGAGGCATCCATTGTGTCGGTTCCTGGCTGGTATTATTATTTCGTGTCCAGCACACCTTATCTCGGTTCCGACTTGTTTCAGGAAGTTCCATCCCAACACTAATGGATCCACTACCCCGGGTAAAATCTACAGGCTCATGGTCACTTGTTTGTTGCCGAATTTGACCTCCACCTCGAGCTGCGCATTAATTCCGCCATCCATCTGCCAACCTAACTTGCCGTCTCGTCCTGGTAATCTTTCCTAAAGCAGCAATATTGTCCGCCAATTCTTCGCTAACGAAGCTTGCCGTTGCTCCGGTGTCGATTGTGGCTTTGTAGCTTTTCCCACCAATCATCACAGCTGCGGACAACTGCTGCTCCTCCTCGATTAGCTCGCCCGTTAGTTTGGAGAGGTGGCATTGTGCGATCCCCGCTCGCCTCTCTGCGGCTGAGATCGCTGGCCATTTCCCGATCGTTGGCAGCAATCGACGCTCCTAACACCCACGTTGCCGCATATCCAGCAAAACAGCAGCCGCTGGTTACGACATCCTCTAGCCCAGCTCTAGACAGGCCTCCTGCGGGTCTGTGATATGGGTGGCATCTTGTGGCCTCTGTGTGTTGCTTGGCGGCCTCCACAAGGTATTGTTTGGCTGTCTCTGTTGCTGTGGGGGTGGTGTCCCATGACCTCCGCGTGGTGCGTCTGTTGCCTGCTGTCGTCTGGCTTGGTGTGGTGGTGACCATTGGTCGTTTCCTCGTATGTCCTGGTTATCTGTCTCCTCGCATCTTCTGCATGTCACCTGTGTTGGTGACGCCGACTTGGTCCTTGAGAACTTGTTCTCCTGTGCGAAAACTTCCCGTTCCTTTTCAAGTTCTTCGTACTCGTCTGCTAATATCATCAGCGTGTCCAGGTCCGACACTTTGTATGCCCTTAGGAAGATCCTTAGACTAGGGGTGCAGTTTTCCTTGATGATCCTTAGGGTCTCTTTAGCGGAGTAATTAAGTGGCCTCACCATCGTCTGCATGTCGATCATGTAGTCCTTGAACGACTCGCTGAAGCCTTGCTTCCTTTGCCGGACCTGGTCCGCCAGCCTGGTGAAGAAATCTCTTGGCAGGAAATATGTGTGGAAACTTTCAATGAATTCTCCACTGCTTATTGTTGGCGATGAACCATTTCAAAGCCCTTCCTTTTAGCAACTCCGGCATCGCTCGAGGGATCATATCGAGCTCCAAACCGTACGTGTTGGCGGACCATTCTACTTGCTCCAGGAACTCGAATGGTTTTTCCGCCCCGTCGAACCTGAACAACCATTCGCGGACCTGTTTAGCGATCCTTGCATAGCCTGACTGACTGGGTCTCGAGATCAGCGCTGTTATTTTCCTGTCTTGGCTTGATTCTCTCCTGTTTGCCTCCTTTTGTAGGTTGTCAACGCTCAGACTTGCCACTAAGTTGTCCCCTTCTGCGTTCGTTAGCGTAATGCTTGGGCCGATAGTGCCGATAGTGCCTTCCTCATGTCGTCTAGCCTGCCCTCCAGGGCGACATTGAGCCTCTGTGCGACATGGGCGAAGTCTTCCTTCTTGAGGCGGTAAATCCACTTCTTTCCCATTTTTACTGTGCTGTTCTCACTGTTGGGACAATCACGTTGGGCGCCAGATGTAACGAACTGATTTCGTATGTCTGCTCGCTACGAGATTCGTGCGGCTAGCTCAGAAGATTGTGTGTTCGTCCCACCAAATTTATATGACGTGACTGCCCCGTAGATCAGTGAGAAAACAAAAGGTTCAAATGGCAACAGTGGGATTTATTCTCGTGGTATTGGTACAGCGGGTGTGTGGCTGCGCTGGCTTCTGTATCTCCTTGCTCTGGTTCCGCCGGCTGCTGGTGCTCCTCCTTTTGGCTTGTCGACGCGTTGACTCGGCTTCCGCTTGGCTCCTGGGTCTCGGGACGCTCGTAGTGGCCGCCTCTGCTCACTCGCCGACGCGCTGCCTCGGGGTCGCTTGTTGCGCCTTAGACTCGCAGAGAGCTCGGCCTTGTGGGCTTAGGGAAGCGTCACCGTTCTCAGACTAGGGTGAACAAGCCTTGCTCTCCAGGCCGACGCCTTTCGAGGCAATACCTGTCCCTTGCTCTGTCCCGGACGGTCCCGCTAGGTTCTTGCTCAGATCGCGCTGACAGTCCAGGCTGTCGCCAGGAGGCTGCCTAGCAGTTCACTTCGCTTTACGCCTAGCGCAGACGAACGTTCCACCCGGCTTCACCCTAATGCTTATCGTCCGTGACGCGCCTGCGCTCCCCAATGAGCTCTGCCGGAAATGTCTGCTAGCGTCGCTGCCGATGTCTTCTGCGTTGTTTCCTGACCAGTAGCTTGTCGTTCTGGCACTCGGGGAGTTGGGTGGTTGCTGTTCAGGAACTTCGCCGGTAATCGCAGGGCTCTCCAGGCGCTCGCCTCTTGAACCCGCAAATCGATCTACCGCTCGTCCGTCACGCCAGGTCCTGCTTGGTCGGGCAAGGTACGCTGGGTCTCCGACAACTTTCCTCCCCGAACTGACGGTTCCTCGTCGTAGGACTCTTCCGCTTGTCTCTGACGGACCCGCCGGGCGACTCGCCAGGGTGTGGTCGCGAAAAAGTTGGAAAACGAACGCCTTGACTTAGCCGTCTGTTGCCTTCGGGAACTCAGCCACTTGTGTCTCAATTCGGAGATTCCTGATGTCCCAATCCCGAACGTCTCGACGTGGCGATCTTGCTCCTTGTGTGCTTCCCACGGCGCTGCTTCCGACGACTCGCTTGGTTGTAGCTCCCTCGTAGATTACTTGCTTGACTGATTGTTCACTTGGTACTTTGACTGATCTTGAAGGTTTGACTCCTCGTGATCGACTGATCCAGCTGCCAGCGCTCCGCGGCCTTATATAGGGCCTCCGGGAACCGTTATTTCCCTTTTGCGCACGGCTCGCTGGATCTCTCCACTCCGGGTCCAAAGTCCGTGCCTCCTGGTTGACACACTTGTCGTTCACGTACCGCTTCCAATCGATGCTCTGCCCACAGCAGCCGTCCCGCTGATTCTCGTGATGCTTGTGGCACGCCTGTGTGCCACTCCACTGCCGAGATGTGGCACTTCTTCTCCCGGTTCAAAGTTCACTGGAGAGTCCAAAGTCCGGTGCAGTTCCGTTATCCGCTTTTGCACACGGCACTCTTGCTCTGCCCGCCCAGTCTCCATTCTCTCTCGATCTCCATCCTTGGTCTCCAATCTCTCTCGCTCTCCTTCGTTGGTCTCCAAACTCTCTCGCTCTCCTTCGCTGGTCTCCAAACTCTCTCGCTCTCCTTCGCTGGTCTCCAAACTCTCTCGATCTCCACCCTTGGTCTCCAAACTCTCTCGTTCTCCTCGCCGCGCCGTTACTACGCGAATTCGCCGCGTATCTGGTAAGCGGCCGGCCATTTGCTGCTGCTTCTATTTGTGGGGAGTTATTCAACTCCTCACAATTGTTCTATTACCATATAGTGAGGCCCCAGTTAATAAAACGTTTTTATAGTCTTCAATTGTAAGATTTCGTGAGCTCACTCCCTTTGCTTTATTATGTGAAAATTCAACTTGATCTATGTTGTAACAATAAACCTTTGAGCACAGACCTAAAAATTTTGTCATGAGTTTACCGCTAAGCTCATCTTTAAAAAACCCTAAACTTTTTTTGTTAACTCTTCTGAAGTTATATAGATTAATTCTTCCATCTAAATAGTCAGATGTATCAAACTTTGCTTCAAGATCATTACGAATATCTTTATAAAAATCTTCAGTTTTTATTGTATAGATAAATAAATCAGTATCCATATAATTTAAGAGTAACTTTTCCTGAAACTTTGGCTTCATATATTGATAGTGAAAATCATACATTTTCCATTTCGATAAGTCTAATACTGCAAATCTTAAATACATTGGCTTATTAAATAGAACGGACAATCTTTTCATTTGAATTGCATAGAAATTATCATTAATTTTAGTTGCACTATGAAAATTGGATTTTGAAATTAAAGTTTTGGCACAATGTGCTTTTCGTCCAGTCTTCGAGCTATCCGGAGCTTCCCATGTACTAAATAAGCTTAATATCGACCCTGCGCTCGGGATTTTCCATTGTTTTTCCGTAAACAGAATTATTCATTAATTTAAAAAAATCTTTTTCAAATTTATTTTTTGTATTTTGCCTATGTAAAGTATTTAGATCAATGTAATTCTTTAACCAAGGCTTTTGTAAAAATTAAACACCTCTATGGATCTTTTTCAATACTAACCAATTCTGTATACATTGTTGCAAATTCCGATAATGTATTACATAATTTTTCTTATTTCCCAGGTCAGCAATTAATTTTTTTACCTTATCCTCCTTTGAGGCCAGACAATTTGACGGACAAAATGGAAGATCATTATGAAGATCATGTAAACGGTATGGATATATTAAGTCCACTTCCAAAAAATAACCGTATTTGCTATCGATTGGAGTATTATTAATATCAAAATTGTCTATGTCTGTGGTAGACATCCACTTAAAATCTTTATATGGTAAAGGTTGTGACATTGCCCAACCATACAAGTTATTAGCATCCACATACATTAAAAATGAAGACTCCTTCGAGGAATCATAATCTGACAAATATTTGTTATTTGCTTTTGTATATCTATGACAACATTGAACTAAACCACCTCGAATGCTATTTTGAATAAATCTATACGTATCTTTATCTGTCAGCAATTCAAGTTAAATATTTGTAGCTTTCAACATTGCCTCCCAAGATAGACCTGGTGTCGTAAAATACTGAGCTGGGTCAAGTGAATAAATTTGCATACAAATTTTTCTGAAGTTTTCAAAAATGTCGGTTAAAAGAAATACTTAAGTTTTTAAATATAATTCTAAATAATCTTTAAGAGTGGAACATGAGAAATGCGACCAAACTTTAAGAGCTTGATTATAATCTTCCTGAGTGCATTCCCTTTCCGTTAAATTACTATAGAATGCTTCCCTTGGTGGGAGGGAAGTTTCCTCGAGTCTACTAGCGGTATCTAAATATTCATAGGGAAATATACCCTTCTTACGCATTAGTCGAAATTCTATATCATTACTAAAAACAATTTTACAGTGTTCAATTGATCATCAACTAAATTAGAAGCTAGGGTATCTAAACTTGATGGCATAAATCTATATGTATCGAGAAAACGAATTTCAAAACTATTTCCACTTAAACTTTTTATTTTTTTTTGAGACAGAAATATAGTTTTCCTTATTTATTGGTATTACGGAAATTTCACCGGGAATCTTTCCTAACTCTTGAATAAATAAATGACAGTCGTATTTCGAAAAATTATGAAAAAATACTGGAATACATTTCTTTACTCCAATCCAAATTATCCAAATTACATTTAGAGTGGGCTGCACCTCTAAAGCGACCTGTGAAATGACAATGATCTCTAACCCTATCAGACCCTAAATCTTTCTGACAAATAGAAAAATTCAATGAATTATCAAGTATTTGCTGGTCATCCAAAGTCATTCTCATAGGAACTATTTTATGTAAGTAGTCATCACCCAATTTAGTTAAATTTTTTATCAATGAATTTACAAAACTTACTCCCGAATTTTTTCCTGTTTCTAAAACAAATTTATCTTATCTAGAATCAAAAGCACACTTTATATAATACGCATATGATATTGGAATATGTTCATTAATATTAAATAATTTGGGGCTCACTTCAAGATTTTTCGGTTCCAGAATGCATTCAAAATCCGCGTAGACATTGTTCTGGGGGTGTGGCATCTTTGAGACCTTCCTACTGCAGAGCGTTTTGTGTTTCAATGCAGCTTCCTCAGTTTTGGAAAAATTTAAACACACATTGCAGAAATATTGCGCCCTCTTCTGATTTCCTCTTTGCGCAGAGATTCTACGAGATTCGTGCGGCTAGCTCAGAAGATTGTGTGTTCGTCCCACCAAATTTATATGACGTGACTGCCCCGTAGATCAGTGAGAAAACAAAAGGTTCAAATGGCAACAGTGGGATTTATTCTCGTGGTATTGGTACAGCGGGTGTGTGGCTGCGCTGGCTTCTGTATCTCCTTGCTCTGGTTCCGCCGGCTGCTGGTGCTCCTCCTTTTGGCTTGTCGACGCGTTGACTCGGCTTCCGCTTGGCTCCTGGGTCTCGGGACGCTCGTAGTGGCCGCCTCTGCTCACTCGCCGACGCGCTGCCTCGGGGTCGCTTGTTGCGCCTTAGACTCGCAGAGAGCTCGGCCTTGTGGGCTTAGGGAAGCGTCACCGTTCTCAGACTAGGGTGAACAAGCCTTGCTCTCCAGGCCGACGCCTTTCGAGGCAATACCTGTCCCTTGCTCTGTCCCGGACGGTCCCGCTAGGTTCTTGCTCAGATCGCGCTGACAGTCCAGGCTGTCGCCAGGAGGCTGCCTAGCAGTTCACTTCGCTTTACGCCTAGCGCAGACGAACGTTCCACCCGGCTTCACCCTAATGCTTATCGTCCGTGACGCGCCTGCGCTCCCCAATGAGCTCTGCCGGAAATGTCTGCTAGCGTCGCTGCCGATGTCTTCTGCGTTGTTTCCTGACCAGTAGCTTGTCGTTCTGGCACTCGGGGAGTTGGGTGGTTGCTGTTCAGGAACTTCGCCGGTAATCGCAGGGCTCTCCAGGCGCTCGCCTCTTGAACCCGCAAATCGATCTACCGCTCGTCCGTCACGCCAGGTCCTGCTTGGTCGGGCAAGGTACGCTGGGTCTCCGACAACTTTCCTCCCCGAACTGACGGTTCCTCGTCGTAGGACTCTTCCGCTTGTCTCTGACGGACCCGCCGGGCGACTCGCCAGGGTGTGGTCGCGAAAAAGTTGGAAAACGAACGCCTTGACTTAGCCGTGTGTTGCCTTCGGGAACTCAGCCACTTGTGTCTCAATTCGGAGATTCCTGATGTCCCAATCCCGAACGTCTCGACGTGGCGATCTTGCTCCTTGTGTGCTTCCCACGGCGCTGCTTCCGACGACTCGCTTGGTTGTAGCTCCCTCGTAGATTACTTGCTTGACTGATTGTTCACTTGGTACTTTGACTGATCTTGAAGGTTTGACTCCTCGTGATCGACTGATCCAGCTGCCAGCGCTCCGCGGCCTTATATAGGGCCTCCGGGAACCGTTATTTCCCTTTTGCGCACGGCTCGCTGGATCTCTCCACTCCGGGTCCAAAGTCCGTGCCTCCTGGTTGACACACTTGTCGTTCACGTACCGCTTCCAATCGATGCTCTGCCCACAGCAGCCGTCCCGCTGATTCTCGTGATGCTTGTGGCACGCCTGTGTGCCACTCCACTGCCGAGATGTGGCACTTCTTCTCCCGGTTCAAAGTTCACTGGAGAGTCCAAAGTCCGGTGCAGTTCCGTTATCCGCTTTTGCACACGGCACTCTTGCTCTGCCCGCCCAGTCTCCATTCTCTCTCGATCTCCATCCTTGGTCTCCAATCTCTCTCGCTCTCCTTCGTTGGTCTCCAAACTCTCTCGCTCTCCTTCGCTGGTCTCCAAACTCTCTCGCTCTCCTTCGCTGGTCTCCAAACTCTCTCGATCTCCACCCTTGGTCTCCAAACTCTCTCGTTCTCCTCGCCGCGCCGTTACTACGCGAATTCGCCGCGTATCTGGTAAGCGGCCGGCCATTTGCTGCTGCTTCTATTTGTGGGGAGTTATTCAACTCCTCACAATTGTTCTATTACCATATAGTGAGGCCCCAGTTAATAAAACGTTTTTATAGTCTTCAATTGTAAGATTTCGTGAGCTCACTCCCTTTGCTTTATTATGTGAAAATTCAACTTGATCTATGTTGTAACAATAAACCTTTGAGCACAGACCTAAAAATTTTGTCATGAGTTTACCGCTAAGCTCATCTTTAAAAAACCCTAAACTTTTTTTGTTAACTCTTCTGAAGTTATATAGATTAATTCTTCCATCTGAATAGTCAGATGTATCAAACTTTGCTTCAAGATCATTACGAATATCTTTATAAAAATCTTCAGTTTTTATTGTATAGATAAATAAATCAGTATCCATATAATTTAAGAGTAACTTTTCCTGAAACTTTGGCTTCATATATTGATAGTGAAAATCATACATTTTCCATTTCGATAAGTCTAATACTGCAAATCTTAAATACATTGGCTTATTAAATAGAACGGACAATCTTTTCATTTGAATTGCATAGAAATTATCATTAATTTTAGTTGCACTATGAAAATTGGATTTTGAAATTAAAGTTTTGGCACAATGTGCTTTTCGTCCAGTCTTCGAGCTATCCGGAGCTTCCCATGTACTAAATAAGCTTAATATCGACCCTGCGCTCGGGATTTTCCATTGTTTTTCCGTAAACAGAATTATTCATTAATTTAAAAAAATCTTTTTCAAATTTATTTTTTGTATTTTGCCTATGTAAAGTATTTAGATCAATGTAATTCTTTAACCAAGGCTTTTGTAAAAATTAAACACCTCTATGGATCTTTTTCAATACTAACCAATTCTGTATACATTGTTGCAAATTCCGATAATGTATTACATAATTTTTCTTATTTCCCAGGTCAGCAATTAATTTTTTTACCTTATCCTCCTTTGAGGCCAGACAATTTGACGGACAAAATGGAAGATCATTATGAAGATCATGTAAACGGTATGGATATATTAAGTCCACTTCCAAAAAATAACCGTATTTGCTATCGATTGGAGTATTATTAATATCAAAATTGTCTATGTCTGTGGTAGACATCCACTTAAAATCTTTATATGGTAAAGGTTGTGACATTGCCCAACCATACAAGTTATTAGCATCCACATACATTAAAAATGAAGACTCCTTCGAGGAATCATAATCTGACAAATATTTGTTATTTGCTTTTGTATATCTATGACAACATTGAACTAAACCACCTCGAATGCTATTTTGAATAAATCTATACGTATCTTTATCTGTCAGCAATTCAAGTTAAATATTTGTAGCTTTCAACATTGCCTCCCAAGATAGACCTGGTGTCGTAAAATACTGAGCTGGGTCAAGTGAATAAATTTGCATACAAATTTTTCTGAAGTTTTCAAAAATGTCGGTTAAAAGAAATACTTAAGTTTTTAAATATAATTCTAAATAATCTTTAAGAGTGGAACATGAGAAATGCGACCAAACTTTAAGAGCTTGATTATAATCTTCCTGAGTGCATTCCCTTTCCGTTAAATTACTATAGAATGCTTCCCTTGGTGGGAGGGAAGTTTCCTCGAGTCTACTAGCGGTATCTAAATATTCATAGGGAAATATACCCTTCTTACGCATTAGTCGAAATTCTATATCATTACTAAAAACAATTTTACAGTGTTCAATTGATCATCAACTAAATTAGAAGCTAGGGTATCTAAACTTGATGGCATAAATCTATATGTATCGAGAAAACGAATTTCAAAACTATTTCCACTTAAACTTTTTATTTTTTTTTGAGACAGAAATATAGTTTTCCTTATTTATTGGTATTACGGAAATTTCACCGGGAATCTTTCCTAACTCTTGAATAAATAAATGACAGTCGTATTTCGAAAAATTATGAAAAAATACTGGAATACATTTCTTTACTTTATAATCCAAATTACATTTAGAGTGGGCTGCACCTCTAAAGCGACCTGTGAAATGACAATGATCTCTAACCCTATCAGACCCTAAATCTTTCTGACAAATAGAAAAATTCAATGAATTATCAAGTATTTGCTGGTCATCCAAAGTCATTCTCATAGGAACTATTTTATGTAAGTAGTCATCACCCAATTTAGTTAAATTTTTTATCAATGAATTTACAAAACTTACTCCCGAATTTTTTCCTGTTTCTAAAACAAATTTATCTTATCTAGAATCAAAAGCACACTTTATATAATACGCATATGATATTGGAATATGTTCATTAATATTAAATAATTTGGGGCTCACTTCAAGATTTTTCGGTTCCAGAATGCATTCAAAATCCGCGTAGACATTGTTCTGGGGGTGTGGCATCTTTGAGACCTTCCTACTGCAGAGCGTTTTGTGTTTCAATGCAGCTTCCTCAGTTTTGGAAAAATTTAAACACACATTGCAGAAATATTGCGCCCTCTTCTGATTTCCTCTTTGCGCAGAGATTCTACGAGATTCGTGCGGCTAGCTCAGAAGATTGTGTGTTCGTCCCACCAAATTTATATGACGTGACTGCCCCGTAGATCAGTGAGAAAACAAAAGGTTCAAATGGCAACAGTGGGATTTATTCTCGTGGTATTGGTACAGCGGGTGTGTGGCTGCGCTGGCTTCTGTATCTCCTTGCTCTGGTTCCGCCGGCTGCTGGTGCTTCTCCTTTTGGCTTGTCGACGCGTTGACTCGGCTTCCGCTTGGCTCCTGGGTCTCGGGACGCTCGTAGTGGCCGCCTCTGCTCACTCGCCGACGCGCTGCCTCGGGGTCGCTTGTTGCGCCTTAGACTCGCAGAGAGCTCGGCCTTGTGGGCTTAGGGAAGCGTCACCGTTCTCAGACTAGGGTGAACAAGCCTTGCTCTCCAGGCCGACGCCTTTCGAGGCAATACCTGTCCCTTGCTCTGTCCCGGACGGTCCCGCTAGGTTCTTGCTCAGATCGCGCTGACAGTCCAGGCTGTCGCCAGGAGGCTGCCTAGCAGTTCACTTCGCTTTACGCCTAGCGCAGACGAACGTTCCACCCGGCTTCACCCTAATGCTTATCGTCCGTGACGCGCCTGCGCTCCCCAATGAGCTCTGCCGGAAATGTCTGCTAGCGTCGCTGCCGATGTCTTCTGCGTTGTTTCCTGACCAGTAGCTTGTCGTTCTGGCACTCGGGGAGTTGGGTGGTTGCTGTTCAGGAACTTCGCCGGTAATCGCAGGGCTCTCCAGGCGCTCGCCTCTTGAACCCGCAAATCGATCTACCGCTCGTCCGTCACGCCAGGTCCTGCTTGGTCGGGCAAGGTACGCTGGGTCTCCGACAACTTTCCTCCCCGAACTGACGGTTCCTCG
Organism: Drosophila subpulchrella; assembly: GCF_014743375.2. Classification (NCBI taxonomy): domain Eukaryota; kingdom Metazoa; phylum Arthropoda; class Insecta; order Diptera; family Drosophilidae; genus Drosophila; species Drosophila subpulchrella. The sequence goes on from NW_023665574.1 coordinate 40,191, forward strand.
TCGTAGGACTCTTCCGCTTGTCTCTGACGGACCCGCCGGGCGACTCGCCAGGGTGTGGTCGCGAAAAAGTTGGAAAACGAACGCCTTGACTTAGCCGTGTGTTGCCTTCGGGAACTCAGCCACTTGTGTCTCAATTCGGAGATTCCTGATGTCCCAATCCCGAACGTCTCGACGTGGCGATCTTGCTCCTTGTGTGCTTCCCACGGCGCTGCTTCCGACGACTCGCTTGGTTGTAGCTCCCTCGTAGATTACTTGCTTGACTGATTGTTCACTTGGTACTTTGACTGATCTTGAAGGTTTGACTCCTCGTGATCGACTGATCCAGCTGCCAGCGCTCCGCGGCCTTATATAGGGCCTCCGGGAACCGTTATTTCCCTTTTGCGCACGGCTCGCTGGATCTCTCCACTCCGGGTCCAAAGTCCGTGCCTCCTGGTTGACACACTTGTCGTTCACGTACCGCTTCCAATCGATGCTCTGCCCACAGCAGCCGTCCCGCTGATTCTCGTGATGCTTGTGGCACGCCTGTGTGCCACTCCACTGCCGAGATGTGGCACTTCTTCTCCCGGTTCAAAGTTCACTGGAGAGTCCAAAGTCCGGTGCAGTTCCGTTATCCGCTTTTGCACACGGCACTCTTGCTCTGCCCGCCCAGTCTCCATTCTCTCTCGATCTCCATCCTTGGTCTCCAATCTCTCTCGCTCTCCTTCGTTGGTCTCCAAACTCTCTCGCTCTCCTTCGCTGGTCTCCAAACTCTCTCGCTCTCCTTCGCTGGTCTCCAAACTCTCTCGATCTCCACCCTTGGTCTCCAAACTCTCTCGTTCTCCTCGCCGCGCCGTTACTACGCGAATTCGCCGCGTATCTGGTAAGCGGCCGGCCATTTGCTGCTGCTTCTATTTGTGGGGAGTTATTCAACTCCTCACAATTGTTCTATTACCATATAGTGAGGCCCCAGTTAATAAAACGTTTTTATAGTCTTCAATTGTAAGATTTCGTGAGCTCACTCCCTTTGCTTTATTATGTGAAAATTCAACTTGATCTATGTTGTAACAATAAACCTTTGAGCACAGACCTAAAAATTTTGTCATGAGTTTACCGCTAAGCTCATCTTTAAAAAACCCTAAACTTTTTTTGTTAACTCTTCTGAAGTTATATAGATTAATTCTTCCATCTGAATAGTCAGATGTATCAAACTTTGCTTCAAGATCATTACGAATATCTTTATAAAAATCTTCAGTTTTTATTGTATAGATAAATAAATCAGTATCCATATAATTTAAGAGTAACTTTTCCTGAAACTTTGGCTTCATATATTGATAGTGAAAATCATACATTTTCCATTTCGATAAGTCTAATACTGCAAATCTTAAATACATTGGCTTATTAAATAGAACGGACAATCTTTTCATTTGAATTGCATAGAAATTATCATTAATTTTAGTTGCACTATGAAAATTGGATTTTGAAATTAAAGTTTTGGCACAATGTCCTTTTCGTCCAGTCTTCGAGCTATCCGGAGCTTCCCATGTACTAAATAAGCTTAATATCGACCCTGCGCTCGGGATTTTCCATTGTTTTTCCGTAAACAGAATTATTCATTAATTTAAAAAAATCTTTTTCAAATTTATTTTTTGTATTTTGCCTATGTAAAGTATTTAGATCAATGTAATTCTTTAACCAAGGCTTTTGTAAAAATTAAACACCTCTATGGATCTTTTTCAATACTAACCAATTCTGTATACATTGTTGCAAATTCCGATAATGTATTACATAATTTTTCTTATTTCCCAGGTCAGCAATTAATTTTTTTACCTTATCCTCCTTTGAGGCCAGACAATTTGACGGACAAAATGGAAGATCATTATGAAGATCATGTAAACGGTATGGATATATTAAGTCCACTTCCAAAAAATAACCGTATTTGCTATCGATTGGAGTATTATTAATATCAAAATTGTCTATGTCTGTGGTAGACATCCACTTAAAATCTTTATATGGTAAAGGTTGTGACATTGCCCAACCATACAAGTTATTAGCATCCACATACATTAAAAATGAAGACTCCTTCGAGGAATCATAATCTGACAAATATTTGTTATTTGCTTTTGTATATCTATGACAACATTGAACTAAACCACCTCGAATGCTATTTTGAATAAATCTATACGTATCTTTATCTGTCAGCAATTCAAGTTAAATATTTGTAGCTTTCAACATTGCCTCCCAAGATAGACCTGGTGTCGTAAAATACTGAGCTGGGTCAAGTGAATAAATTTGCATACAAATTTTTCTGAAGTTTTCAAAAATGTCGGTTAAAAGAAATACTTAAGTTTTTAAATATAATTCTAAATAATCTTTAAGAGTGGAACATGAGAAATGCGACCAAACTTTAAGAGCTTGATTATAATCTTCCTGAGTGCATTCCCTTTCCGTTAAATTACTATAGAATGCTTCCCTTGGTGGGAGGGAAGTTTCCTCGAGTCTACTAGCGGTATCTAAATATTCATAGGGAAATATACCCTTCTTACGCATTAGTCGAAATTCTATATCATTACTAAAAACAATTTTACAGTGTTCAATTGATCATCAACTAAATTAGAAGCTAGGGTATCTAAACTTGATGGCATAAATCTATATGTATCGAGAAAACGAATTTCAAAACTATTTCCACTTAAACTTTTTATTTTTTTTTGAGACAGAAATATAGTTTTCCTTATTTATTGGTATTACGGAAATTTCACCGGGAATCTTTCCTAACTCTTGAATAAATAAATGACAGTCGTATTTCGAAAAATTATGAAAAAATACTGGAATACATTTCTTTACTTTATAATCCAAATTACATTTAGAGTGGGCTGCACCTCTAAAGCGACCTGTGAAATGACAATGATCTCTAACCCTATCAGACCCTAAATCTTTCTGACAAATAGAAAAATTCAATGAATTATCAAGTATTTGCTGGTCATCCAAAGTCATTCTCATAGGAACTATTTTATGTAAGTAGTCATCACCCAATTTAGTTAAATTTTTTATCAATGAATTTACAAAACTTACTCCCGAATTTTTTCCTGTTTCTAAAACAAATTTATCTTATCTAGAATCAAAAGCACACTTTATATAATACGCATATGATATTGGAATATGTTCATTAATATTAAATAATTTGGGGCTCACTTCAAGATTTTTCGGTTCCAGAATGCATTCAAAATCCGCGTAGACATTGTTCTGGGGGTGTGGCATCTTTGAGACCTTCCTACTGCAGAGCGTTTTGTGTTTCAATGCAGCTTCCTCAGTTTTGGAAAAATTTAAACACACATTGCAGAAATATTGCGCCCTCTTCTGATTTCCTCTTTGCGCAGTTATTAGTCTTTGAAAGAGAATTATATACACATTATTTAATTGGTTAAAAGAGATTAAAGTTAATAGAATAATTTACCTTGAAATATTTTTAATGTACATATAATGTCCATTTCCACCGTCTTCCAAAAACATCATATTGATATGAAGAGGTTTTTCCACTTCCGATTGAATAAGTGGTCCAATTATTTCCCTGGTCTGTTCATTATATCCAAATACGTTTAAACTCATATGAGTATTCTTCTTTAAAAATTTTTTTATACATTTTATTTCAAGGGGGAAAGTCAACCCTGTGAAATCTAATTTTATTTCATCACTTATTCGAATTATCTCCAGCGTTATATCAATATTATATGCCGAACATCTTTGCGGCCTGTTAACAATTTTTAAGGCAGATATCAAAGCCCATTTAAAACAATTTTGATCATTTTCATTACAAACATTAACTATTGCTTTTTTTGTCAAAAGGAAACGAGGTAGTGGTATGAAGGACGATGCAGCCATCGGTGTATAGTGATTCACATTCATTTCCAAGCGAATCAATTTTATAAGAGACAATCCACTGTCCCTCTCTTGAAATTCTTGTGTTTTTGAAATTATTTCCATGGTATGTTCATGGAAAATATTTTCTAAGTCAGAATCTTTATTCATGATCGTCATTTTACTTTGAAAACTATTCATTTCAATTTCTTCAGATACATCTTTAAAAAGAATATACTCTGCAAACAGTTCAAAGTTGACTTTTGCTGAAGTATAACTTTCTAATAGAATGCTGAGGTGAGGTAGCAGTGACAATCCAGCTTCACTCAAGAAACTCTCAGGTAAGATCAAGTCCGATCCATCGTTTACATACATGTAATGCAGTATTCTTCCCTTGAATCCCTCAGAAATTTTTTTGACTCTTCCGTCAAGGGGTTGAATTGCATTTCGCTTATGCAGCTCCGAACGGACATGGTTTGCCCACTTATTCTTTTGCAAGAAACACTTGCAGGATTGACAATACTGATTTTGGTTATTCATTTTATTTTATTCTTTTAGTTTAAACTCTTTTTTCACGATCACTTTTTCACTTTTACTTAAGTTGTGTTTGACGTAGCAGAGTATCCCACTTCAACCCTTTTTTTTGGTAGACTAACCATTGTCCTCGATCATTTATAGTGTTTGAAGTGGGCGTGAACGATAATATTGAAGAAGAGAGGTGCATACTTAAGATTTTTTTAAATTCAAAAACTTATGTAATTTTAGTAGGTTACATCGACTATTTATTGGTTAGAAGAGATGAGAAGTATTGATTTTGAAAAATATTTGATAAAAGTGAAACCAATAGGACACCATCAAATCGATAAAGGAGACACAAAATCATAGAATAAAGGAGAGTGTTGTTGTTGGGAAAAATCAAAGATTTTCATTTGTTGAATTTCGAATGCACATTTTTGGGTAAAAGAAGAGGAAAAATCAAAGATTTTCATTTGTTGAATTTCAAGAATGCATATTTTTGGGTAAAAGAAGAAGATGAAAACCTATATAAAATTTCCTTATAAATTGTGTGAGCATATTTAAAAGGGTAAGACGAGATTGTTGACTTAGATAGACAACATGCATTCAGTTAAAATAAATAACTTTCTGAATGTATTTGACGGAATTCTGTTCAATGCACACTATGTACGGCTCCAGTTCATACAATCAAAACTCTTTGAATGTGATGGAGGTAATATGAAAACATCTATTCATAAAAATCATATGGACACCTGCATGTGGAGCAATGATGCAGCCACTGAGGGTGTTGATACTTGTGTATGCCATCGAATTTCGGATTACAAAAAGGAAGCACTCAACATTATGAATATATACTATTATCTAGAAAAAAGAATGAAAATGATTAAATAACATAATAAAACATGTTCGCAATACCAAAATAAATGAATAAATGTATTATTATGCTACAAAATAATTCTTCTGACTTTTTATTTCGAGTTTAAATTACAGGTACGGAGAATGGAAAATATTTCCTTGACTAAGATATGTCGGCTACTTGCGAGTTGTTGCGCGGTCGTGATTTCAACCCCTATTATGGGACGTATTAGAGCTAGCAGTCAGCCGTGAGGTCGTTGGCGTGAGGCCCATGATCTTGTTAATGAGCGTGCGCCTTCAGGCTTGTGCAAGTTATATGACACATTATTTAGGGGCTCTTACCCAATTTATAAACAACTTAGAGCCGAGAGCTAATTTCCAAATAATTCTGACAGACCCGAGATAAATCCGTGGTCAGCTATTTCTGTCAACCATTCAATCATTCCCACCCAGATCAATTTCACGCAGTAAACATCGGAGTCCCAAGCGAGCCCTGAGTCCGCTAACGTTAACAAAAGATCCCCAAAGCGAGCCCCGAGTCCGCTAACGTAAATAAAAAGATCTCCAAAGCGGTCCCTAAACTCCGCTAATGTAAACACCAATTTCCGGCCAAGATTGGACTTCAAATTTAATTGGCAAATTGCATCATCCTATTTTCCGACTCTCTTGAGTCATTCTCTTTATCAATTTTTGGGGATAAATTCTCTTAAGCCGAGGTTTGATTATTGATCATTGAACTAGAGATCAGGCAGTCCGTTTTTGAGATCCGAATCGAGCAGTAGTACTAATCGAGTAAAAGTAAAACGAGCAGTGAATAAAATAAGTTCGACCTATTGAAAAATTGTAAAAGTGATTAAGTGACTAAAAAAAAAATTTTTTTAATTAAATCACGAGTGAGAAACTTAATTGGCGCCCAACGTGGGGCCGTGCGACTAAAAAATTCTAAGAAAGCAAAGCTTTAAAATAAACACAAAAAAAATTTTAAAGTGAAAAAAGGAACTTAGCGCGGCCAAAAAAACCCGATACAACCGACGAATAAATAAAGCCTGTGTTGATAAAAATAAGGTGGAAATCTATAAATGCAATAATCCCCTCAAACTCTATACAACCGGCAAAAAAATAAAAAGTTTGTGTTGATCAAAAAACTAAGGTGGAAAATAATTAATGAAATAGTCCCCTTAAAATCTCAAATTACAAAAGAGTGATCGTAACATAAATTCACTGCTCGGACAATATAAAAATCAAAAAGTGACAAAAAAATTAATCGAAATAAATAACCATTGTGAAAAACAATTTAATTAAACAAATCAAAAATTAAAAAAAAATCTTCAAAATCATCAACAAAAGACATTCTAAGAAAACAGGCTGAAGGGCAATCCCTCGCCAAATATTGGAAAAGAAGGAATACCCCAATTTAAAAACAGAATTAAAGAAGGAAGACCCCAAGACAAAATCTAAAAACAAAAAAAGGAAGGACGACCCCAATCAGGATCATCATTCAGGATAAGGACGACCCCAACAGGCAAAATAACAACGAGAAGAAAAAAATAAGGACGATTCGTGAGCGATACTATCTTTTTTGTTATTATTATCATATATTTTTTATTATTATTATTGTATAAAAAATTTGTAAGAAAGGAAATATAAATATACAAAGTGGAAGAGTTAATTTCAAATTTCGAAAAAGTTCTCAAAATGTCAGAACCTTCAACAAGCCAGACTGGAGCAAATAAAAGACTCCACATGAATCCGCCACAAGAAAATACAAGCCATCAGACAATACCATGTTAAATGTAGGAGATTTAATTAGGCAAATTGTAAATTTTGAATTAAATCCATTAAAGGAGGAGATCGTTAACTTAAGATCGCAGCTTTCTCACAAAATTAAAACGGTTGAGGATTATCAGATAGAGATTGTAGATCCAAATATAAATTGCGACACATCTTATGAGGTCATCAAATCTGTTAGGGAATATAAAGGTGAAGAGGATAAATATGTAAGCTGGAGAGAATCGGCTGAAGTAGCCATGGGGCAATATGCCAGAGGGAGTGAAAGATTTTATTCTGCCTTATCTATATTACGAAACAAAATAACAGGAATTACGAACGATGCCTTAACCCATAACGGTACGGTATTAAATTTCGATGCCATAATGGCCAGACTTGACTTCGTCTTTAGCGACAAACGACCAATTCACATTATTGAACAGGAATTAAGTGTATTGACTCAGGGAAAATTATCCATAATGGATTATTATGGTACAGTTAATAGAAAATTAACTCTGCTAATTAATAAAACTATTATGACCTACGGTAGAAACAAACCTATAACAGCGGAAGTGAATGAGAAACATAGGAAGACAGCTCCTAGAGTTTTCATTACCGGCATCAACAACCAAATTTCAGATACTATTTTCTCAATGAATCCACCTGACCTACCAAATTCAATGGTCATAGTTCAGGAATTGGAAAGCAACAACATGAGTTCTCATTTCGCAAAAGTTCTTTACTACTCAGAGAAAACATAACGAGCCAAACTCTAGTGGAAATGGACAAACACATTTCAACCACAAGACAAGACAGCAAAACAATAGTTACAGTAACCAGCGAAACAATAATAACTTAAGGTTTAATCATGACAACAACCAGAACCAAAATATTTATGGTTATTATAATCAGAATAAAAATAATTCTTGGAACCAGGGTAGATTTAATAATAACCAACAAAATCAGTGGAACACCTATAGGCAGCCACAAAATAAGCCGGAACCAATGGAGGTAGACGAGTCTATCCAGGTTCAGAATAGGGCTAACAACGGATATAATCAAGGCTATAATAAATATCAAAATAATAATTATAGTCAGAACAAGTGGGATCAAACAAAAAAATTTGAGACCCCGTGTTATATAAGAACAGGAATTTATAAAAATAAGAACGAGCTTCCAATATACAAAAGAGTACCCACAGTGAATGGATATTCATAAATTAAATTTTATCATATGATAACTATTTTTGATACGCTATATACTTTTTATGAAATAGATGGGCTAGACTCAGATTTACTTGTCGGCTATAACCAATTAAAAAAAATAGGAGCGGTAATTGATACAGCTAAGGGAGTAATTAAATATAATGGAATAGAAGAAAAATTATATTATGATAACGGAAACATATTAAACCAACATTCTTTAACAGAAGAAAACACCATTCTTCCATTAAAAGAATTTATATTAAAAAAATACTTTGATGAAAAAGCTCAAATCAGATCCGAATCTGAAATGGGTAATCAAAGTGAATCTAGTCTGGGATATACAAATCCTGAATCCGTATTCCAGATTGTCTGTATACTCTGCTTTTGTCCGTTCTAGGGTTGAATATGCTTCCTTTGTTTGGAATCCCTCGGGAAGTGTCCAGATCAATAGGATTGAGAGGTTGCAGAAAAAGTTTTTGAAGTTTGCATTGCAATTCTTGCATTTCACTGAACCGGCACCGCCCTATGATAGTCAGTGTTCCCTGCTTCACACTTGTTCCTTGAAGGATCGCTTTCTGAATGATCTGCTAGTAGGAAATATTGATTGTCCTTGCCTGTTGGGATGCATCAATTTTAATGTTCCTGCCAGGAATCTCCGTACCATGGTTCCATTCCTGGACCGTACTGTCAGGACTAATTATGCTCGCAATGAGCCACTACTAAGGGCTCTTAGATTATTTAATTCTTTGCCTTCTAGCATTAGATTCAGCTGGGGGAGCCAATAAAGATATACTAAGGCAAACCCTTGGGGAATATTTTTTAAGTAATTTTCAATAATAGATTTAAGGTAATCGTATGTAGCCAGATAAGGATTCATCCATTGGCGATAAGTAAATAAATAAACAACATAAAAATATCGTCTGCAGATCAAAGAAAAGATCTGGAGAACGAAATATTAAATATTATCAATGAAGAGCAATCAAAAATAAATATCCAGATTCCATTTAGGACAGATATCCGCGGTGAAATAAACACCGTAAATGATAGGGCCATTTACAGCAATTAATACCCTTATGCTCTATCAGCTTCAGATTTTGTAAATTCTGAAATAAGTCGAATGCTAAAAGAAGAAATTATAAGGCCAAGTAGAAGCCCTTATAATTCCCCTGTACTAGTGGTACCAAAAAAGGGTTTCAATGAAGATGGAACTCCAAAACTAAGACTCGTAATTGACTATAAAAAACTAAATGAAAATACTATACCTGATAGGTATCCAATGCAGGACCCTTCAGTGATTTTATCAAATCTCGGAAAAGCCAAATACTTTTCAACAATTGACTTGGAATCTGGAATTCATCAGATTCTCATGAATGAACCAGACATTCAGAAAACCTCATTTTCAATAAACAACGGGAAATACGAATTCCTAAGAATGCCTTTCGGTTTGACCAACGCTCCAAGAATATTCCAACAAGCAATGGATGATATTTTAAGAGAACAAGTGGGTAAAACATGTCACGTTTATATGGATGACATAATTATATTTTCAAAAACAATTGAACAACATTACAAAGATTTAATTCTAATTATTAAAATTTTGCTGAACGCAAACATGAAAATTTCAATTGAAAAATCAAAGTTCTAAAATTAGAAACCAATTTTCTCGGTTACATTGTTTCTCACAATGTGATAAAAACCGATCCCGAAAAAATTTCTACAATTGTAAAATATCTGATACCTAAAAATATTCGAGAGCTTAGAAGCTTCCTAGGCCTTACAGGATATTACAGAAAATTTGTGCAAAATTACGCAAAGATAGCTAAACCTTTAACAAAATATTTAGAAGGCCAAAACGGCAAAGTATCAAAAAAGGCAACATGTAAAACTTTAATACAGTTTGATGATTCAGCTGTAGGAGCTTTTAACGAGCTCAAAGAAAATTTAATTGCACAAGTAGAACTAGTACAACCGGACTATAATAAAAAATTTACTCTAACAACTGACGCATCTGACTTAGCAATTGGTGCTGTTCTTTCTCAGGAAGGAAAACCAATTACATTTATTTCAAAAACTCTGACAAAAACCGAACAATTATACGCAACAAATAAAAAGGAACTTTTAGCCATTGTATGGGCTTTTAAAAATCTTCGAAATTACTTATATGGGGTTAACAACATCGAGATCTATACCGATCATCAACCCCTTTCATTTTCCATTTCTCAAAAAAATCCAAATATTGAGATGAAAAGATGGTATTCCTTTATTGAAAGCTATTCACCCAAAATTATTTATAAGCCAGGAGCAAGAAATGTTGTTGCGGACGCCTTATCACGGATCCAAATTAATAACTTAACGGAAAGCAATGAATCGGTCTCAGATCAAAATACTCAGCATTCAGCAGAGAGTAGTTTTGATAATGTTATACAAGAAACCCGGAAACCTTTAAACCAGTTTATGCAACAATTGCTAATAGCAACGGGGAGGTATACAATACATGAGTCGATTAATGTATTCGGAAATACTAGACATATAATAGAGTATGACACTCCAGAAAATTTAGTATCAATCTTAAGGGAATATATTCCACCCAATATAACAATAGGAGTTCACTGTACTCTAGAAGATTTTTACAGAATTCAAAAACCACTTAAGGACAATTTTATAAATACATTTTTATACACTAAGACATTTGTCCAGGATGTCGAGAACGCTGAAGACAGATCCCTTATTATCACAGAAACTCATTGTAGAGCTCATAGAGGGCTTGATGAAAATCATAAAAAAATAACAAGACTTTATTATTGGCCCAACTTATACAAAAAGCTTAAGGAGTTTTTAAAGAATTCCACAATCTGCAATCAAAACAAATACAACAGACACCCAGTACAGATTCCTATCGGTCAAGCACCTATTCCAGAAAGAGAAGGTGAAAATTTGCATCTTGACATATTTTACGCCCAAAATCTTATATTCATTACTTGTATAGATTCGTGTTCGAAATACTTAGTCGTAAAAGAAATCCCTAATAAACTAAATATAGAAAATAAAGTTTCAGAAATTCTACAACAATTTCCATTAGCCGAATCTTTGATGATAGATAACGAACCAAGTTTTTCTTCATCCCAATTTAAATCTTTTGCACTAAGAAATGGGATATCTCTATTCTTCGCAGATCCTCGACATAGTACGTCCAACGGACAAGTAGAAAGAGCACACTCTACCTTAACAGAAATCGCTCGCTGTATTAAAGATGAGCTTAATTTAATTGATTATTCCGAAATTATAATTAGAGCAGCACAAAAATACAATTTAACAATTCACTCAATAACCAATCATCGACCTTTTGATATATTATTTAATAAAATCAAACACGATGATACTCCTAAATTATTGCAACAAGCTCAAGAGAAAATGTTGCATTTTCACAATAAGGATAGACAAAATAAGAATTATTACGTAGGAGAGGTAGTTTACGAAAAGAAACACGGGGAAAGAAACAAGCTTAATTCTAGATATAAAAAACAAGTAGTTAAGGAAAATCTCCCCAATTAAGTTATTATAAATAACAGAAACCGTACGATTCATAAAGATAATATTAAATAATTTGTTTCAAATTACAGATAATGATTTCAATAATGTACTTATTATTGCTGGTAGCTACAACCAAATCCGAAATTATGGATTACACGAACCATGATTTCCTTCTTTACAAGGATACCAAAGTTCTTATTTATGAATCATACGCAGATTTATTTCATATAACTAATTTAAGTCTTTATAGAGAAATAATTAGTCTTGAAACAGAATTTCTAAAGGGTCACGACAACAAGAATTTTCTTTGGGAAATATCCCACGATTTAAAAATTATCAAAATACTTATCTCTCAAATTATACCCAGTAGATCAAAAAGAGGCATTAATGAAATAGGCACCATTTGGAAATGGATAGCGGGAACACCAGATCATGATGATTTCATAACAGTCCAAAATAAAATCGATGATTTAATACAAAATAATAACGATCAATTCGTTATTAATTCTAAAATATTTAAAGAGATAAAATCTTTATCTGAACAATTCAAAACAGCCTTTAAAGATCAAGTAATTCCACTTAGAAAATATCGTCTGCGCTTGCTTACTTACGATCTTATGAATTTAATGGACACAATTACACTCGCCAAAATTGATGTATTTAGTACTAAAATTCTAAACAATGATGATATACAAGAAATTTATAAGCACGAAGATAGACCTGTAGTTATAACAGACCTTTTAGATATATCTGAATTTAAAATCGCTTTGCATCAAGATCTTATTATAATTTACATAAAATACCCTATTATTACCGATCGTTGTGACGTTTACAATTCAAGATCCATTTCACATAATGATGGAAAACTATTGATTGATAATCACGTCGCAAAATGTAGAAATAAGTACTATGTAATGTCTAATTTTAAGACAGAAATATTTAATAATTATTGCACACTTAACCCAGAAGGTTCTTGTTTCACCAGATTACTAAATGGAGAAAAATCCTTTTGTAACAAAATCCGAGAAAAAAAAATGTAGATGTAATCCAAGATGGAGCCATTTTTGTAAATGGAGAAAATACACTTAATGACACTCATTTAAATGGGTCATATTTAATAACTTTTAATGGCACCACTAAAATTAATAATATTTCCTACACCAATGTAGACAATAAGATATTGGAATACATCACAGCTAGAAAATATACAGATTTTTTAGTATCCGAATATATTATATCTAATGATTCGGAACTCACATTTGATAATATTAACATACTAAATCCATTTATTCAAGTTAAACAAACTCAAATACCAGTTACGTTAATATTGATCATATTCACATTTATATATTTAAATATTATGATTATAATCAAATTCAGAAAATTTTTAATATTCAAACCATGGAAAATTCATATAGAAATTGAACCAGAAAACAATATTTCCGATAATGAAATAAATAATATACCCGACAATGAAAATACCCTAGAAGAAAATATCATTGTCGAATTAACCAATCAATTACATTCAATATACCCATCAGTTCCACTGAATCGGGACGAGTCAATTTAGAATGGGGGGAGTTATATGACACATTATTTTGGGGCTCTTACCCAATTTATAAACAACTTTGAGCCGAGAGCTAATTTCCAAATAATTCTGACAGACCCGAGATAAATCCGTGGTCAGCTATTTCTGTCAACCAGGCCTCCGAATCATTCCCACCCAGATCAATTTCACGCAGCCCAAATCAATTTTATACGTTGGGGACATTAATATGCTAATTGTCCCAGAACCCATCTTTGCCTACTACTCACGTCAATGTTTAATTAAACGTAAATCCTAAATTAATTGCAGTTTTTACAAACTCAATAGGAGCATTTTTAATGGATAATTTTTGCAGTGCATCGGTAGCCATCACTCTTTTACCTACAACAATACATTTAGACTTTTTCGGGTTTAAGCCTAGCCCATTGATTTTCGCCAACTGGCTGACAATTTCTAATTTAGTTTGACAGACACTTATACATTCATTATTTCTACGAATAGGACGGCTTACATACATTTCATCAGAATACATGTGTACTTCACAGCTTGACATATTACTAGGAAAATCATTTACTTACACTGAGAACAGTAATGGACCTAGGACGGATCCTTGAGGCACAACACGTTTCAGACAAAGAAAAGACGAGTACACATTATTTACCAAAACCGACTGCCCGTGATTACTCAAAAAATAACATATTAGTTGCACTGATGCACGCGAGAAATTACATAGACGTTTTAACTTAATACACAAAATTTCGTGATTTACCGTGTCAAATGCTTTACTATAATCTAAAAGAGTCAAAAATGTTGTGTTGCCAGTATCCATTTTTTCCTTGATGTCCTCACCTATTTTAATTATAGCTGTTGTACAGCTTCTGCCAACACGGAACCCTTATTGCTTATCGGTTAGAATATTGTTACTTGTTAAATAATTTGTCATCACCAGCCACCAGCTTCGAACAACTTCGAAGACTTTTGACACATATGGTAGGACTGAAATTGGCCTATATTCATTTGCAGATTTTGGAATCGGTATAATTTTAGCTAATTTCCAAGAGTCGGGAATTATTGATTGTGTCAAGGCAATATTATATATGAAATTAATGTATGGTAATATTTTTGGCAATAGTATCTTTATAAATTTAGGGTTTATGTCGTCGACTCCAGTGGCATTTGACTTAATAAGTAACATTGATTTAAGGACATCAGAATCAGTTACACACGCGAAACTAAAACTACTATTACAGGTACCATTATCACAGCCGCAATTTCGATATGTATTTTGAGGTAGGTGATCAAGACGGTCATCTTCAGTTACATCAGGTACTTTGCAGTCTAAAATTTTTTGTTAATTTTATCACGATTGGCATCACATCGGGTAGTGTTGGATTTATCAATGCCTAGTCTTTTAATATCAGCCCATTTCTGCTGACTCGTTGTTGCCCTATTAAATCTGGTGAAGAAATATTTGCGTTTCTCTTGATTAATTAATTGTGAAACATTTTTTCTTAGAGTTTTATATTGCGCTGCGTGCTGTCTTGTTTTGTATCGCTTCCATTTTTCAAATGCAGTATCCCGTTTGTCAATAAGTACTTTAATTGCTGACTTAAACCATGGATTTCCACGTGGCTTGGTCATTTTCGTCACTAATGGATACTGATCCATTATATAATCTTGTATATTATCTTTTATGACAGTCAATTGAGAATTAATATTTGTATAGTCAAAAATAGAGTTCCAGTCACATAAATTACAGTCGGTACTTATCAAGGCGTAGTCAATATTTTTAAAGTCCCAATAAACTATATGGGTTTCAGTTAAGTCTGTATTAATAATATAAATTAAATAAATTAGATCGTGTTTTGAAAACATTGGCATTGAAAGTTGACTATACATGGAAATTGTATCATAGTCAGTTACAAACAAGAAAGGAAGTTAACTTCGGCAAGCCGAAGTTTGTATACACTTGCAGTTATAATTATTAAAATTACAAATACAAAAAATGATATTCCCAACAGTATAAGATAATATGTCAAAAAGCAGTGAAGCTATAATTTGTTTCATATTATTTCCCACCAATTTTCCGATCGTTCCTATGGCAGCTATATGATATAGTCGTCCGAGTTCGATAAAATTTAATTCGAAATTCAAAACTAATTAAAACATTTTATTTCCAAGCGTAGGAGGTTATATGTTAAAAAACACCAAAGATATAATTTTAAAAAATGTTTTTTTAGATTATTCCTATGGGAGCTATAAGATATAGTCTTCCGATTTTGATAAAATTTACTTCGAAACTCAAAACTAATTAAAACATGAAAGGAAGTTAGCTTCGGCAAGCCGAAATATTGTTCTCATCAATACCTATCGATTGACCAAAAAAAAAGTTTGCCATGCCCACTTTATCGCCCACAAACCGCCCCCAAACTTCAAAAACTCGTAAATATGAACGTGGATATCTCGGAAACTATTAAAGATAGAAAATTGGGATCTCAGACTTTGATTCCGTAGCCTTGTACGCAGCGCAACGCACTCTAACGCCCACAACCCGCCAAAACCTGTGGCGCCCACAATTTTTTTGCTAGATAAAAAATTTTAACTTAAATGTACTGGTCTCGTCAATACCTATCGATTGATCCAAAAAAATTTTGCCACGCCCATTCCAACGCCCATAACGCTTTAATCTGTCTACCGCCGGTAGGTGGCGCGTTTCAATCACGATTTGCTGCTTGCATATCTCCATTTCCCTTTGGTCCCTTTAGCACAGTAACGGGTATCTGATAGTCGAGGTACTCGACTATAGCGTTCTTTAGTTATAATTTTTTTACATTTTTTTTTCGATTATTCCTATGGGAGCTATAATATATAGTTGTCCGATCCGGCTGGTTCCGACTTATATACTACATGCAAAAGACTTATAAGACTTTTGAGAAAGTTTCAGCCCTATAGCCTTAAAACTGAGAGAACATGGCTATATCGACTCGTCTAGTGATGCTGATCAAGAATATATATACTTTATGGGGTCGGAAACGTCTCCTTCACTGCGTTGCAAACTTCTGACTGAAATCATTATACCCTCTGCAAGGGTATAAAAATAAGTCAAGTAGAGTATTACAGTGGTTTGGGAAAATGTGTAGGTACTGATGAGCTTACTAAATTTAAGCCAATAGATTCGATGTCGTCCGATAATTTATTTTCCTTTAGAATATTGCTGTTGAAATCCCCAGCAAGGATAACATCCGAATAAGGGATAGATATAGAGGACAATAAGTCAATTAAATTTTGGTAGTCAATAAATCGGTTTGGCCTATAAACGCAGCCTATTAAAGTTTTTGAAGAGTATAATGTATTTGTGATCTGAACAAATATCCATTCAACGGAGCTATCACTCGGATGTTTACAGACAAACTTTGCATTAAGACGTTTACTTACATATATGGCTACTCCCCCAGCGTGGCTACCTCGGTCGGAACGAAAGAGATCATAACCACCTAGACCTCCGCATGTAAAAACAGCAGAGAGCAGTCTGCGCTGTTTAAGCTTCATTGCCTCTTTAAATAATACATAGTGCTCCCTTATGATATAATCGTCAAATGGCGTAAATGGCCATTTGTATTATCGGCGGACATTGTACAGGCAAATAAACGTGGATGGAGAAGATCAACACTATTTGCACATTATTTGGAAAGACTCTCCAAACAAAAAACCTAAAGATTATAAACTTACAACGGTTACTTACGGTACGGTAGCCACAAGAGTGCATGCTGAAATTTCAAAAGTTTGTCATTAATAGAAATAATTAAAAATTATTTTTATATGGATGACCTTATGACAGGTGCTAATTCCATATAAGAAGCCAAAGAAAACGCTGAAAATATAACCACTGAAATAGAAAAGGTAGATTTAAATCTTAGAAAATGGATTCCAATTTCTCAGAAATAGTTGAAGCACTGGAAAGCAAAGAAGAAAATAAAATATTAGACATTCAAGACTATGAATCCATTAAAATACTGGGTCTTCAATGGAAACCGATTAAAGATGAATTTAAACTCAATTTTAATAGTGAACCCTGTACTAAAATTAATAAACGAATAGTGTTATCGATACTCTTAGGCTGGTTGTCTCACTTGACAATAACTGGTAAGTTATTTATGCAAATGGGATCAGAACTTGTCAGATTCAGATTCGAGGTGGGTGAAATCCCAAGATAAAATGCCAGTCCAAATTCATGGATTCTGATAAAGCATACGCAGCTGTTGTGTATGCTAAGGTCGGAACCTCTTCGATGAATACAGCTAGCAAAAGCAAAGTTAATCCGAAGTAAAATCAAAAAACCATTCCTAAATTAGACCTTTGTGCTGCACATCTTCTCTCGAAGTTAATAGATAGAGTTACGACAGCAATTGGAGGTTAAACGAAGGCATATGGCTGGAGTGATTCAATAATCACACTTGCATGGATTAAAAATGGGAATAATAAAGACAAATTTATTCGACGGCGAACCGACGAAATAAGAAAAATTAAGGAGATCAAGTGGAGACATGTTCGATCGGACAACCCAGCAGACGTAGCATCAAGGGGAGTAACACCGGAAAAATTACTAGAATGTGAAATTTGGTGGAACGGACCTCATTGGTTGGCCAAGTCGGAAAAATACTGGGCAATAGAATAAGATGCAGATAGTATTATTGTCAATACTACCTTAACAGAGAACCCGACCACCTAATACTAACACTAATAAAAAGGTACTCCGGTATAAGAAAATTGAAAAGAGTTGTTGCATATGCCCTAAGATTTATTGAAATAAAATTAAAAAATAAATCATTTCCCGCATATCTAACAGTAAATGAAATAAAGTTAGCAAGCGAATAAATAATTAAGGAACAACAAGAAATCCAGTTTAGTTCAGAAATAATTTGCTTAAAGCACCAAAAAGATATTGGAATTAAAAGAAAAATATTAGGATTGAATCCATTTTTGGATAAAGACGGACTATTAAGAGTAGGAGGTAGATTATAGAACTCCAGCATCGAATTTCATACAAAACATCCGATAATTCTAGATAAATGTCATTTTATTTCATTAATTATCAAAAATTTATATAGAGAAACGTTACACGCGGAATCAAATTGATTCGAAATTTCGAATTGAGGAACAGCTTAAAGCAATACCTGAGGTAGTGTGTCCAATGTGCAAGATATAGATAAATTACTGCAGAACAAATTATGGGAAATTCGCGAAAGCATAGAGTAACTATGGCCCACCCATTTTTAAATACTGGGGTAGACTATGCTGGCCCATATCAGATAAGATGCTCAAAGAATCGAGGTCAAAAATCTTATAAAGGTTATATTGCGGTATTTGTTTGCATGGCAACGAAGTCCTTTTTAGCTTCGCTAAGGAGATTCTTGTCAGGAAGAGTAAAATGTGAGAAAATTTTTTCTGATAATGGTACACATTTTGTGGGTGCCTCCAGAAAATCGATTGAAGATTTACAGAAAGTACTTAACAAAAATACTAAAATTATTTTTATATTAGAAAACGAACAAATTTATTGGCATGTTAAGCCCCCGGCAGGACCTCATTTTGGAGGTATATGGGAGGCTGGAGTGGAATCTGTAAAATATCACCTTAAAGAATAAAAGGGGATAATAATCTAACTTATGAAGAGATGTCAACTCTCTTATGCCAAATTGAAGCTTTATTAAATTCTAGACCTTTGTATACAGCCAATACTGACAATTACGAATTAAAAGTCTTAGCACTGGTCCGTTTTCTAATAGAAGGCCCACTATAGGACCTATTGAAACAATGTCCGAGGTAAAACTTAAAAATTTGGATAGGTGGAAATTGATTCAAAAAATTAAACGGGAATTTTGGTATAAATGACTAATTAAACATTCTTCAACATAGAAATAAATGGAAAATATTCTTGCAAAATATTAACAAAGCTCAAATTGTATTATTAAAAGATGAAAAATGTCACCCCGCTAGATGGTAGAAGAGATACATAAAGTAAAAGACGACCGAGTCAGAGTAGTAAAAATAAAACTTCAAGATGGTTAAATTTTAAAACCAACTACGAAAATTTGCCCTTTAACTGGAATTGAGGCCGAAGAAAGTAAATCACCTAGTGTTTTGAGACAGACAAGGGGGACTCGAAATAGCCCTAGAATCCATAAACTTGGAGTAATGGCAATAATGTTGTTTCTAATGTTAGTTTGTCAAGTGTCTAATGCAAGTTTACTTAAGCAAGGGCAACAAAAGTGGTCAATCGGAGAACTGAAAAACACTACGTCAATTTATTTAGATCCGATGGCAAACGTCGAAGTCATAGAATCATCTTGGGATCTAATTGTGTATTATAACATGGATCCGTATTTCGATATGATAAAAAGGGGAAGATATTAAATGAGAAATTGAGAGAGGTCAAGATCAATGTAATACTGTCCTTGTCCTTTAGAAGAAAATAATCAACTTTTTATGACCCAAGATAGGAAGAGATTTAAGCGAGCTGCATTTGAGTTTATGAGCTCTCTCTATCACATACTGTTTCGTATAATGGACGCTAAAGATAGGGAAAACTTAGATTAAAACATGAAAGAACTGTAAGAGACTCAGGAATATACTTCAGATTTAGTAAAAAGGCAAACTTCTGTTGTAGAGTCGACATTGAATATTCTTAAAGGAACACCGGATGAAGAATACTCAAATTTTAGAAACATGAATACAAGAATAGAGACAAGAAAGAACGCTATATTCGAGTACCTTGACTATCAGATACCCGTTACTCAGCTAAAGGGGAAATGGAGAGACGCCAGCAGCAAAGCGAGATTGAAATGCGCCACCTACCCGCGATCTCAATATATGGTTATGTGCGCGGAAGACAGATTTAATCGTTAGAGTGGGCATGGTAATCGATAGGTATTGACGAGACTAATGCATTTCATAAAAAAATTTGCTATCTAGCATGAAAAAGTGGGCGCAACAGGTTTGGCCGGCTTGTGGCCGGTAAATTGGGCAAGTCATATTCGCGTGACAAACTTGCGCTAAGTATAAAACTACGGAAACTAAATCTGAAATACAAATTCTCTAACTTTTATTGTTTCCGAGATATCCGCGTCAATCGTTTGGGTCAATCGATAGGATTGATGAGAACAATACATTATAGTTAAGATTTGTATTCTAACATCAAAATTGTATGGCGGCTTGTGGGCGTTAGAGTGGGCGTTAGAGTGGGCGTGGCACCCTGCTGAATCAAACTTGCTCTGCGCAAGAAGCTCAGTAATCTACATACCAAATCCCAACTCTCTAGCTTTTGTAGGTTCCGAGATCTCAGCGTTCATCCGGACGGACAGACAGACGGACGGCCGACATTTCTACATCGACTCGGCTAGTGATCCTGATCAAGAATATATATACTTTATGGGATCGTGAACGCTTCCTTCTACCTGTTACATACTTTCCGACGAATCTTGTAAAATATAACACAAGTTTTGAAAGAAAGTTACTACGTTTATAAAGAGTCAATAAATTTTGTAATAATAACCAATCAGTTACGTTCTTTAATTGAGGAATGCGAAAAGATTCAAGCAGGAGTAATTAACATACTTATAGATATTAACCGTGGTATATTTAATAAAATTTAAACTAAATTAAAATATTGAAGTCTATGCAACTGAAAACCGAAATAGCTCGGATAAAGGGTGCATTACTAGAAAGTTGGCTATTCAAGGCTTCAGAAATAACAAAGGCTGGGGTACAATGCTATAATTTTCCACAAGAATTAATAGATCTTCCGGAGCAAGAAATTTTAACTATCGTATCTGGTTTAGAACAGATAACAAAATATTAATAGCCCATCACAGTAGTAGATCAGAAAGTTATCAGTCAATGGCGGTTTCTTATGTAAGTAACAAGTATTGTTTGGAATCCATTAACATAACCTGTCATTAACTATAATAAAAAAATAAATCAATTTAGGAATGATTTAAAAGAAATAAAAAAAAATCAATTTGAAATAAAAGGGCTTAATTTTCATCATATTTCAGGCCACGCGGCCTTAATCGTAGGATTAATAATCATGTTAATTTTAATTGTATATATGACAAGACGTATTAACGGCGCATGTAAGCCATAATTCTTCCTGCCCCTTTGCAGAATGTTCACACATAAACATGACATTGTATATAGGATCACATTGTTTACCTAAATCTAAAAATACCAATCTGTAAACCAAAATTGTTGTGCCCTTTCAACACTTGATAAGTACTTGACCTCCTGTGGGGGTTGTAGTATTTATTTAAATATAAGGTCTATCGGGGAGCTGAAATGCCTCCTATCGCACTTAGAATGATTTCACGCTCAGGTCACAACGCAACGCATCGGTCTATAGCTAGAACTTATACAAAATATTATTTGTTTGAAAATTAAACTCAACAAATGTGGACGACTTTCATTTAGACAGTTTTTACATTCTTATTGCGACTTTTAATAGAAAAGTAAAGCTTGGCTCCGATCCGATTTGCTTTTGTTGCAAGGGATTGTGGTTCCCCAAGAAAATAAATAAGCTTTCTAGAGCCTATTTGGAAGAACATTACGAGTTCAGGGAAGAGACTTACCAGAATGCAGGCATGCTCACTTTCACTGGTGAATCTTTTAAGTTCTGTGCAACTTGTCAAAGCTGGAAGAAAGCGTAAAGGTGCCATTTTAAACGGCTTAGGTTTTCCAGAAGTTCTTTATTCCTTGAGGGGGCTCAATCCCTTGATTATGATTATTAAGTCGACAGGTCATGAACGTAAGAGTGCTATAAAAGGAGCTGTTGTAAATGTGTCAATTCGGCCAAAGAGCTAGTGGGATGGCTCTGAGGGCGCCGAGCTGAAGGCTACCGAACGGGTCGCAAGTTGCGGATAGCGAGCGCTCTGGTTCTCCAGGGTAGCTACGAATAAGCGTGGAAGTTGGACACGGCCCGGCTACCGCCAAGCCCCCAACACGAAGCGCAAATAAGTAGCCCCGGACAGTCAGCGGGTATCTGCGCCGTAGCAGTACCGACGTCGCGCTTGTGCTGCCGCCTCCGACAAATAGCTCACACACACCCCTTCCCACACTCTTTGAACCTACCTCTTCCCTATCCACACAACTCATCTCACCCCGGGCTGAACTAAGGTGTCACTCGTACCGTGCCGAGAGTCAATCTGACTGGGAGCCCGAGTCATCAAATAACTCAGTCTCAAACGGTGAGCTCAGGCAAGTGGCGACCGCCTGTTCTAAGTCAGCCTTACCCGGGTACGGCGGATCTCTGCCCGGGTGGACCTGTCCTTTCTCCGCAGCTCGTGGGAATTAACATGGAGAATTTAACAAATAGAAAACCAAAAGACTGCACAAGACAAGAGCCCAACACTCTTATAAAGTCGGAACTCGCAACCAACGACGAGAGAAAGAGCAAGATCACGGCTCTGACCACCCCAGTCCATGTGACGTCCACCCCTGCCAAGGCCAGCGAACAACGCAGCCGGCTAAGCCCAACTCGCCATAGCGACAAGCCCAAGCCTCCCACCAGCGTAGGTGTGGCTAACCAGCCACTCCAACCTGAGGGGAGCGCCAAAGCCGGTCTCGTGGTGAGTACCAGGGCAAAGGAGTTTAAGAGGGTACCACCTAACCAGGCAGGACCTCTTGAAAGAAAGAAGGCTTCTAGGATCCTCAAACGGCTGGCCAAAAATCCGATACGTGAGGATCAGACATCGAAATTGGATTACCTGAAAATCCAAGAGGACATAGCCTGGGCAAAGGCAATTATCCCAGACTTCGACATCGCTATGACTACCAGCAACAGCAACAAGCGAGAGAGGTCGATGGAGTCAGCTCAACCAGCGAGCAAGAAGGCTAAGGTAACCAACCGCGGCACATGGTCGAGATCCTTTGCGGAAGTGGTAAAGGATCGGAAGATCATTGGTGTCATCGACCAGAGCGATGAAGGCGGTAGGATCCCAAGAAACCAATGGGGTCTGGTTAGACGGGCCCTTGCGACAGTGGCCTTGAAAGTGCTGGACGAAAACCCAGGCCCGCCACCCGATTGCACAGATGCAGGGTGGTACCAGGGCAATTTAAAGTTGATCGCCTGCGAAGACGAGAGATCGGCAGCACTCTACAAGGCTGCAATTACCAAAGTCGGCGAAATCTACCCCGGGGCCAAGCTGGCAGTTTGTGAGGCTGCAGACATCCCGTCTCGACCGAGAGCGAGGGTGTGGCTGCCGTCGGAACCATCGGAACCAGAGGCTATACTCAGCCTGCTGACCAGGTTCAACCCAAAACTTCCAACAGACGGTTGGAAGGTGGTCAAGGTGGAGAACTCCGAGCGAGTCACCATGAGCGTGGTTATCCTCCTGAATCAGGCCTGCTTGGAACCCCTCGCAGCCCAACAACACAGAGTGAACTACGGGTTCGATAAGGTGCAGCTACGCATATATGACACCGATAAGATAGCGGCAGACAACCTGGCTGCCTGTGCGTCGTACGAACCCCCGAGCGACGACGAACCAGATTACGAAGAGGCCACCCTCACCGGCTACGTGTCAACCGACTCGGAGCTGACGGAGAGCCTGAAACAGCTGTGCACCCAGGACACAACCCGACCAGGGCGCTCTGTTCTCCAGGACATAGCAGAGGAAGCGGAGGGTACCCAGCCCGACCCCAGTCCCAAAGATGGTGCAGTTTCTCCAAATTAATCTGCACCACAGCAAGGCAGCATCCGCTGCCCTCCTCACCCGCCTGGCAACAGGCAACATAGACGTAGTCCTCATTCAAGAGCCATGGATTGTTGGTAACAACATCTGTGGCTTATCCACCCCCCTATACAAGCTATTTTACACCAAGGACAAGGGTAAAACCAGAACCTGCATTCTTACAAAGACACACTTTAATACATTTCTTATTCCACAGTTTAGCGAAGGCGACCTTACCACGGTCAGACTGGAGCTAAACGAACACACCCATCACACCATACCATCATTCTATCTAGTTCACGACTACGAAGGGCCACTACCAAACACCACTACACAACAACTCATACGCACTCACTCATCTAAGGAACTCATCCTGGGTGGGGACGCTAACTCATACCACACACAATGGGGAAGTACAAACACCAACGAAAGGGGTGAGTTACTCTACGACTATCTCCTTCAATCAAATCTATTCATCTGCAACAAAGGTAATGACCCAACTTTCATCACTAGAAATAGGAGAGAAGTACTAGACATTACTCTAATATCTGATCCCCTACTTAACCAACTAGAAGCGTGGAAGGTGGGGATCGAACACTCATTCTCAGACCACCGTTACATAGAATTTACAATAAGTCTAGACTATCCTCCCGCCGAAAACATCACTAATCTAAGATTAACCAACTGGGGATACTACAAAAATCTCCTCAACAGGAACCTACACGCTCCCCCGTCACGCATACGCAACCGTCAAGAATTAAATAACCTAGTTAACACTTTTACTGATATCTGCGGTGAGGCCTTAAAAAGGGCTTGCCCAAGTAGAACAGTCAAAACAAAGCACAAACCCCCATGGTGGAACCCAACCCTGGCGAACCTTAAAAGAGAGTGTAGAACTTACTTCAATAAAGCTAAATACAACAATAGCGAATCCTCCTGGAATTTATATCATACAAAACTAAGCCTATACAAAAAGGAAATAAGAATATCAAAACGAAGAGACTGGGCTAACTTCTGCAGTAGCATAGAATCTACTGCAGAGGCATCCAGACTCAGAAGAATTCTAGCTAAAGCTCCAGCAACCATTGGCTATCTTAAAACCAATGCTGATGGCTGGACGGAAAACAGTCAGGAAACCCTTGAACTACTGTTAGACACACACTTCCCTAACAACACCCATGTAGTGGAGGACCTCCACATAGAGGTGAATTTAGACGACCAGAGTATTGACAACATTTCAAACCCTGGCCGCATTCAGTGGGCTGTTAACTCTTTTAAGCCCATCAAATCACCTGGCCCAGATGGGTTCTTCCCGGCCCAGCTACAACGGACACTAGATATGTCCCTTCCCTGGCTGACAGCCATCTTCCACGGCTGCCTTGCTCTAAACCATATTCCAATAAGGTGGCTGGACGTTAAGGTAATTTTTATACCGAAAGCCGGCAAGCCCTCCCACACCAACCCAAAGGACTTCCGCCCGATCAGTCTCTCTTACTTCTTGTTGAAGACCCTGGAAAGGCTAATTGGCACCCATATCAGACTAACCATCGACCGTAGCCTACTCTCTGACGCACAGCATGCGTACCGTAAGGGTAGATCAACCGATACCGCCCTCCTCTCTCTAGTGTACAGTATAGAACGAGGCTTCCGCAATAAAGAATACTCTCTTGCAGCGTTTCTAGACATAGAAGGCGCCTTTAACAACGTCACCCCAACGGCTCTGACTGAACTGGGCATTGAGCGGCCCATAGTGGGACTCATACACACCATGCTAACCAGCAGGGTAGTGCACTCCACTATGGGATCGGCCCACTCGACCAGGAATGTCAGTAGAGGAACCCCACAAGGGGGCGTACTCTCACCTCTTCTATGGGTTTTAGTGGTCAACAAACTGCTATCACTTCTAGAAGAGGCGGGCACAAAAGTGGTAGCCTACGCGGATGACGTGGTTATCCTACTGCAGGGCAAATTCCCGCAAACCCTTTGTAATCTAATGGAGACAGCCCTATCCACCCTTTCCCGGTGGACGGCTGGCTGTGGACTGGGAGTTAACCCGGAAAAGACCGAACTAGTTCTCTTTACAAGGAAGTACAAGGTACCAATTCTAGTTCCCCCAAAACTACACCAAACGCGCGTAACCTTTAGCAACCAAGCAAAGTACCTAGGTGTCATCCTTGACAAAAAGCTCCTCTGGACTGATAACATCCAAGATCGCACACGCAAAGCGGCCATAGCCCTCTTCGCTTGTAAAAAAGCCATAGGGAGGAAGTGGGGTTTCTCCCCCATGATAGTTCACTGGCTATATACTGCAATAGTCAGGCCCATTCTCCTCTACGGAAACATCGTTTGGTGGCCTTCTCTAGATAAGAACTGCAACCTCCGGATCCTTCACAAGATCCAAAGGAGCGCAGAGCTCTGCATCAGTGGGGCGCTGCGCACTACCGCCACTGAGGCACTAAACACAATTCTCGATCTCCAACCCCTGGACCTACTTGCCAAAAGCTGGGCATCTGCAACAGCGCTGAGGCTCTGTGAAGCAGCGGCATGGACAACGGGCTCCACGGGTCACTCCAATATCCTATCAAAACATTCACCCCTACCACGTTATACAGACTACGTCCCACCCATAGTCAACTTCGAAAGAAGATACAAAAGTTATATACCCACCCGTTCAGACTGGGACAAGCTCCCACATCAATTCGTAAACGCCGTCAACATATACACGGACGGCTCCAAGCTTAACTCCCAAACAGGTGGGGGAGTCTTTTCCCCCGAACTAGACATAAAAGTCTCATTCCGCCTACCAGACCACTGTAGTGTTTTCCAAGCGGAAGTGATGGCAATTCAGGAAGCCACTACCCACCTGAACACGTCTGTACATAAAGACATTGATATCTTCATCTTCTCGGATAGTCAAGCTGCCCTCAGGGCCCTCGACTCCTACACAACGAGCTCAAAAGCAATCTCTGAATGCCGCAAATCTCTTAACGAGATGGCCACTCATCTGAGAATCAACCTCATCTGGGTGCCTGGGCACCGCAACATTGAGGGCAACTGCATAGCAGATGAGCTAGCAAGACAGGGGACAACCGCCGATATCCTTCGTGATAAGGACACGGTAGGGATGCCCATGGCTACCTGCAAGCTCCATCTCAGGCAGAGATTGTATACTCTTTCCAACAACCGTTGGAACTCAATCTCAACATGCCACAATTCTAGACTCACATGGCCAAACTACAACACGAAAAGAACAAAAACTCTTCTACAATGTAGCAGGGAGGACATCTCCACTCTCCTAAAAGCCCTCACGGGCCACTGTCTTATAGGGACTCATGAGATAAGGCTGGGTCTAAGTAACCACGACTTCTGCCGCAGCTGCAAAGAGATAGACGAAGAGGAGAGCATCGAACACCTCCTATGCTTCTGCCCAGCGCATAACCTAAAGCGCTTTCAAACCCTAGGTAGCTACACACTTCCGAACCTTGCGGCCATTCAGGACGTAAGCATGCAAAAACTACTATGTTTCTTGAGAAGAACAGAATACTTCGCGAAGGCAGATAACCCATGAGCTAGGGAAACGGATCTTTCAGAGATCATGTGGTATCACAAGGGGCCCATTGTGGCCTAAGTGAGGGGACTAATATTTAGTCTCCAACCACTCCTACCTAACCTAACCTAAATGTGTCAATTCCAGTTAGCAATATCGTGACGTCCCTCCCACGAGCTTTCAATAAGGCTGAGGGTATTCATCTCCACCTGAAGAGAAGAATGGAATATGGACATTATTATATGGCCGAGACCATTAGGCCTTCTAAAATTGCTGACGCTATTAGTTACTTAGTTAATACCGAGCTTTATAGAAAGCATAGTGTGTCAGTAAACGAGCAGCTTACGAGCAGAGATCTCTGATTTTACGTCCGAAACTGTTCCATTCATAGCATCTAAAGCTGACTTAGCGCTAGCAGAAGGACAATTAGCCATCCAGTAGGAGGATGTAAATTCGGAAGCAACAAATCCCGATGAGAAGCCGAAGAGCTAAACCCTGGAGGACAAGAACCGTTGTTTGAGAATAACCAGACACACAATGCAGGAACTCCGAGAATTACAATGGCTCCAGGTGTGGACCAAAAGCCTCTCGAGGTGATTCTTGATACTGACTCTGAAGAACTAGTGTCCCAAGCATTTATGGTGGCGTCAAGAGACCATCTTCAGAAAGTTATACAACCATAGTTAGGTCTGAACTTAGGAACGTAGATAGAAGAGGTTGTAGATCTGACAAATTGTTTGTCAATTATAAGAAGTTGGAATTGTTTCAAATTCAGATAATAATTATACTTGCTTACGTAAGCGCAGCGCTTCCAGCGCGATATCAGCAGCTAACGTAGAAGATTTTATGGGCAACTTAATTAGCCATGATGATGGATTTAGAATTCTTGAGGATATTCGCACGTCTTCTGCTCACTGGGATGATGAGAAGAAGAAAGTCATGGCTATGATTCGCCAATTTGGCTTGCCAAATTTCATCATAACTCTGTCGGCCCCTGAAACTATGTGGCCAGAGTACTGCTCAAGCGCAATGTAGACAGGGTTGAAATAAATGAAGAAGAAGCTTTATATTTACAATTTAGGGAAAAGCGCGCCTGATTAGGACAGACCCAGTGACGTGTGCTTAATATTTTGATAATAGATATAGGGAAGTTCTTAAGTTAATGAAGAACCTTGGGGGTATCTTCGGAAGTAAGTTCGTTACTACCTATTATTGGCGAGTTAAGTTTCAACAGAAAAGTTCACCTCATATTTACGGTATGTTTTGGCTGAAAGACGCCGGAAGTGGATTTCAATAATGAAGAATCTATGTTGTAACGAACACAATCTATGAGCGATGTCCACCCTAACACCTCTGTCTACGCTTTGACCGGCCTGCTCAGGGAGATGGGTGTGGGTTTGTGTTAAGATGAAACAAGAGTGTCACAGAACTAACAATAGCAGACAGAGAGACGGTAACGATAAGGATTTTAACCCAACGGCTAAGATTCTGACGAGAGACTGCACCTATCGAAGACGGAGGCCCAGATGTTATTGGCCACCTTTTATACCCACCCTACCTGTGTAGTCTCATTAGACTCCACCCTTAAAACAACCGCTGCGCTACATCCTCTAAGGTGTCCTCGAAAGATCACAAATTAATTTATATTTAATTTCATATAATACGGCAAATGTGATAATATGATTCATGGTTCTTAATACTACAAATCCTAACACTAAAACCTTAAAACTAAGCGTTCTTCACACCAAACGACTCTCTATATGATCGTGTGTCAGTACAAGATTATCAAATAGGAAAAGAAATGAATATTTAGTTTACGTTAAATTATTACGAAACTGATGACATATTTTATCGATATGCGGTGATTCAAAAATTACAGAAAAGCACTTAGGCGGATTACTTTAAATTATATAAGGGCAAACGATTCTTATTTAATATTTATCAATACACGAATGTAGAAAAATTTACATGTATATATTTGTAGCAAAAGTGTGCGGTCTCAGACAAGAATGAATATATATATGAAGGAATGTAAATGATTTACGGCTATGCCGTACTTACGAACTCTCCAACGAAGTCAGCAGGCCTGATGACGATCGATGTGCGCTGTAGAATAGTTTAGTTTAGGTGTATATTTGTCATACTATATCGTAAGCACACACGCAAGTATAATGGCTAAATAGGAATCGTAAATTAAATTGGAAACTTGTTTTAAAAATAGTTAGAATAAGAAAATTAAACTACAATAGCTTTAGCGATACAAAAACAAGTTGGCAGTCCCGGCTAAAATTAACTGGAAACCAGAATTGAAACTCAAATTCCAATTGGGATGCGGCATCTGCTTCCGCGGTCTTGCCCGAATTACGCCGAATCGGCGCCAGTGCGATTTTCGCCCGAACTGCAACGTGATCCGACTTGTAGATCGTGGTGCGGACTTGGTAAGGTCAAAACCTCACGCTGGTTGACGGCGGCGATCCTTGAAGCCGCTTATGGTTTGACGATGATGAAATTTATCCGGAGTGCGGTATGAGAATCTCAAATGACGATTCTGGCCTGGCGCTGAAGAATCGTATGGTTCCGCTCATAAACCGCTGCACGCGGAACCTGCTCCTTGCTCTGCGCAGAGGGAGGACTGTAAAACTTCCGTCAATTCCGAGAATTCGTACGTGTCTCTGGTCACTGCTGTTTCCGGGAATTACAATTAGATTATCTCAATGTATTGTCCCAATTATCTTACCACCAATATTGGGAGTGATAACCGGTCGTACTGGTCAAAATTCTAAGAATTTCACACGGGGATGTGCGGATGCGGACGGGTTTGAAAATTGTAACATTTTACGCAGGGAACGAACCGATCTCGGGAAAAGCTAGCGACAAAGAGGAGGAAATCATGGCGTCTAGAGTGGATGTAGGGTGCGCAAAATCCCCTAAATCTATCAAAATGGTATTTTTGGTATTCGGGCGAGGATCGGATCCTTGCTAAACTGAAGGGTTGCATCTGGGCTATTTATGTTAATTACCATGGGTAATGTCCTAACTAGGGATGCCAACTTAGCCGAATATACTGACTCCCACAACCACAGTTTTGATTTTTAGCCCCTGTAACTAACAATAAAAACTGAAAAGGTAGTCAGGAGGGATCACCAGATGTCCTTGGCATGGAATTTACCAAGCTCTTTGCCGTTCATGTCTTCCAGAACATATAATGATTGACCAAGTTTCTCCTTAGCTCGCGCTTTTGTTCCGACTGGGGCTAGCTTTACGTGGAAATTGTTGGCAGCGTTGCTCAGCGCAAAGTTCCGTTTTGTCACCTCTTGACCTACTTCGAACGATCGAGGCATCGTACGTAGGTTATATGTGCGCTGGTTCGTCTCATAAACTTTGCTCAGATGTTTATGGATGCTTGCACGAATTTTCTGACACTCGTCAGTCCTTGAAAGGTTGACATCACCTTCGGCGAGTAAACCCAACTTGCGCAACAATTTATAGTCCTGGCCGTGTGAGATATGTTGTCCAAAAACAACTTGGTAAGGTGATACACCGATAGACTGATGGAGAAAGTTATGAAGTGAGCAATTGATGCTGCTGAGGAAAACATCCCATTCGCGCTGGCCCGAGCGGATGTAAGCTCTCAAAGCCGCGTTGATTGAACGGTTAACCCTCTCCGCTGCGTTGGACTGCGGAGCATAGGCACCTGTGAACATGTGGCTCACTCCATATTTCAAAAGGAAGTCGGAGAAGTCACGGCTTTTAAACTGAGTGCCGTTGTCACTCACGACTGTCTCAGGCATACTAAAGCAGGGAAAGATTTCGTCCTGCAGTATAATGACTATCACTTTAGTGGTGAACTTTTTCAGTTCAGAAAAGTGAATTCTGAATTTTGCCTATGTTTCCAGACTTGGAACGCGGAAATGGGCCAATAAAATCCAGATGGAGTTGTTGAAATATCTGTTCGCTATGTACTTGAGCGCCCATAGGTGGTTTCAAGGAACGCGTAGGGTGCTTTGTAGTGAGGCACGTTTCGCAGTTGCGTATGTAGTCCCGCACGTTTATTACCATGTTTGGCCAGTAAAAACGGCGGCGAATGCGCTCAGGCATTTGGTCATTCCACAATGCGCAGATGATGGTTGGTCATGGGCGGCACTGATTACGCTTTGGCGTATCAGCAATCGTCTGGTGAAGTGCCACTTGAATTGGGAAATGCTGCACGGTGACGGTCGTCGACTATTTGGAAATCAGGTGGCTGTGAGGACGAAAATTTGTTCCGAAGTGCAGAATATTCTTCCGATTAGAAAGCATCTGATACGATTTCAGGGTGAACTTCAAAATTAAGCGCAACGTCCTCGAATGCACGGGATAGAGCATCCGCCACGACATTTTCACATCCTTTACGATACTCGATCTAAAAGGAGTAACCCTGAAGTTTGATAGCCCACCTGGCCTGTCTACCGCTTAAATCTGATTGACTCACAACGCAACGCAACCTGGAGTGGTCAGTGACTACTTTGAAAGAATGTCCATCAATATACATCCTGAACTTTTTGATTGCCAAGACTACAGCCCTGCATTCAAGTTCTGTAACTGTATAGTTACGTTGGGCTTTGTTAAGTTTTTTGGACATAAACGCTATTGGTCGTTCGCAACCAGATTGGCCACATTGGGCCAGAACTGCACCAACACCATGTAGTTAGGCATCGCACTGCAGAATGAATGGTTTCTCATAATCGGGGTGAACGAGACATGGGGCAGAACATACCTTGGATTTGATGTTCTCAAAGGCGCCTTGTGCATGTTCATTCCCTTGAAATTCTTGGCTCGTAGCAACTCTGTTAGGTGGAATATGACTGAGGAATAGTTCGAAATGAAGCGCTGGTACCAACAAGTCATACCAAGAAATCTTCTCAGCTGTTTCTGAGTTTTGGGTATCGGGAATTCACTGTTTGGATTCACTTGAAGTGTTCCTTCTCCAACCAAATGTCCCAAGTAATCTACCCGTTTCAGACAGAACTGACTTTTCTGGACGTTAATGGTCAATCCTGCTTTTCTCAGCTGGGTGGCTACCCCAGAAAGATGTAGAAGATGGTCTTCAAAGCTGTTTGACAACACCAAAAGGTCATTAAGATAGACTAGCACATG
Organism: Drosophila subpulchrella; assembly: GCF_014743375.2. Lineage (NCBI taxonomy): Eukaryota > Metazoa > Arthropoda > Insecta > Diptera > Drosophilidae > Drosophila > Drosophila subpulchrella. The sequence goes on from NW_023665574.1 coordinate 72,849, forward strand.
CGACTTCAGCTGATGCGGCATTACAAGGTCCATTAAAAGGCACATGGTTTGCGGAGCGTTGGTCAAACCAAATGGCATCCTTTTGAATTGGTACAGCGGACGGTTTGGTATCGTGAACGCTGTCTTTGCACGGGCCTCTTGATCTAGGCAGATTTGCCAAAACGCATCCTTGAGATATATTTTATAAATGCAATGCACTGGTGGGAGACGACTAAGCAGACCTTCTATAATAGGAATCGGACAAGCATCCTTAACGGTAACTGCATTAAGTTTCCTCGCATCGAGACAGAAACGTACCTTGCCAGGTTTGACGTGCAAGGTAACCGGAGAAACCCAAGGCGATGACGGTGCCTCTTCTATGACGTCCATTTCAATCATGCGATCGATTTCGACAAACAAACGCTTTTCCTTAGCTGGCGATAAAGGATAAAACAGTTGTTTGATTGGTTTCGCGGTAGATGTGTCAAAGTTGTGTTCTATCAATCTGGTCAAACCTAGGCCCTCACTTTCGAATGATGGAAAGAAGTCGATTACCTTTTTCAGCTTTGATTTTTGTGCGTTGGATAAACAGATGTGTGAGGGGTCGACCCCGGGCTTGCATTCAATTTCGTTAACTGAAAACTAATGTTGGATGGAAATGCCAAAGGTTTCCCAGATATCCATGCCGCATATCATGCTGTGTTGAATAGAGGGTACTATTAGGAACTCAAATTTTGAATCTATAGAATAGTACGTCAAGGGAATGGAGATTGTGCCAGCCACAGATTGTGTTTGACCGTAGTAGACGCTTTTGAATTTTGTTATACAGCTTGTTAAATATTATTTGTTGGGCAAGCTTTCCACCAATGACACTTTGGTTGGCTCCGCAGTCTAAGAGAGCTGAATATTCGAGACCGAATATCTCCACCATTGTGAAAGGTCGAATGTCATTCTTTTTGTGGATGATTGATGAGATAATGCAACGGTTAAAAGCTCGTTTGCGCATCCAGAATTTGCGTATACGCAAGGTAGAACGACGTTTGTAAGCAAAGATAGAATTGACACTAGCAGGTTTAAGCCTTCGTTTAAGATACTCTTGCAAGCACAGGTGATATGGATTGAACGCTTCAGTAGTCGGTACATCAGGTTTGGGAGTAGACAAATCAGGTTAGTTTTCCGGTGCCGCAGTACCCGGAGTACTTAGAATATCCGAGGCTAACGGCGGACATTCATTTTGCGAATGTCCTGCTTGGAGTTTTCCGATACCGATTTATATTTTGCACAATTTGGTTTATATACATCGGGTATGCCGCAACCGTAACAGAAAATACGGCGAGGTTTAAGACAATCATGATACCTGTGACCTGTTTCATCACAGTTCCAACATATGAATTTGTCTGCAGGCTTAATTGCGCAGACTTCGCCCTCGGTATCGGTTTTGGACCGATCTTCAGAATCGTATTCGTGAAGAATTGTGTTGACAAACCGTTTGTTTACATTAGGGCGTTGAATTGGCTTCGATCGAGTGCTACGATAAAATTCTTCGTGGCGGTGACACGCCTTCCGCAAAGCTTCCAAAGAAGGGGTGTCAACATGCAGTAGCTCAAGTTTCAGGTTTTTCTTCAGATTGTGGCGCACTTCGCTGGCTAGCTCACTATCATGCATGGGCTCTCGGAGGGAAATAGCTATGCTAAGCATTGCGTCAAGAAACTCATCAAAACTTTCGTTTGAACCCTGCTTACGACGACGCATGGCACTTTTTATTTCACGGTCTGATCTCTGATCTGAGTATCTCTCCTTTAAGCGTCTGCATAATACATGTCAGCTCATGTCATCTACCGACTTATGAACACGCCAGTAAAAAGATAGAGCAGGAACTGCAAATAGCAAATTTGCAAACTGCGACAACAAATCAAAATTTCCGTTTAGACTTTGTGTAGTGAGACAGTTTACACGATGTCGTTAGCTGACCCACTGAATTTGATTCTCCAGTTGCAAATCACATTTAAAATTCTGTCAGGACGATCCAAAGAAAGATCGTGCGATCGCTTCGCACATCTGGAGAGTTCCTAACTCGCTGACTGTTTTGACACTGATTGTTCTGGAAATCGACTTTTACTGAATTGTTACGGAATTCGTGCTGCGTATTGTTATCCACATACGTAGACCTATTCAATTGACTGAACATCTGAGTAATTTTTTCTGTGATTGTATGGTTACTTGAAATGTTCTCTGGTTCTCCAATATGCTTTTTTGAAATGCTCGCATTTGATTCGCAAGACTTTGCTGATCTGGGTCTTCGGTTGTATCTGAGTCATTAGTTTGCCTATTGCCTTGATGGGGATTCGAGTTGCCATTCTGAGAGACCATAATATTGTTCTGATTATATGCGTTACGAGACCTAGATCTGGTCATCATTTGATTTTGCATATTGGAATTCGGATTAGATACCGTCTGGGACTAAGAACATGGTTGAGAACATGTTGGACAAGTGTTGTTATCCTGCAGCGGGTATAACTACTCCATTGCAGAGGGTGCACGTCACTGAGTCATCATCACCTAGAGAAACTAGGTTCTCGTTGCTGTGCCTAACCGACATTTTTAAATGATTTCAAACCTAACTAAGCAACTAACTAAACTCAAAAACTTAAAAAGAGAAATAAACGATATACGATATGCGATAGAAATATACGATAATTATATAAAAATTGTATTTTGAGGTCTAACCAATCCAAAGAGGGAATAGCCGAATCTTTTTAGCTGGAACAAATCTCGATTTCAAATGGATAGAAGATGTGGTTTGAAAACTAAAAACCTAGTAAAGAACCGACTTTAAACTAGAAATAAAATTCCGAAGTATCAAATAGTCAATATGGAATGTTTTTAACTATAATGTCCGAGTATGACCGAAGTGATAGAAAAACATGTAACAAAAGTATAACATTTCTGCTGGTATGGCTCCGAATCTATCCTGAGTACCATCAAATCCAAGTCAAAAATGAAATACCAACTGAAACTACAATTTTACAGAAACGGATGGATTGAAATATTTTCGGAAAGCTCGGCTGTCAAACGACAGATGCCTGATCAGGTATCGGGCTTTCCCCATTGTTGGGCGCCATTTATTTTTGTAACGAATACACTCTATGAGCGTTGTCCACCATAACACCTATGCCTACGCTTTGACAGGCCTGCTCAGGGAGATGGGTGTGGGTTTGTGTTAAGATGAAACAAGAGTGTCACAGAACTAACAATAGTAGACAGAGAGACGGTGACGATAAGGATTTTAACCCAACGGCTAAGACTCTGACGAGAGACTGCACCTATCGAAGACGGAGGCCCAGATGTTATTGGCCACCTTTTATACCCACCCTACCTGTGTAGTCTCATTAGACTCCACCCTTAAAACAACCGCTGCGCTACATCCTCTAAGGTGTCCTCAAAAGATCACAAATTAATTCATATTCAATTTCATATAATACGGCAAATGTGATAATATGATTCATGGTTCTTAATACTACAAATCCTAACACTAAAACCTTCAAACTAAGCGTTCTTCACACCAAACGACTCTCTATATGATCGTGTGTCAGTACAAGATTATCAAATAGGAAAAGAAATGAATATTTGGTTTACGTTAAATTATTACGAAACTGATTACATATTTTATCGATATGCGGTGAACTTATTCAAAAATTACAGAAAGCACTTAGGCGGATTATTATTCTTATTTAATATTTATCAATACACGAATGTAGAAAAATTTACATGTATATATTTGTAGAAAAAGTGTGCGGTCTCAGACAAGAATGAATATATATATCTAGGAATGTAAATGATATACGGCTATGCCGTACTTACGAACTCTCCAACGAAGTCAGCAGGCCTGATGACGATCGATGTGCGCTGTAGAATAGTTTAGTTTAGGTGTACACCTATCCCTCGCTTTGCGTCGGGGATATGTTCCAAAAAAATACGACGCAAATTGAAACGACGCAAAGTGAATTAGGATTGTCTATAGCAAACCATGTAAAGTTCGAAGATGGGTTCCAAGGTTACAAAAATACTACTTTTTAAAAAGAAAATTGAGCAAAGTGATCATTAAAAAAAATACCAAAATAACATTTCATTTTGTTACATATTATACATATCAAACAAAAACACCTCCTAACGAGGTAGAAAGTAGTGGCGAACGCGCCCTTAACAAACATTTCTGATATCAACAATTGTGACGAAAAATTATATTACATTCGATAAAATAAATAAACTATATTAAATTTATGATTTCGGCCCGCAACAGTACATATTAATTTACCTACATGTAAATTTTCTGTTGTAGCGTGCCGAATACATAAATTTAATATAGTTTTTTTATTTTATCGAATGTAATATCATTTTTCGTCACAATTGTTGATATCAGAAATTTTTGTTAAAGGCGCGTTCGCCACTACTTTCTACCTCGTTAAGAGGTGTTTTTGTTTGATATCAGAAGTTTTTTTTTGCTCAAGAGTTTAAGTACCCCAATACCATGACTAGGAGTCGTCCCCATATGGCTTGGCTATTGAAAAACCAAACACATAGATTCGACCCCTAATCTTAGCTGAACGCCACCTTAAATTAGGCACAACAAGCTTTATCGCTTCAATTACCTATTTTAATAGCACAAGTTTGGAATCTCAAGGGCTGTATAGTTTCAAATTCCAAGAGAAATCTGTCGTTTCTTACATTTCCCGCCGAACTAGCGGGTTTTTTTCAAAGTGGTAGAACAAATAGATCAAGTTTCCTATTACGGTTAGCTTCTTGCAAGTAAAGGACCCTAAAACCATAAAAGATTTTCCGTTTGAAAAAATCTAATAAGAATTTTTTTTATCAAATAGGTTTTTTTCTTGGTTACTCGAATAAGTATGAAATATTACGTATACGGAGCTGAAACAAGTTGCACTTTTTATCGCTTAATATCTTCCAAACGGTAATCTTAGGGCAAAAAGTGTTATACATCAAAAGTTGAGGAATTTCAAGGGCTATATTATTTAAAATTTAAAAAGAAATCGTTCGACTCAATTTTGAGAAAGTAGTCAAAAAGTGGTCTTAAAAAATAACTTTTTATCATAACTCTAAATCTATTATACTCAGACAATTTTACTGTATGAAAAGTATTTAGCAAATTAAATTATATTTTCAGAGATATATAGCACGATTCTGTAGCACTAGATGTTTAGATACTATAAGCATTTTAAATCTGGCTTTTTTTTTTGATTTCCCGCTAAACTAGCGGGTTTTTCCAAAAGTCGTAGAACAAACGTTTTCTATTTTAAGCTGCTTTATACACCCATAGGGTTTTCAAAACCCTAAAACTAAGATGGGATGCATACAAACCCACAAACAAAGGGACAAACATTTTCATTTTGGGAAGAAGAAGAAAATCTTGTTTTTATACCCTTGCAGAGGGTATAATGATTTCAGTCAGAAGTTTGCAACGCAGTGAAGGAGACGTTTCCGACCCCATAAAGTATATATATTCTTGATCAGCATCACTAGACGAGTCGATCTAGCCATGTCCGTCTGTCCGTATGTCCGTCTGTCCGTCCGTTTCTACGCAAACTAGTCTCTCAGTTTTAAAGCTATCGGGCTGAAACTTTCCCAAAAGTCTTATATCTTTTGCAGGTAGTATATAAGTCGGAACCAGCCGGATCGGACAACTATATCTTATAGCTCCCATAGGAATAATTGGAAAAAAAATGTTAAAAAATTATATCTTTGGTGTTTTTTATCTTATTACCTCCTTTCCTTGGAAATAACATTATTTAATTAGTTTTGAATTTCGAATTAAATTTTATCTAAATCGGAAGACTATATCATATAGCTGCCATAGGAACGATCTTAAAATTGGTGGGAAAATAATATGAAACAAATTATAGCTTCTGTGTTCCTTAACATATAACCTCCTACGCTTGGAAATAACATTTTTCAATTAGTTCTGAGTTTCGAATTTAATTTTATCAAAATCGGACGACTATATCATATAGCTTCCATAGGAACGATCGTAAAATTGGTGGGAAAATAATATGAAACAAATTATAGCTTCGGTGTTCCTTAACATATAACCTCCTACGCTTGGAAATAACATTTTTTAATTAGTTCTGAGTTTCGAATTAAATTTTATCAAAATCGGACGACTATATCATATAGCTGCCATAGGAACGATCGTAAAATTGGTGGGCAAATAATATGTTCAGTTGTGACGCCGTGCCGGAAAAAAGCTCTGTACGGCTGTCATTATAAGAGGGGCTCTTGGGAGTAATTAAACGACTGATTTTCAAATATAACAGTTTAGCCTTTAATTCATTAGCTTATAATGTGTACACTTCACTCTTCTTCATTAATTAACTTTAACAAAATAATGGGTCGCAATGGACAGAAAATAAAAGAAGACAATGTTGTTCATATTAGCATGAGATCGGCAGGCGACAAAGCTTGGAGATGGAGCGATTTTGACTGCCTGATTTTGTTTTCAGTGTTACGACACGAACGAGTGAATCCTCTCCAGGATGGAGACTGGTAATTCTACCGAGCGTCCATTGCGATGGAGGCAGTTGTTCGTCCTTGATGAGTACTAATTCGTTGATTTTAAAATTCTCCTTTTCCTGACACCATTTTGGGCGAGTTTGAAGATGGGACAGCCAATCTCGGCTCCATTGCGTCCAAAACTGACGGATCAAATTTTGATGAGATAGAAATTGCTCACGGAACGACGAGTTTTGAGGGCGACAATGGGCAGGTGCGAGCAGGGTGTCACCAATGAGAAAATGTGCCGGCGTGAGAGCTTCTAAGTCGTCTGGATCAGCTGTTAGCGGACAAAGTGGCCGAGAGTTTAGGCAAGTTTCAATCCTGATGAGCACCGTTGCGAGTTCCTCATAAGTTTGCTTGTGACTTCCGACAGTCCTCTTCAGGTGATGCTTGACGGACTTGACCCCAGCCTCCCACAGGCCTCCGAAATTGGGAGAGTATGACGCTGCGGTGAGATGATTGGATGTTTGCGATCGAAAGAAAGGTTGGAATGTTTGAGACGACCGCGAACGCGTAAGATGCCGTCGTCAAGAAAGGGAGTGAGATTTCTTAGGATGCTCTTCGGAGGCAGAGGATTTTCTGCGAGGATCGCGTGCATGTCGGATTGAAAGGTTTCGGCTTGTACTATTTTCACGACGCAGCGAAGTGCATTGTCCAGTTCCTCTGGCGAAAGCTGACGGTAAGATCTGGTTTTCTTCGATTGAGCGTTGTGACGAAAGCGCAGTATGTGTGCTATGACTCGAACGAGTTTGGTGTAAGTCGAAAACCGCTCAATGATATTAATGTCTACTTGGGTGGTGTGCAAACGAATTTGCAAAGATTTTGCTTCTAGGGATTGCTCATCAAACTTTATGTTCGGTACCTCTGTGTCCGGCCACTCACTGGAGTGTTGCCTCAACCATGATGGTCCGTGCCACCAGAGATCACAGATGGAGATTTCTGATGGGGATAGTCCTCTCGTGGCGCTGTCTGCTGGATTATCCGCCGTGGGAACATGTCTCCATTAGTTTGAATCGCTGTGGTCCAGAATGTAGGCAACGCGATTGGCAACGAACGATTTCCATCTAGTGACATCTCCTTTAATCCAGTGGAGAACGATAGTGGCGTCCGTCCAGTATGTAACGGAGATTTGAGCGTTTTTCCAACGATTGTTTGCTACTACCCATTTAGTTAGTTTGGTTGCCAGCACTGCGCCGCATAGCTCGGTCCTCGGGATCGTGAGGGGTTTCGTTGGAGAGATTTTGGATTTTGCAGTGATGAGAGTGGTATAAAACGATGAATCCGGTTGGGGTATACGCATGTAAACCGCCGCTGCGTAGGCGTGAGTGGACCCGTCGCAGAAAGCGTGCAACTGGATATCATGGCTAAAGTCTGGCGTATACCGTACGCTGCGAGGTATTCGGATTTTGCTGATGTCCTCCAGATTGACACGGAACTTTTTCCATTTGTTAGCGATGGAACTGGGCACTGGGTCTTCCCACCCTAAGTGCTTGCGATCGTTCTCGGAATGGAGGTGTGCCATTGTGACTTCCTTAAGAATTAATTTTGCTGAAATGAGAATAGGGGCGACTAGTCCTAAGGGATCGAAAAGTCTGGCGATGCTCGAAAGAATTTCTCTTTTGGTTGAACCCGTGGGAATGCTCGCTAGCAATTTGTAGGTGAAACAGTCTTGGTTAGGTAACCAATGCATTCCTAAGGTTTTGACTGTATCAGAGCTGTCCCAGCTTCGTGACGTTTGATTGCATCGGTTTGATGAAGGAATGCTGTCTAGAAGCGCTATGTCGTTACTAGACCATTTTCTCAATTCCATATTGGCGGATTTTAGAGCGTTCTGGATTTGTAAACTCTTGTTTTGTGCTGCTGAGATAGTGTGATCACCAGAAAGAATATCGTCGACGTAGATTTCGTGCTTTAAGACCTCTTCCGCCAGTGGATAATTTTCGCGTTCATCCTCTGCAAGTTGACGAACGACTCTGATGGCGGTGAATGGTGCAGAAGCGGTACCGAAAGTTACAGTTGACAGGCAATATTCCTTGATGTTTCCATCCGCCGCCCGCCATAAAATCCGCTGGTACTGCGTGTCGTCCGTATGTACGTCTATGCAGCGGTACATGCGCTGGATGTCGGCGGTGAAAACATGCCGGTACTGTCTCCAATTCAGCAACACTGCAGGGAGATCATTTTGTAGAGTGGGTCCTACGGACAATACATCGTTTAGAGATCGACCGTTGGAGGTCTTTGCCGATGCGTCGAATACAATGCGCTGTTTGGTGGTGAGACTGTCTTCTTTATAGACAGCGTGATGAGGAAGAACGCAGGATTCAACCCGACAGGATTTTTTGGAGGTACTGACTGTTGATCTCTCACTAGAGACTGCTGGTGTGATTTGTCCCAATTCAAAATATTCTTCGATGCCCTCCTTGTAGCGAATCCATTTGTCTGGATCCCGTTCATAACGCCGCTCTAATTGAAGAAACCTGTTTAAAGCGACTTGACGCGATTTTCCTAGGGCCATTGTGGGATCGAAATGCCATTTGAAAGGTAGTCTTACCATAAAACTACCGTTTGGTTGGCGTGTGTGCGTTTCCTTAAAGAAGGACTCACACCACCGCTCTTCGTCAGATTGAAGTGATCGGCTTGGGACCGATTCTATTTCGCAGAAATTCTTCAAAAGCGATTCCGTATCTAGCGTGGTTTGATGACAGCGAATATTAAGCATGTGGATTGATTCCTGGAACTTACCGAGTATCATCCAACCTAAGTGAGAATTTTGTGCAATAGGTTCGTATGGATTTCCGATTCGGGTTCCCGGAAGGATAAGACCCGCCATGAGGTCGGCTCCGATGATAAGATCTATGCGTTTCGAGCGATAGTATAAAGGATCCGAAAGCTGGAGTCCGTTGATGTGTTTCCAGTTTTGAGGCGAAAACGATTGGTTTGGTAGATGTGATGTCAGCGAGTTCATAACGTACGCAGAGTCGACATCTAGATTGAACGTTGGGTTTAGCGACGTTCGGATGCAGCATCTTGCCGTAAAGTTGCACCGTTGACCAGTAGTTGACCGGCGATCGAAGCGCGGATTCTGCATCGTGGAAGCTGGAGAGCTTGGACGGTATGCTCTGAGATTATTGTAGCTTCCGACCCCTGATCGATGAGGGCAGTTATTGTTGCTTGAGCGCCGCTCTGGGGGTGGCAGACAATAATCCGTGCGGTAGCTAGCAAGATATTCTGTCGCGTTGCATGGGAGGCTGTGGAAGAATAACATTGGAGGTTTGGATTAGCAAGGGGGCTAACTGGTGAGGTGTCGTTGTTCATAATCGAAGCGATATGTGGTTGACTGGATGATACGGTCGGCGAGTAAGGTTGGGGTGCTTGAGTGATGCATGGCGCCGCGGCCAGATGAAGTAAAGAATGGTGGCGTTGTCCACAGTGGTAGCAATTCTTTACACTTGAACAGCGGGCCAGCATGTGCGATTTGCTCAGGCAGTTGAGGCATAGGTCTGACTTACTCACGACCTCCTTACGTTGGTAGCAATCCAAGCTAAGGAATCGCTGACATCGACGAAGGATATGATTACCATTGCAGTGTGGGCAACGAAGCACAGGGGGGCTTGGTTGCGCGTGGGTGTTATGAACCGAGATACGTTTTGTTGGGTGATGATCCAGTGATGATCCAGATTTGTTGGTGCCCGAACAGTTTCTATTTTCAATGGCGTCCAGGGTGATTAACCGGTTGTTGAGAAACTGTTCGAGATCCTTGTACGAGGGAATGTGGGTTTGACTGCCGAGATGATGTTCCCAGGCGGAGTGCGTCTCTTTCGGTAATTTTGCAGTCAAATAATGGGCGAGCCAGTGATCCCCGTTCTGCAACGACGCGTTGACGGTGTTACAGGCGGCTGCGCAAACGTTGACTGCACTGATCATAGATCGAATATCATCTGGCTTCTCCTTGCTTAGGCTTGGCAACTGGTACAACATCAACATGTTCATGTGATTGGAAAAGACCACGCGTGGATTGTTATAGCGCTGAATTAGTGTGTCCCATGCCACCGTATAGTTAGCGGCCGTCAAAGGAATTTGACGAATATCGCAATCTCGACCAGCTGGCAGAGATTCCTTGAGGAAATGAAACCGTTGAATATTGTCCAGCCGCTCATTTTGATGAATTAACCGAGTGAAGGCGTCATAATATCCAGGCCAGTCCACACAGTTTCCGCTAAACTTGGGCACTGGCAGTTGTGGCATGTGGACACGTGCGTCGGCAACCGTCGACACGGCGGTGGGTGCCGAGGCTGAGGACGGCGTCACTGGGAACTTTATTCGTAGGCCTTCCGCTACAAGGCAATAGGTTTCCATGTACAGATCCTCGAAGCTGACGGCGATCTTCTTGGCGTGATAGTCCGTTTTGACATATCCCTCGGTGCAGATGATTACTTGATGGGTGGTCTCAAAAGCTGCGTTTAAACTCTCGATCTGCTGCAGGCGCTTCATATAATAGCTTTCGGTTTTTCGAGACGCGGAATCCTTCTTATAGTTCTGCTGCAGACGGGTTAGACTTTGAAGACGCTCCTTTTGAAGTGTAATAAAACCTGCTAAGGCCGGATCATCAGCTTCGTGGTCAGACATATTATGAGAATTTTTACCAATTTATTTTGAACCTAGCTAGCTCTGCTTGATAAATAAAAAAGCACCCGTACTCACGTGATCTTTCCCCTTTTTTACTTATGCCTGAGTTTACGTAACGTTGAATATAGCGGGAGCGCAGGCTGTACTTTTCCGACTCCGCTTTGAGTAGAAGATTTTTCTTGGTTGCGAAATTATAACGGGCCTTCTTGCAGCACCCGTGAGTGTGTGTGTGTAGAAGCGCTGTCAGGCGACCGGGTGTGTTGGTATTGGTGACTGTGCTCTATCGGTGTGAGAGCACTTGTCGGGGGCACAAACGGAGACGATCGAAATTTGTGTTAGATGGGGTGATGGGTGTTATGCTTTATAACCAACAATTGAAAGATCAAACTGCGATTTTTAAACTTCAAGCAAGAGTCCCCTCATGGGCCACCATGTTCAATTGTGACGCCGTGCCGGAAAAAAGCTCTGTACGGCTGTCATTGTAAGAGGGGCTCTTGGGAGTAATTAAACGACTGAAGTTCAAATATAACAGTCTAGCCTTTAATTCATTAGCTTATAATGTGTACACTTCACTCTTCTTCATTAATTAACTTTAACAAAATAATGGGTCGCAATGGACAGAAAATAAAAGAAGACAATGTTCAAGTTCTGTAGGGTTGCCAGATGTCCTGACCTTCGTCTTCAGTTGGCAGGGCTATCAGCTGTGCATACGAACCAAGTACCGTGGGACTGAGCAAACAAATTATAGCTTCGGTGTTCCTTAACATATAACCTCCTACGCTTGGAAATAACATTTTTTAATTAGTTCTGAATTTCGAATTAAATTTTATCAAAATCGGACGACTATATCATATAGCTGCCATAGGAACGATCGTAAAATCGGTGGGAAAATAATATGAAACAAATTATAACTTCGGTGTTTTTTAACATATAACCTCCTACGCTTGGAAGTAACATTTTTTAATTCATTCTGAATTTCGAATTTAATTTTATCAAAATCGGACGACTATATCATATAGCTGCCAAAGGAACGATCGTAGAATTGGAAATAAAATTCTTAATTAGTTCTGAATTTTGAATTAAATTTTATCATAATCGGACGACTAATCATATAGCTGCCATAGGGACGATCGGAAAATTGGTGGGAAAATAATATGAAACAAATTATAGCTTCGGTTTTTTTTTTAACATAAAACCTCTTAAGCTGGAAATGACATTTTTTTTAATTAGTTTTGAATTTCGAATTAAGTTTTATCAAAATCGGACGACTACATCATATAGCTGCTATAGGAACGATCGTAAAATTGGTGGGAAAATAATATGAAACAAATTATAGCTTCGGTGATTTTTGTTATATTATCTTATACTATTGGAAACAACATTTTGTGTATTTTTAAGAATTTCGAATTATATTTAATACAAATCGGAAGACTCTAACATATAGCTGTCAAAGAAACGGTCAGCGAAATAGTGAAATATTTATTATACCCTTGCATTTATTATTATACCCTTGCAGAGGGTATATTGATTTCAGTCAGAAGTTTGCAACGCAGTGAAGGTGACGTTTCCGACCCCATAAAGTATATATATTCTTGATCAGCATGACTAGACGAGTCGATCTAGCCATGTCCGTCTGTCCGTCTGTCCGTCTGTCCGTCCGTTTCTACGCAAACTAGTCTCTCAGTTTTAAAGCTATCGGGCGAAAACTTTCACAAAAGTCTTATATCTTTTGCAGGTAGTATATAAGTCGGAACCAGCCGGATCGGACAACTATATCTTATAGCTCCCATAGGAAAAATCGGAAAAAAAAATGTTAAGAAATTATATCTTTGGTGTTTTTTAACTTATTACCTCCTTTCCTTGGAAATAACATTTTTTTATTAGTTTTGAATTTCGAATTAAATTTTATCAAAATCGGAAGACTATATCATATAGCTGCCATAGGAACGATCGTAAAATTGGTGGGAAGATAACATGAAACAAATTATAGCTTCGGTGTTCCTTAACATATAACCTCCCACGCTTGGAAATAACATTTTTTAATTAGTTCTGAGTTTCGAATTAAATTTTATCAAAATCGGACGACTATATCATATAGCTGCCATAGGAACGATCGTAAAATTGGTGGGAAAATAATATGAAACAAATTATAGCTTCGGTGTTCCTTAACATATAACCTCCTACGCTTGGAAATAACATTTTTTAATAAGTTCTGAATTTCGAATTAAATTTTATCAAAATCAGACGACTATATCATATAGCTGCCATAAGAACGATCGTAAAATCGGTGGGAAAATAATATGAAACAAATTATAACTTCGGTGTTTTTTAACATATAACCTCCTACGCTTGGAAATAACATTTTTTAATTAGTTCTGAATTTCGAATTTAATTTTATCAAAATCGGAAGACTATATCATATAGCTGCCAAAGGAACGATCGTAGAATTGGAAATAAAATTTTTAATTAGTTCTGAATTTCGAATTAAATTTTATCAAAATCGGACGACTATATCATATAGCTGCCATAGGGACGATCGGAAAATCGGTGGGAAAATAATATGAAACAAATTATAGCTTCGGTGTTTTTTTTAACATAAAACCTCTTAAGCTTGGAAATGACATTTTTTTTAATTAGTTTTGAATTTCGAATTAAGTTTTATCAAAATCGGACCACTACATCATATAGCTGCTATAGGAACGATCGTAAAATTGGTGGGAAAATAATATGAAACAAATTATAGCTTCGGTGATTTTTGTTATATTATCTTATACAATTGGAAATACAATTGGAAATAACATTTTGTGTATTTTTAAGAATTTCGAATTATATTTAATACAAATCGGAAGACTCTAACATATAGCTGTCAAAGAAACGGTCAGCGAAATGGTGAAATATTTATTATACCCTTGCATTTATTATTATACCCTTGCAGTGGGTATATTGATTTCAGTCAGAAGTTTGCAACGCAGTGAAGGTGACGTTTCCGACCCCATAAAGTATATATATTACGCAAACTAGTCTCTCAGTTTTAAAGCTATCGGGCTAAAACTTTCACAATAGTCTTATATCTTTTGCAGGTAGTATATAAGTCGGAACCAGCCGGATCGGACAACTATATCTTATAGCTCCCATAGGAATAATCAAAAATAAATTTTTTAAAATTATATCTTTGGTGTTTTTTAGCTTATAACCTCCTAAGCATGGAAATAACATTTTTTAATTAGTTTTGAATTTTGAATTAAATTTGATCGAAATCGGACGACTATATCAAATAGCTGCCATAGGAACGATCGGAAAATTGGTGGAAAAATAATAGGAAACAAATTATAGATTCGGTGTTTTTCAACATATAACCTCCAACGCTTAGAAATAACATTTTTTAATTAGTTCTGAATTTCGAATTTAATTTTATCGAAATCGGACGACTATATCATATAGCTTGTAGGGGTGTGAAATTATTAGGAAAAGATTATTGTATATTTTTATACCCGTTACTCGTAGAGTAAAAGGGTATACTAGATTCGTCGGAAAGTATGTAACAGGCAGAAGAAAGCGTTTCCGACCCCATAAAGTATATATATTCTTGATCAGGATCACTAGCCAAGTCGATCTAGCCATGTCCGTCTGTCCGTCTGTCCGTCTGTCCGTCTGTCCGTCCGTCCGTCTGTCCGTCTGTCCGTCTGTCCGTCTGTCCGTCTGTCCGTCTGTCCGTCTGTCCGTATGAACGCTGAGATCTCGGAAACTATAAGAGCTACAATACTGGGATTAGGCATGCAGATTCCTGAGATTCCTGCGCAGCGCAAGTTTGTTTCAGAAGAGTGCCACGCCCACTCTAACGCCCACAAACCGCCCAAAACTATGGCTCCTACAGTTTTGATGCTAGAACAAAAATTTTAACTGAAATGTATTGTTCTCATCAATACCTACCGATTGACCTAAAAAAAGTTTGCCACGCCCACTTTAACGCCCACAAACCGCCCACAAACTTCAAAAAATCGTAGATATGAACGCGGATACCTCAAAAAATATCAAAGATAGAGAAACGGGATTTCAGATTTAGATTCCCTAGGCTTGAGCGCAGCGCAAGTTTGTTACGCGAATATGCCACGCCCACTCTAACGCCCACAAACCGCCCAAATCTGTGGCGCCCACAATTTTCATGCTAGATACAAAATTTTAACTGAAATGTATTGGTCTCGTCAATACCTATCGATTGATTTAAAAAAAACTTTGCCACGCCCACTCTAACGCCCAAACCGCTTAAATCTGTCTACCGCCGGTAGGTGGCGCATTTGCTGCTTGCATATCTCCATTTTCCTTTGGTCCCTTTAGCTGAGTAACGGGTATCTGATAGTCGAGGTACTCGACTATAGCGTTCTTCCTTGTTTAAAATATAAAATAGCGCTACTGGTTCCGCAACCTGGTGGCAACCACACATACTAGAAAATACTAAACGATAATTTCGTATTTTCTAACACTGCTTGTCAGAGGGCTTGCACCCGCCATTTGCGTTTTTTCGTTCTCTTATTTCTGATCTTTCGGCCAAAGCACACGCGTTTTAAATCAAATCGAATTTTGCAAAGAAGTGCTAAGTCCACGTGTGAATATATATATGCACCATATCGGGCTTAATAACCGCCCAACAAGACAAAAGACTAATAAGTAAACCACCACAAAGCTATTTCCATGCGCCCAAAGTGGCTGGCGTAATTTAGCTGGCACCGATCGCAACATCCAACTTATAGTTGAAAAACTAATTAGGTGAGCATAGGGAATTTAATATTTTTCAATAATTGTGTACTAATGGATAAACGAAAGTAGGAGTGCGCAGCGCTATTTGATCAAATCGCCTGGTGCTCGTTTTGGCCCACTCTGGCTGCCAACACGTGGAGCGGGACTACTCGAGCCGAGCCACATACAGTTTACCAGTGCAAATTTAAGTTTCGAGCCAAGCTTTCCAACCGTTGTAAGACGAAGGAAAACTTAAGGTAAATAAAAGTAAACCCAGCCTTGACCAGTTAGTTATTTTGTTTGCCGTTCCTAGATTGATACACGTGTTGTTCGCCATATTCTCTTGACCAGTTGCGAGTAACCTAACCCCGGACTGATGGTTAGCCATCGACACGTCCAACACGAGCGTATCGCGGATAAGCAGACACCCGGGACTCTTGTTTTAGCTGTTGAATCTGCCGCCTCGCAGCTAAGGATTCACTCCCGATCTCGGCAGCCGATCTGACTGTTGCATCGCTTTTGTAGTTTTTAGAATAGATTTAAATTTTATAGAAATTAAGCTTAATACACGGGTACAGTATGTATATTTGGACTTAGATTGACTGTTAACTAATAATATTTTGTAGTTCACTCAGCATACACACATCCTCGTTTACACACACCGTCCACAGGCCTGTCGACTGCACTGGAAACAGATTTAAAGTATTCATGTTGTAAGTACGGCATAGCCGACCGTCTGTTAACATCAATCTGAGCCCAGTAATATAACTATAGAATAACTATAGATTCAAGTTTCGACACCCGTGCTATTTTGTTGAAGACTACCTTTTTTCTTTTTAAAACTTAATTGTTAACGTAAATTTTTGAATGAAGAACATAAATGAAGTCATTTGTACCCATTATATGGTTAATCTGCCATGGGCAAGCTAACGTTAAGAAAATCATAAGCAGCCGCCATGGGCAACTTATCTTTAATTGAATTTTGGTACGTATTTGAGAATGAAGTATAAAATGAAGTGAATTTGTTTGCGAATTGGGACACTTGAAGTAACTGTGCATCAGTAATAAGGGCATTGGCCACATACGCAAAGCGAGCCTATGCAAGGTTGGGTGGGTTTTTGAAGAGGAATTAAAGGACATCTGCAATTCCTCACACTTAGTATAAAATTAGATTCTTTGAGCTTTGGTTTAGTTATTCAATAGTTCCCTACTCTGTCTACTATTTAAGTTTATGTGACGGCGCGGTTCACTAGGTAGCAAAACCCCACTCCCATTTTCCCTGAGCACAGCCGACCCTGTAGGCAGAGTACGCTGCCAGACAGCCGCACACATTGCCGTGTTCGTTACATATTCTTTGGCGCCCAACGTGGGGCGATCGGAAATCAGGAAAATACCGTATCTTGAGAAGATAACAGAGTTAATTTTTCATGTCGCTACCTAATGCAATATTCTAAAGTAAAATCCAATTTTTTTTGTATAGTTTCCTAATTTGAGCCTTAATGTGATACTTTGGAATTCAGACATCGCGCGTTCTTGCAGGTGCTGAACCTAGATTATGTTATCGCTCAATCCTAATTCCCATATCAACAATAAATGAATTGCTCCGGAATGTGAAATTTGGGGAAAAGCTCGAATTCGCACCAAGCAACATTATTCTTTTATTAATCACATTTGATACACCTAAGAAAAGTCATAAGAGATTTACTTGTTGGAAATTTCTAGCAAGTACTCATGATTATATTTTTAGAGATCAAACATTAAGATTTGTTTGAGATTTGTTTAGCTGAATAGTTTTTGGAAAGACACTCAGCAGTAGTGCACTTGCTTCCTAATATTAAAAGTCTTTTGCTCAACAGAAACCCTAATTTTATATTAATATTCATTTGATGCACGGTAACTAAAGGATAGTCCCAATTTTAAATCAGAGTTTTTTATATTTACAATATTTGAGAAATTATTATAATACTACAACATGTCAGTTCAGCCTAATCGAGACGAGGTTGCAGTCACCGATAGTGGAGATGAACGTTCTCTTTGTATTATTTGCAATGATACTATGGTAATAGATACTGAACTTGCAGAAACCCCTTGTAGACATAAATTTCACAGAACATGCGTGGTACTGTGGTTAGGAACTAATGAAACTTGTCCGCTTTGCCGAAGTGCTTGTACCCTGGTACAACTGATAGCCTTTCCTGCTGCTCAACCGAATAGGTCTACTAATGATACTAATAGGGAAGTTCGAGGTGCTTCTGCCAATCAAGCTACTGGTGCCGTTAACCGAACTAGACCAAACACAAGAGCGAATTCCCATCAGAACTCATCGAATCAGAGAGCACACTCTAGCTTGAGAAGCCAACACACAACACGTAGATCAACTGAACGTTCTAGCATTTCCGAAACTCGAGTACAGCAGTTAATCACAGACTCCTTAGAAACCTTTCGCGTTAGCATGGTTGCAGCAGTAGCGGATGAGATCAGTAATACGATGCGAAACCTTCGGTTGGCTAATAATTCCCAAAATCTGCGAAATAATATCCGTGTAGAAAATCCTGGTAACTTAAATCGATCCAATGCAAGCAGAGTTGATAGTAATCAAGGCTATAGTATACGATTGCCTTCAGGTGATCCTTTGACACAAGCCGTATATCGTCCTGACAAAGTTTCAAGCGTTATTTCTAATTGGAATGTGAAATTTACTGGCATGGCAAATGACATGCCTGTTGAAGACTTCATCTATAGGATAAATAGTTTGACTATACAATGTCTAAACGCAAACTGGAATTTGCTATACCAATTTGCCAACGTACTATTTTTCGGACCAGCTTTACAATTTTACTGGCGTTTCCAGAGAACTTCAAGTGAACCGAATTGGTTTCACCTGTGTACAAGTCTCCGTGAACGGTATAGAGAACAGCGCACTGACGAAGAGATTAAGGACTCTCTTCGACATAGGAAGCAGAAAAGCGGAGAAAATTTTGACGATTTTCTAGATGCTATCCTAACGATTGCAGATGCTTTGCGTGAGCCTATGTCCGACAGTGAACTAGTTACCAACGTTAAAAAGAACCTTAAACCTGAATTACGGCTAGAATTATTACATGTTTTGACCCCAAACATTGCCTCCTTAAGAGCAGAGTGCCACAAACACGAACGATTTCTCATTAGCATGGCAGGTAGATCGGCAGCCCGGCCTCCTCCAAACCGGCGATTTGTAAATGAGCTAGTGCAGGTTGAAGAGCCTAGGGAAGAAGAGAATTATCAAACATTGAACGACGTAGAAATAAATGCGATGCGCAATGCTGAGCGTTATAAATGTTGGAATTGTGAGGAAACCGGACACAGATATCATGATTGCCTCAAAGCCAGACGCATATTTTGCTATGGGTGTGGTCGTCTTGACACTTATAAGCCTAGTTGCTTGAAATGTAATCCCCCGTCGGAAAACTCGTAAGAGGATGTCCATCAATTCTGACTGGTGGATATCCTGTTTCAAACTCAGCATCAATAGTAGGTATTAATCATCTTCCATCTTCTTATTTAAGTAACTCTCAACCTGACTCGACAACATATAACCCAGAATTAGACAAACCCAACTATATGTTAATTAAAAACACTACAGAGCCCTCACAAAACTTTAAAATTATCCCCTACCATGAAAGAGTACGTAACTATTATCAACGCAGAGCGGAAATATTTACACTACGAATTAATTCCGCCAACAAATCTCGATCGGCTAATCGAATGTGTTCATTTTGGAAACAGCAGCGAAAAATGAAGAAATATGTCGTATCCTCTATTGTTAGGCAGGACAATGACAACCGTCCTTACATCGCTTTGGAATTATTTAACAAAACCTTCTTGGCCTTGCTTGATAGTGAAGCTAACAAATGCGTAGTAGGTGGTAAATTGGCTAAGCTTATTCCTACAGATCATCCAGGGTTAAGGAAGTTAAAATGTTATGTTCGTACAGCCGACGGACAAAATCAAAACGTCACCGCTACCATTGTCGTTCCGATTCACTATAACTCCTTATCTCAGGATGTACAATTTTTAATAGTACCCAGTATTAAACAAGATATAATCTGCGGAATGGATTTTTGGAAACTATTTGGTCTTCGAATATCCAGTCCAACGACTATTTCCGAAATTTCTGACTCCAATGATTTAAGTGACACAGTCTTGCTTAATGCAACCGACCGAAACCGATTACAAGCTGTTATCGAATTCTTTCCATCGTCTGAAAAAAGTGGTTAGGTAAAACAACTCTAATTGAACATCATATTGACACCGGTGCATCAAAAGCAATTAAGCAAAGATATTACAACCTATCTCCAGCCAAAGAGCTTCAGTTATGCTAAGAAGTAGACCGCATGATTAGTCTGGGAGTACTAGAAGAAGCGCCCGCGTCCTCATGGTCTTCTCCGGCAGTCTTGGTCGTAAAACCAGGCAAAGTGAGAATTTGCTTAGATTCTTGGATGCTTAATTCTGTTACAGTAAAGGATGCTTATCCTACTCCTTTTATTGAAGGTTTACTAAGTCGCTTACCTTCAGTACACTGCATATCGAAAATTGATTTAAAAGATGCGTTTTGGCAGATATGTCTAGACGAAGAATCGAAACCAAAAACCGCAATAACTATACCCAACCGTCCTTTATATCAATTTACACGAATGCCTTTCGGACTAACTATGGATAAAGTAATACCTTATAGAATGAAATCACACGTGATGGTATATTTAGATGACCTATTAGTCATGTCTTCAAGTTTCGAAGAGCATCTTTCTCATCTGGGCGAAGTCGCTACGCAACTTCGAAAGGCAGGTCTTACTATTAATATCGCCAAAAGTCAGTTTTGCTTAAAGAAAATCGACTACTTAGGGTACATTGTTGGAGAGGGAACTTTGCAAGTGAATCCCAATAAAGTAACCGCCGTGTCCAACTTTCCTGTTCCAAAAACCAAACGTCAACTTAAGAGATTCCTCGGGATGACCGGTTGGTATCAACGGTTTATTAACCAATATTCAGAACAAACCTAACACCTAACCGAGTTGTTGCGAGGAAAAGAATTTCACTGGAATGATAACGCCCAAGTTTCTTTTGAACAATTGAAAAAGGCTCTGACCACTGCTCCATTATTAGTACATCCTAATTACGAAAAACCGTTTAAAGTGCAGTGTGATGCCTCGATCAATGGTGTGGGAGCGCTTCTAGCTCAATGTGATGAAAACGGAATAGAACGCCCTATTGCATATATGTCTAAGAAGCTTAATAGATCTCAAAGGAATTACTCCACTACGGAACTTGAATGCTTAGCAGTAGTTTTAGCTATTAAAAGATTTCGAATGTATATTGAGGGTCATGAATTTACTGTTGTGACTGATCATGCAAGTCTCCAATGGCTCATGACGCAGCAAGACCTTCAAGGAAGACTTGCTAGGTGGGCACTCAAACTTCAAGGATTTAATTTTAGCATAGAACATCGTCGAGGTAGTGAAAATGTAGTAGCCGATGCCATTTCAAGATCTTTTGAATCGGATGAAGGCCTTGCCACAATTGATATCGATGTTCTCCCAGAAATTGATGTGGAATCCGAATTCTTTCAATCCTCCAGCTATTCGCAACTTAAAGAAAAGTTAACGCAGTCTCAACTACCGGATTTTCAAGTAATAGATGGTTTTCTTTATCACCGGGTTGGTTTCTCTAACAGTTCCTCTGAGCATCCGGAAGACTCCTGGAAGCTTGTAGTTCCGGTCGAGCTTAGAGAAGGTGTATTCAAGGCAGCTCACGATCAGCCGTCTTCTTCTCATTGCGGTATAGCTAAATGTTTGGAAAATATTCGAAGAAAGTTTTACTGGCCGCGTATGGTTGTAGACGTTCGCAATTACATCAAAAACTGTGAGATTTGTAGGACTACAAAATACCCCACGCAGAAACTTAAACCACCAATAGGACAACAAATTGTTAGCGAACGAGTATTTCAAAGACTCTATATAGACTTTATTGGTCCCTTCCCAAGGACGAAAAGAGGTAATATAGGAATCTTTATAGTGCTCGATCATCTGAAATTCACGTTTCTTAAACCGGTAAAGAAGTTTACAACTCAAGTCGTCGTGTCATACCTGAAAGAGGAAATTTTTGATTGTTACGGAACGCCTGAGGTTATAGTAAGCGATAATGGTTCGCAATTCAAAAGTCATGAATTTTCTTCTTTTCTTTCTAAGCATGGCATTTCCCACACTTGCACCGCAGCCTATTCGCCGCAGTCCAATGCCGAAGAAAGAGTTAATAGGTCTATTAATGCTGCATTGAGAGCCTATACCCGATCCGATCAGAGAGAATGGGATCGATATCTTAGTAGTATAAACTGTTCTCTGCGTCGTCATATACACCAGTCAATAGCTGAATCTCCATTCTTTGTTGTTTTCGGGCAGCATATGATTTGTCACGGAAAAGATTATAAATTACTCAAAAATCTCAATTTGCTTAATGAAAGTTCCTTACGACTAAACCGACAAGACCAATTCTCTACGTTACGTTTTGACCTCCAAAAGCATTTAGACAAAGCTTATGAAAAGAATGAGCAATCCTATAACCTCCGATCTAGGCCTCGATCTTTTCAGGTAGGAGACGAGGTAATTAAACGAAACTTCGCCCTTAGCAATGCCGCCGACCACTTTAATGCTAAGCTTGCACCGGTAGGAATAAAGGTCCGTGTCAAGCAAAGACTGGGAAACTCTCTCTATTTACTTGAGGATTTAAACGGAAAGGAAATAGGAACATATCATGCAAAGGATATTTGGTAACAGTAGACACCCTTTTTCAGGTTTTATCTTTGTCATAAAGACTAAAGATTAATCCTGTGCTGTAGGGGTGTGAAATTATTAGGAAAAGATTATTGTATTTTTTTAAAATATAAAATAGCGCTACTGGTTCCGCAACCTGGTGGCAACCACACATCCTAGAAAATACTAAACGATAATTTCGTATTTTCTAACACTGCTTGTCAGAGGGCTTGCACCCGCCATTTGCGTTTTTTCGTTCTCTTATTTCTGATCTTTCGGCCAAAGCACACGCGTTTTAAATCAAATCGAATTTTGCAAAGAAGTGCTAAGTCCACGTGTGAATATATATATGCACCATATCGGGCTTAATAACCGCCCAACAAGACAAAAGACTAATAAGTAAACCACCACAAAGCTATTTCCATGCGCCCAAAGTGGCAAAGTGGCGCAACATCCAACTTATAGTTGAAAAACTAATTAGGTGAGCATAGGGAATTTAATATTTTTCAATAATTGTGTACTAATGGATAAACGAAAGTAGGAGTGCGCAGCGCTATTTGATCAAATCGCCTGGTGCTCGTTTTGGCCCACTCTGGCTGCCAACACGTGGAGCGGGACTACTCGAGCCGAGCCACATACAGTTTACCAGTGCAAATTTAAGTTTCGAGCCAAGCTTTCCAACCGTTGTAAGACGAAGGAAAACTTAAGGTAAATAAAAGTAAACCCAGCCTTGACCAGTTAGTTATTTTGTTTGCCGTTCCTAGATTGATACACGTGTTGTTCGCCATATTCTCTTGACCAGTTGCGAGTAACCTAACCCCGGACTGATGGTTAGCCATCGACACGTCCAACACGAGCGTATCGCGGATAAGCAGACACCCGGGACTCTTGTTTTAGCTGTTGAATCTGCCGCCTCGCAGCTAAGGATTCACTCCCGATCTCGGCAGCCGATCTGACTGTTGCATCGCTTTTGTAGTTTTTAGAATAGATTTAAATTTTATAGAAATTAAGCTTATTACACGGGTACAGTATGTATATTTGGACTTAGATTGACTGTTAACTAATAATATTTTGTAGTTCACTCAGCATACACACATCCTCGTTTACACACACCGTCCACAGGCCTGTCGACTGCACTGGAAACAGATTTAAAGTATTCATGTTGTAAGTACGGCATAGCCGACCGTCTGTTAACATCAATCTGAGCCCAGTAATATAACTATAGAATAACTATAGATTCAAGTTTCGACACCCGTGCTATTTTGTTGAAGACTACCTTTTTTCTTTTTAAAACTTAATTGTTAACGTAAATTTTTGAATGAAGAACATAAATGAAGTCATTTGTACCCATTATATGGTTAATCTGCCATGGGCAAGCTAACGTTAAGAAAATCATAAGCAGCCGCCATGGGCAACTTATCTTTAATTGAATTTTGGTACGTATTTGAGAATGAAGTATAAAATGAAGTGAATTTGTTTGCGAATTGGGACACTTGAAGTAACTGTGCATCAGTAATAAGGGCATTGGCCACATACGCAAAGCGAGCCTATGCAAGGTTGGGTGGGTTTTTGAAGAGGAATTAAAGGACATCTGCAATTCCTCACACTTAGTATAAAATTAGATTCTTTGAGCTTTGGTTTAGTTATTCAATAGTTCCCTACTCTGTCTACTATTTAAGTTTATGTGACGGCGCGGTTCTCTAGGTAGCAAAAACCCACTCCCATTTTCGCTGAGCACAGCCGACCCTGTAGGCAGAGTACGCTGCCAGACAGCCGCACACATTGCCGTGTTCGTTACAAGCTGCCATAGGAACGATCGGAAAATTGGTAGGAAAATATATGAAACAAATTATAGCTTCGGTGTTTTTTGACATATTATCTTATACTATTGGGAATATCATTTTTGTGTTTTTAAATTTAATAATATAGCTGCAAGGGTATATAAGCTTCGGCTTGCCGGAGCTAACTTCCTCTCTTGTTTTTAATTAGTTTTGAATTTCGAATTAAGTTTTATCAAAATCGGACGACTACATCATATAGCTGCTATAGGAACGATCGTAAAATTGGTGGGAAAATAATATGAAACAAATTATAGCTTCGGTGATTTTTGTTATATTATCTTATACTATTGGAAATAACATTTTGTGTATTTTTAAGAATTTCGAGTTATATTAAATACAAATCGGAAGACTCTAACATATAGCTGTCAAAGAAACGGTCAGCGAAATAGTGAAATATTTATTATACGCTTGCATTTATTATTATAGCCTTGCAGAGGGTATATTGATTTCAGTCAGAAGTTTGCAACGCAGTGAAGGTGACGTTTCCGACCCCATAAAGTATATATATTCTTGATCAGCATGACTAGACGAGTCGATCTAGTCATGTCCGTCTGTCCGTCCGTTTCTACGCAAACTAGTCTCTCAGTTTTAAAGCTATCGGGCTAAAACTTTCACAAAAGTCTTATATCTTTTGCAGGTAGTATATAAGTCGGAACCGGCCGGATCGGTCAACTATATCTTATAGCTCCCATAGGAATAATCAAAAAAAAATTTTTTTAATTATATCTTTGGTGTTTTTTAGCTTATAACCTCCTTAGCTTGGAAATAACATTTTTTAATTAGTTTTGAATTTCGAATTAAGTTTTATCAAAATCGGACGACTACATCATATAGCTGCTATAGGAACGATCGGAAAATTGGTGGAAAAATAATAGGAAACAAATTATAGATTCGGTGTTTTTCAACATATAACCTCCAACGCTTGGAAATAACATTTTTTAATTAGTTCTGAATTTCCAATTTAATTTTATCAAAATCGGACGGCTATATCATATAGCTGCCATAGGAACGATCTGAAAATTGGTAGGAAAATAATATGAAACAAATTATAGCTTCGGTGTTTTTTGACATATTATCTTATACTATTGGGAATATCATATCTTGTGTTTTTAAATTTAATAAATATAGCTGCAAGGGTATATAAGCTTCGGCTTGCCGAGGCTAACTTCCTTTCTTGTTTTAACATAAAACCTCTTAAGCTTCGAAATGACATTTTTTATACCCTTGCAAAGGGTATAATGATTTCAGTCAGAAGTTTGCAACGCAGTGAAGGAGACGTTTCCGACCCCATAAAGTATATATATTCTTGATCAGCATCACTAGACGAGTCGATCTAGCCATGTCCGTCTGTCCGTCTGTCCGTCCGTTTCTACGCAAACTAGTCTCTCAGTTTTAAAGCTATCGGCCTGAAACTTTCCCAAAAGTCTTATATCTTATATCTTTTGCAGGTAGTATATAAGTCGGAACCAGCCGGATCGGACAACTATATCTTATAGCTCCCATGGGAATAATCGAAAAAAAAAATTTTAACAAATTATATCTTTGGTGGTTTTTAACTTATTACCTCCTTTCCTTGGAAATAACATTTTTTATTTAGTTTTGAATTTCGAATTAAATTTTATCAAAATCGGAAGACTATATCATATAGCTGCCATAGGAACGATCGTAAAATCGGTGGGAAAATAATATGAAACAAATTATAACTTCGGTGTTTTTTAACATATAACCTCCTACGCGTGGAAATAACATTTTTTAATTCATTCTGAGTTTCGAATTTAATTTTATCAAAATCGGACGACTATATCATATAGCTGCCAAAGGAACGATCGTAGAATTGGAAATAAAATTTTTAATTAGTTCTGAATTTCGAATTAAATTTTATCAAAATCGGACGACTATATCATATAGCTGCCATAGGAACGATCGTAAAATTGGTGGGATAATAATATGAAACAAATTATAGCTTCGGTGTTCCTTAACATATAACCTCCTACGCTTGGAAATAACATTTTTTAATTAGTTCTGAATTTCGAATTTAATTTTATCAAAATCGGATGACTATATCATATAGCTGTCATAGGAACGATCGTAAAGTTGGTGGGAAAATAATATGAAACAAATTATAGCTTCGGTGTTCCTTAACATATAACCTCCTACGCTTGGAAATAACATTTTTTAATTAGTTCTGAGTTTCGAATTAAATTTTATCAAAATCGGACGACTATATCATATAGCTGCCATAGGAACAATCGTAAAATTGGTGGGAAAATAATATGAAACAAATTATAGCTTCGGTGTTCCTTAACATATAACTTCCTACGCTTGGAAATAACATTTTTTAATTAGTTCTGAACTTCGAATTAACTTTTATCAAAATCGGACGACTATATCATATAGCTGCCATAGGAACGATCGTAAAATCGGTGGGAAAATAATATGAAACAAATTTTAACTTCGGTGTTTTTTAACATATAACCTCCTACGCTTGAAAATAACATTTTTTAATTCATTCTGAATTTCGAATTTAATTTTATCAAAATCGGACGACTATATCATATAGCTGCCATAGGGACGATCGGAAAATTGGTGGGAAAATAATATGAAACAAATTATAGCTTCGGTGTTTTTTTTAGCATAAAACCTCTTGAGCTTGGAAATGACATTTTTTTAATTAGTTTTGAATTTCGAATTAAGTTTTATCAAAATCGGACGACTACATCATATAGCTGCTATAGGAACGATCGTAAAATTGGTGGGAAAATAATATGAAACAAATTATAGCTTCGGTGATTTTTGTTATATTATCTTGTACTATTGGAAATAACATTTTGTGTATTTTTAAGAATTTCGAATTATATTTAATACAAATCGGAAGACTCTAACATATAGCTGTCAAAGAAACGGTCAGCGAAATAGTGAAATATTTATTATATGCTTGCATTTATTATTATACCCTTGCAGAGGGTATATTGATTTCAGTCAGAAGTTTGCAACGCAGTGAAGGTGACGTTTCCGACCCCATAAAGTATATATATTCTTGATCAGCATGACTAGACGAGTCGATCTAGCCATGTCCGTCTGTCCGTCTGTTTCTACGCAAACTTGTCTCTCAGTTTTAAAGCTATCGGGCTAAAACTTTCACAAAAGTTTTATATCTTTTGCAGGTAGTATATAAGTCGGAACCAGCCGGATCGGACAACTATATCTTATAGCTCCCATAGGAATAATCGAAAAAAAAATTTTTTTATACCCTTGCAGAGGGTATATTGATTTCAGTCAGAAGTTTGCAACGCAGTGAAGGAGACGTTTCCGACCCCATAAAGTAAATATATTCTTGATCAGCATGACTAGACGAGTCGATCTAGCCATGTCCGTCTGTCCGTCTGTCCGTCTGTCCGTCCGTTTCTACGCAAACTAGTCTCTCAGTTTTAAAGCTATCGGGCTGAAACTTTCCCAAAAGTCTTATATCTTTTGCAGGTAGTATATAAGTCGGAACCAGCCGGATCGGACAACTATATCTTATAGCTCCCATAGGAATAATCGGACAAAAAAATGAAAAAAAATTATATCTTTGGTGTTTTTTAGCGTATAAACTCCTAAGCTTGGAAATAACAATTTTTAAATAATTTTGAATTTTGAATAAAATTTTATCGAAATCGGACGACTATATTATATAGCTGCCATAGGAACGATCGGAAAATTTGTGGAAAAATAATATGAAAAAAATTATAGCTTCGGTGTTTTTCAACATATAACCTCCAACGCTTGGAAATAACATTTTTTAATTAGTTCTGAATTTCGAATTAAATTTTATCAAAATCGGACGACTATGTCATATAGCTGCCATAGGAACGATCGCAAAATTGGTAGGAAATTAATATGAAACAAATTATAGCTTCGGTGTTTTTTAACATATAACCTCCTACGCTTGGAAATAACATTTTTTAATTAGTTCTGAATTTCGAATTTAATTTTATCAAAATCGGACGACTATATCATATAGCTGCCATAGGAACGATCGGAAAATTGGTAGGAAAATAATATGAAACAAATTATAGCTTCGGTGTTTTTTGACATATTATCTTATACTATTGGGAATATCATTTTATGTGTTTTTAAATTTAATAATTATAGCTGCAAGGGTATATAAGCTTCGGTTTGCCGAAGCTAACTTCCTTTCTTGTTTAGCTTATAACCTCCTAAACTTGGAAATAACATTTTTATACCCTTGCAGAGGGTGTAATGATTTCAGTCAGAAGTTTGCCACGCAGTGAAGGAGACGTTTCCGACCCCATAAAGTATATATATTCTTGATCAGCATCACTAGACGAGTCGATCTAGCCATGTCCGTCTGTCCGTCTGTCCGTCCGTTTCTACGCAAACTAGTCTCTAGTCTAGTTTTAAAGCTATCGGCCTGAAACTTTCCCAAAAGTCTTATATCTTTTGCAGGTAGTATATAAGCCGGAACCAGCCGGATCGGACAACTATATCTTAGCTTCCATAGGAATAATCGGAAAAAAAAATTTTAAAAAATTATATCTATGGTGTTTTTTAACTTATTACCTCCTTTCCTTGGGAATAACATTTTTTAATTAGTTTTGAATTTCGAATTAAGTTTTATCAAAATCGGAAGACTATATCATATAGCTGCCATAGGAACGATCGTAAAATTGATAGGAAAATAATATGAAACAAATTATAGCTTCGGTGTTTTTTGACATATTATCTTATACTATTGGGAATATCATTTTTGTGTTTTTAAATTTAATAAATATAGCTGCAAGGGTATATAAGCTTCGGCTTGCCGAAGCTAACTTCTATTCTTGTTATTAAATTTAAAAACACAAAAAATGATATTCCCAATAGTATAAGATAATATGTCAAAAAAGACCGAAGCTATAATTTGTTTCATATTATTTTCCTACCAATTTTCCGATCGTTCCTATGGCAGCTATATGATATAGTCGTCCGATTTTGATAAAATAAATTCGAAATTCAGAACTAATTAAAAAATGTTATTTCCAAGCGTTGGAGGTTATATGTTGAAAAACACCGAATCTATAATTTGTTTCCTATTATTTTTCCACCAATTTTCCGATCGTTCCTATGGCAGCTATATGATATAGTCGTTCGATTTCGATAAAATTTAATTCAAAATTCAAAACTAATTAAAATATGTTATTTCCAAGCTTAGGAGGTTATAACCTAAAAAACACCAAAGATATAATTTAAAAAACTTTTTTTTGATTATTCCTATGGGAGCTATAAGATATAGTTGTCCGATCCGGCTGGTTCCGACTTATATACTACCTGCAAAAGATATAAGACTTTTGGGAAAGTTTCAGCCCGATAGCTTTAAAACTGAGAGACTAGTTTGCGTAGAAACGGACGGACAGACGGACAGACGGACATGGCTAGATCGACTCGACTAGTGATGCTGATCAAGAATATATATACTTTATGGGGTCGGAAACGTCTCCTTCACTGCGTTGCAAACTTCTGACTGAAATCATTATACCCTCTGCAAGGGTATAAAAAACACCAAAGCTATAATTTGTTTCATATTATTTTCCCACCAATTTTCCGATCGTCCCTATGGCAGCTATATGATATAGTCGTCCGACTATGATAAAATTAAATTCAAAATTCAGAACTAATTAAAAATTTTATTTCCAATTCTACGATCGTTCCTTTGGCAGCTATATGATATAGTCATCCGATTTTGATAAAATTGAATTCGAAACTCAGAATGAATTAAAAAATGTTATTTCCACGCGTAGGAGGTTATATGTTAAAAAACACCGAAGTTATAATTTGTTTCATATTATTTTCCCACCGATTTTACGATCGTTTCTATGGCAGTTTTATGATATAGTTGTCCGATTTTGATAAAATTTAATTCGAAATTCAGAACTAATTAAAAAATGTTATTTCCAAGCTTAGGAGGTTATATGTTAAGGAACACCGAAGCTATAAATTGTTTCATATTATTGTCCCACCAATTTTACGATCGTTCCTATGGCAGCTATATGATATAGTCGTCCGATTTTGATAAAATTTAATTCGAAACTCAGAACTAATTAAAAAATGTTATTTCCAAGCGTAGGAGGTTATATGTTAAGGAACACCGAAGCTATAATTTGTTTCATATTATTTTCCCACCAATTTTACGATCGTTCCTAAGGCAGCTATATGATATAGTCGCCCGATTTTCATAAAATTAAATTCGAAACTCAGAACTAATTAAAAAATGTTATTTCCAAGCGTAGGAGGTTATATGTTAAGGAACACCGAAGCTATAATTTGTTTCATATTATTGTCCCACCAATTTTACGACCGTTCCTATGGCAGCTATATGATATAGTCGTCCGATTTTGATAAAATTTAATTCAAAACTCATAACTAATTAAAAAATGTTATTTCCAAGCGTAGGAGGTTATATGTTAAGGAACACCGAAGCTATAATTTGTTTCATATTATTTTCCCACCAATTTTACGATCGTTCCTATGGCAGCTATATGATATAGTCGTCCGATTTTGATAAAATTAAATTCGAAACTCAGAACTAATTAAAAAATGTTATTTCCAAGCGTAGGATGTTATATGTTAAGGAACACCGAAGCTATAATTTGTTTCATATTATTTTCCCACCAATTTTACGATCGTTCCTATGGCAGCTATATGATATAGTCTTCCGATTTTGATAAAATTTAATTCGAAATTCAAAACTAATTAAAAAATGTTATTTCCAAGGAAAGGAGGTAATAAGTTAAAAAACACCAAAGATATAATTTTTTAACATTTTTTTTTTTCCGATTATTCCTATGGGAGCTATAAGATATAGTTTTCCGATCCGGCTGGTTCCGACTTATATACTACCTGCAAAAGATATAAGACTTTTGGGAAAGTTTCAGCCCGATAGCTTTAAAACTGAGAGACTAGTTTGCGTAGAAACGGACGGACAGACGGACAGACGGACATGGCTAGATCGACTCGACTAGTGATGCTGATCAAGAATATATATACTTTATGGGGTCGGAAACGTCTCCTTCACTGCGTTGCAAACTTCTGACTGAAATCATTATACCCTCTGCAAGGGTATAAATATAGCTGCAAGGGTATACAAGCTTCGGCTTGCCGAAGCTAACTTCCTTTCTTGTTTTATTTTACCGTCAAAACTGGAAGAGCCACAGTTTTGGGCGGTTTGTGGGCGTGGCACTCTACTGAAACAATCTTGCGCTGCGTAAGAAGCTCAGGAATCTGCACCAAATCTCAATAGCCTAGCTCTTATAGTTTCCGAGATCTCAACGTTCATCCGGACGGACAGACAGACGGACAGACGGACATGGCTAGATCGACTCGGCTAGTGATCCTGATCAAGAACATATATACTTTATGGGGTCGGAAACGCTTCCTTCTGCCTGTTACATACTTTCCGACGAATCTAGTATAGTAACGAGTAACGGGTATAATTAGTTCTATTTAAGAAGCAACGCAACTTCGAAAAAACGCAAAACGAAACGACGCAAAGCGAGGGATAGGTGTATATATGTCATACTATATCGTAAGCACACACGCAAGTATAATGGCTAAATAGGAATCGTAAATTAAATTAAATTTGTTTTAAAAATATTTAGAATAAGAAAATTAAACTACAATCGCTTTAGCGATACAAAAACAAGTTGGCAGTCCCGGCCAAAATTAACTGGAAACCAGAATTGGAACTCAAATTCCAATTGGGATGCGGCATCTGCTTCCGCGGTCTTGCCCGAATTACGCCGAATCGGCGCCAGTGCGATTTTCGCCCGAACTGCAACGTGATCCGACTTGTAGATCGTGGTGCGGACTTGGTAAGGTCAAAACCTCACGCTGGTTGACGGCGGCGATCCTTGAAGCCGCTTATGGTTTGACGATGATGAAATTTATCCGGTTCTGGGCTGGCGCTGAAGAATCGTATGGTTCCGCTCATAAACCGCTGCACGCGGAACCTGCTCCTTGCTGTGTCAATTCCGAGAATTCGCATGTGTCTCTGGTCACTGCCATTTTCCCGGAATTACGATTGGATTCTCTCAATGTATTGTCCCAATTACCTTACCACCAATATTGGTAGTGATAACCAGTCGTACTGGTCAAAATTCTAAGAATATCACACGCGGATGTATGGATGCCGACGGGTTTGAAAATCGTAACACTTTAATCAGGGAACGAACCGATCTCGGGAGAAGCTTGCGACAAAGAGAAGGAAATCATGGCGTCTAGAGTGGATGTAGGATGCGCAAAATTCCCAAATCCATCAAAATGGTATTTTTGGTACTCGGGCGAGGATCGGATCCTTGCTAAACTGAAAGGTTGCATCTGGGCTATTTATGTTAACTACCATGGGTAATGTCCTAACTAGGATTGCCAACTTAGACGAATGTACTGACTCCAACAATGTCTAGTGTAATAGTCTTTATTGATCAGTTTGTAACTGTGGATGTTGAATAAATTCGATTCGGTATTCCATATCCACCAATGCCCCGAACGGAAATCTTTAAGCCACTTCTCAAAGAAATCCAAATTATTCTCTTCACCACAAAAACTATCAAAAAATTCGTAGTCTTTTGCTTCGAGATCAATCAGATGATTTAATTAGCCATCTTAGCATATTTAAAAATTTTCATTCTCACGCTTAGGTGAGCCTCAGTTACGAGGACTACAAATATGCTATTAGGTCTAGTTTAAGAAACCACAGATTTGCAGAAATTCAAGTTAATGCTTATAATAAACACATTCTTTCTTTGCAAAGGGCAAATATGGATATCTAGTTATTTTTGACCCTTTTGCTTGCTGTAGCTATATTATTTATTATATTAACAAATCCCAAAGGGGTATTTCGAAATTAATGCGAGAAGCAGCAATTCATTCGAAGAGGCAATTCAAGCATTCGTTATCTTGGTCACAAATTAGTTTCGGGCACTGAGATCTCTGCTCAGGAGGCCCAATAATGTTGTTTGCGATTGGCGTCGTCATAAACTAGCAATAAATGCGTTCATATCAACACCTTCCCACCTGAATAACGAGTTCGCTGAATTATCCGTGGAGACACGAAGGAGGAGGCTATTAAAGCTAATTTTGTTAGATATGGTGCCATAGAAAGTTTGGAAGACGCGTTTAGGAGGGCCATGTTGGGAGAGGACAATAGTAAGGAAAATATGGATAAGGAGGCCGGAAATATCTTCTCAACTAAATGTTTTAAGCTTAAACAACCACGTTCAAGAAGTCGATGCCGATAATAAAGCTCCCGCCAATTATTTTCCCTGAAAACTTAGCAAGTTTAGTTAGATCCCTCAATTTGAAGCAAAAACCCTCTTTTATGAGTTCGTAGGTGGCGGAGCAGGTGTCGGGAAGAGTAGACTTATTTCCACGCTATTTCAGTCCCTTTCCAAGGAGTATAATGGTAAAGCAGGATGCGAGCCAACTATTGTTAAAATATTATTGTGAGCTCCCACAGACAAAGCTGCTTTTGGAATCGGAGGCTCCACTCTTTATTCCATGTTCTCTCTCCCTGTTAATCAGGCTGGGTCTGCATTTAGGAGCTTAAGCCCTGATTTGTTAAATACCCTGCGTTCTGGATTTATTGATCTTAAAGTACTTATAATAGACGATATTTTTATGGTCGGCGCAACAATGATTTCCCATTTGGACTCTCGCCTTAAGCAATTTTTTTCCAACGTCGTATGCTCCCTTCGGAGGTATTTCGGTCATCGTGTTCGGCGATCTTAGACAATGGCGGCCAGTATGTGATCGTTGGATTTTTCAGCCGCCGTCGCATGATCCATACAGTGCTATGTTTGAATCTCACCTGAGGAGCCCTTTTAAGTTTTTCGAACTCACAGAGATAATGCGACAGCGAGATGACCAGCCGTTGGCAATTGCACTCAATAGCATGGCGTCCGGCCAAATATCGTCTGATGATATAAGTTTACTTAGAGCCCGTATTTCCGATGAAACACAAGGTTTGTGTACTTTACATTTCCAGCCACAAAGACCACCTATTTAAAGTATTTTTGTTTTCGGCCGCGGAGGCCAAAATATAATTAAGTTTAAGTCTAAGATTTAAATTTAAGTAATTCGCGCACGCACCAGGCTTGGGAAAATACACAGTGTTCGAAAAGCCACAGCTGAACGCGCAGCTTACCACACATCTCGATAACAATATCAATATTCAGGAGGGTGTTGAAAAATGCGATGCCGAAAAAATCCAGCTTACATGCGGCACAAAGCAGAAACTCTTGTTCTCTTCTTTTTCGGCAGCGAGATAGATCGGACGCGGAGCAGCTTTACCATCATTTGGGAGGACAAGGATTGCAAAGAGCAAAGTAAGCGGAGAATGGGGAGTAGCGAGGCCAGGACGTCGCAGGATCAAGCAGGACAGTGGTATGAAAACGCGGAATCTGGGACAAATTGCATATAAATGGCCTCCGCCCCCTCATTAATATTTGCGGTTTCCAGGAAAATTAGCACAATCCCTAATTAAATGGTTTTAATCTGCTTAGATGTCATAAAATTTTCACGATCATGTCCATAAAGACTATACTTAATTGCCACCATTGCCCCACATTCCCATGTGACAATATTGATAATGTATCCGTTTCCCTCATTATGACCAATTAATAGTGAACAGGTGTTGATGTGTACGTGAGAAAGGTCGCACACCCAAAATATCCAAAGAAGGTTATTTTAGAGGAACATGTCCGATCATGTTGGAGGCAGATGTGATCACGTATCCTTTTGCCTCATTATCACAGGTGTTGTTGTGAACGTGAAAAAGGGCGCACTCCCAAAATATCTTAGGGCTGTTATCTTAGAGGAACATGTCCGATCACTTCTGGGAAATATGTGTTCTGGGATTGTAAAACTAATTATTATTGTTGAACGTTGAAGCACTAAGAGCAGTACAAGCAAGCGGCCCAAACGACACCAAGCACGTGCATGCTACGCGCGGGCCCATTTTTATTTCGGGCAAATACGGTTCGCGAGGAATGTACATTGAACAAATAAAGACACGACAATACATAGATCAACAAGAGTAAAGCAAATGGGCTAAGATTTTAATTTTTAATACAGTGATAGAAGTTGAGGAACAAATTAAATCATATAGGGTGTTATAATTATTAGAAAGAACGCGAAAGGGCTCGTGCTGACTAAAATTAGATGTACATCGTGGCAAGTTAATAGGATAGTAGTTTCGCATTAGTCTAACAGGAACATTGAAAGTTAGGCGGCTTACCAAATTTACAGAATTAATATCGCCTCTAATAAGATTATTCATAAAAATTGTACAAAGCATAGTTCTACGATTTACTAGACTAGGCAAATTAATCGATAGCAATCTACTCGAGAAAGAAGGCAACCTGACATTTTGATCCCAGTTCAAACCACATAAGGCAAAAAGAAGAAATTGTTTCTGTACGGACTCTGTACGGTCAATGTGCACTTGATACTGAGCACTCCAAACGGAAGAACAGTATTCAAAATTAGGACGGACAAGGGAGGTAAATAATAATTTGGTAGTGTATGGATTATCAAATTTTTTAGACCAGTGGTCGGCACACACATACTATCACAAGTTTGCCTTGCGTTAGTGTGAGTGTAAAAACACGAAGTTGGCGCGCAGCGCTCTGAAGCCTGACGTTTCCGCAGCAGCAAAAAAAGCGCACCGAACTGATAGAAAAAGGACCCGGAGACCCTTGCCGAAGTCATACATACATCTACGTTATACTTGAGCGAGCAGAGGATGGGCAGAACACTTCCCTATGCTCACTAGACAGGCCGCTGCCGACCCCTGCTTTAGACCAACGCTTTATAACCCCAAGAACACTCATAGCTTAATTTTCAGTAGAGGTTATGTGGGAGTCAAATTTAAGTTTAGGATCTAGGAGAACACCTAAATCGTTTATTGAGTATATTCGGTCCAGGGACGTTCTGAAGAGAGTAACTCATGAACGTTGGCGTACCCCTAGAAAAAAACATAACGTTGCATTTCAGATAGTTTAAGTTCAAAAGGTTGTACTGACACCATTCCTGAAATCTGACTGCAAGCAGAAACCAGATTCAATATTATTATTTGATAAACAAAGCTTAGCATCAGAAGCATACAGTAGTATACAGCAGTACACGAGAGAGAGTTTCGATAGAGGGAAGATCATTTATAAACAGATTAAACAGCAAAGGGCCTAAATGACTGCCCAGAGGCACTCAAGATGTCAGGTTGATCATCTTGGAAACAGCATTTTTGAATATAACCCACTGAGATCTACCATTCAAATAACTTGAAATCCAAGTTAACAGATTATTGGGAAACCCGAGCTGATATATTTTGAATAAAAGAAAAGAGTGGCTTACAGAGTGAACGGCCTTACTAAAATCTGTATATGTGACGTCTGTCTGGAATTTTTTGTTAAATCCATCTATTACAAAAGATGTCAATTCGAGCAGGTTAGTGGTGGTCGATCTTCGCTTAACAAAACCATGTTGACACGGTGATATTAAAGAGGAGCGCTAATTTTGCAAAGGTAATATTGCAATTGCAGACAATTTAAAGATTCCGCTATGGTTCTGAACATTCAACTTCGCACCCTTTTTGTGGAGTGGAATAATAAAAGAATCTTTCCTGATAGTAGGAAAAACAGATGATGAGATAGACAAATGAAAAAGTTTAAGAATGGGTTTACAAATAGTTCGGGCACAAAACTTAAGCACACACCCGAGAAGTCCATCTGGCCCAGGAGAATAGGTTGGCGTTATAGTTTCTAAATCACTTAAGAGAGAACTTTCGGTTATTACAGGAGAAAAAATTCAGTTTGCTCTATTTAAGTGATTAGGGTTACTAGAGTTAGACCAAGAAACAGAACTATAAGTAGATTGGAAGAATTCAGCAAATAAATCTGCAATTTCGGGATCCGAAGATGCCTCAATAGAGTTTAATCGTACTGATGATGGCAATGCTGAAGACTTTCGCTTAGCATTAACAAAGTTATAAAACTGCCTCGGACCTTTTAAAATTCAAATTTACATCGGTTTAAATACATGGAATAGCAATGACTGTTAAGTATATTAAAATTAGTACTAGCCGCCGCATATCTTGAAAAATCGGATGGCCTACCGACTTTTGGTGCTTTTTATAGAAGTTTGTTTTAAGGTTTCTAAGTCTTTGCAACTCATTGGTAAACCAAGGTGGCCTGTCTAACTTAGGAGGAAAACTATCAGGAACACATTCAAAGAAAAAAGAGTTTAGGACACTATAAAATAGTTCCGTAGCACTTTCAATATCCAAGCAATTATATAAATTTGTCCAGTTATATTAAGAAATCATGTTGTTGAGTTTATTATATTTACATTTAAGAAAGCATCTACTTTTAGTTGGAGAAAGTAAAGGAAAGAGGGTATCAACGCAGGGAAGACAAATTGTAAGTTCCAATGATGATGATGGATGATATCGGTCTTCTGGCACAACTAGTGGGTCAATTCTAGATAAAGTGACTTCAGACGGATCTAAAACAAATACAAGATCTAATTGTCTGTTTAATGAATTACGTATAAAGCTAACTTACTGTAATGATAATTCTAACAGACCGTCAACGAAGTCATTATTTTTAAAGATTTCTGTTGTATAGTTTGGTGTCTACCTCTTCTGAAAGGCAGAGCCAAATCTGCCTTGTTAATAGGTCGTCTTTCGGTGGAGGAGATCAACTCTGGAACTGTACTTCTTTTGAGGAGCATCCAGGGCAAGCCGTTTCCACAGAAAAGCAAGCTGGTTTCGCTTCGGCCTATACTCGGCTCCGATGGGTTACTTCGCGTGGATGGAAGGTTTCAGAACGCCAACTTGGATCCCTCCGCGTGCCCCGCACTTCGGTGGTTTATGGGAGGCTGCTGTGAAGTCAGCTAAATTTCACTTCTAAAGAGTCGTCGGTGCATCCATCTTAGCCATCGATGAATTAGGAACTCTTGCATATGAGATTTCTGACATCCTTAACTCGCTGACATTACTCATCTTCGCGAAGCCCGCCTCAGCAGATGGCAGCGGGTGACCCGGATGCAGCAACTTTTTTGGAAAAGGTGGAGCAGCGAGTATTTGTCCCTACTTCAAGAGAGGAGCAAGTGGCGCGTCGAAACGTCTAACATCAAGGGTGGAAGCATAGCTTTGCTGTAGGAGGACAACGTTCCACCCATAAGATGACAGCTTGGGTGCATCCAGGAAGTCATACCCGGCGGGGACGGAGTCATAAGAGTAGCAATGGTCCGTACAGCTACGGGTCTGATCAAGAGAGCCGTCGCAAAACTAGCCGTTCTGCCCATTGATTCCGAGATAGTTGGAACCTTACCTCTTCCAACGGGGGAAGTATGTTCGGAGGAGATCGCCAGCGCCTAGTCATGCGCGCATAGGTGTACGACGGCACCTGCAGCGCTCTTTGCTTATCTTTTGTCGCCTTCTTTCTTATACGACTAAAGCTGTCGTTTATCTATTCAGCAACTACTATGTTAGCCTGCATATATCTATATGAAGATCTTGTAGCCAAGCTTTTTCACAGTCCGTCTGCCGCTCCGAATAAACGCTATACATTTAATATAACCTATTCGTGCGTTATTAATTATAAATATAAGGGTGGCATATTTGTTGTCATCCCCACAAAAAAAAGTAAATACAAAAATTCTTTGTGGCAAAGATAGCAAAAGAAAACTTAATGTTAACGAATCACCATTTTTGGAGTTAGTAATGAAGACCGTTGTACGACATCAATAAAACATCAGAGATTAATCGAAAAATTATATTTTAGAAAATGTTGAATGGCTAGAATCAAATTCATTTTGCTTGGGTGAGATCATACAAAATAATTATGTGAACGATGGAGAATCATTAGATAGCCTTAACTTTCAAAAGGAACATATTGAAAAATAACTATTTTATAAACCAGTTGAATTGGAGATGTTTTATTATGATCGAGACTTTGGGATATATAAATAAAAATTATTTTGAGTTTTTAAAAAGATTATTTATGTTTTTTTTTTAATCATTGTACAAAAATATTAATAGTATACTTAATATAAGATAAGATAAACATATAAATAGAAATTATTTAAATAAATCATATGGTTTACTACAGACTAGCTGGATAAATAAGGAAGACATACTTATTTATCCAGCTAGTCTTTGAAAACCCTACCCACTTAACCAAAACGTTATTTCCTTTACGCCTTACAACATTTTTAAATAGGAATGTGTGGGAGAATCGTTTTTTTTTTTTTGAGTTCTTCTTTATAGAATTCTCCCTGAATCGGGCTACCATCTAAATCTTCAAGTAAGTATGTTAAGGGTATGTTTTGTTCACCTTTCTAATTTTAAAGATTTCAGTTGAATAGTTTGGTGTATATCCTTTCTCAAAGACATGTTTATATTTACTAATCCGAACTTGGTCCCCCTTACGGAATTTACCTCCAACGAATATTTTCAGGTGATTATA
Organism: Drosophila subpulchrella; assembly: GCF_014743375.2. Taxonomy (NCBI): domain Eukaryota; kingdom Metazoa; phylum Arthropoda; class Insecta; order Diptera; family Drosophilidae; genus Drosophila; species Drosophila subpulchrella. The sequence continues at coordinate 112,884 of NW_023665574.1, forward strand.
GGAAGTTTGTAATACTTGATTTTCATTGGAAGAATTAAAATTTCTTGGACTTTTTTTATTGCTCTGTGCATTCTGTTATTATATTTATTAATTATTTGTTTATACTTATCTATCCACTTATATTTTCCGTTGACATAAACTCACGCCACATTTATTTGTTAAGAGTTCTATTAAAATGATCAACAATAGATGCTGTGAGAGTAATGAAGATTGAATAATGTTTGATCCCATAACTTTCCATTAATAGCTTACATTTCGAATAAAAGAATTCAACGCCATCATCAGTTTGCAGGTTTTTTGTGTTCCACGACCCGATTTAAGTATTTCTATGGGTATCCCTTATTAGATGTTGAAAAGGCTCCCAATTCTACCAAATCTGCTTGCCTCAGATCATTTATATCCTTTGTAATCACTCGTTTTTGTTAAAAGATTTTTAGAGATGGTCCGTGCAACTCAATTACGATTTTTCGCTTAGTCATATTCTTCTAATAGGCTGAAAAGTGACACCTTCTTACTCAATTGTGGTTTTTTTCGGTAACGATATCGGTTTTGTTACCTATTTATAGACATAATCCTCAATGTTATTAATCTTTTTAAGAATTTTGGCTAAAAGTATGGTCTGAGCTGTCTGCCCTTTTATTATACAATTCAATATTATTTCCCAAACTTGAAACTTTTGTGAGTCGACGATTGATACTTTGAATTATAAGGTTTCTTAAATCTTCTCCCAACTTTCCGATGTTCTCATGAGTATATTGTTTCGTTGCTAAACCAGCGTTTTCTACAGGCTTAGTTCCGTTTTTTATTCTTTAACCTGAGCATTTTGATTACCATCCTCATCGATGAATAGTCCCCCAGTAATTTTAACTAGTTTTTTCAAATTTTACAATCGTTCCTTATCAACAGAAAAATGTACAAACTAGTCGACAGACATGATGATTATAAATTTATTCCCATTAAAATATAATCCTTTCCTGTCGCATATACATAGTTTGGATTAGATTCCTGAAGAGTCATTTAACCAAGTCCTGGTTTTGAGCGAAGTGGAATAGACGATGTAGGAGTCAAGTCGATGTCGGCTTCTTAATAATTTTGCTATATTTGTACGCTCGTGTGCCCTTGATTCGGTTATTAGGATTAAAGTCTACTCTGTGTTTATCTTTTCTAAAATAATGTTTTATACACTTTCAAATCTTGAGCATCATAGTTTTGAGCTTTACTACGAAAAATTAGAGAGTACAGACCAGCAGTCAGCTTACTCATTCCACTAGAAAATGTAATTTTATTAATATTAGGCTGTCAAAATTTTCAATTGTTCATAAAATAGGTTACAATAGTGCGATTCAAGCGCCGATGACGCGTTCCCAACGAGATGCCAACTTCATAAAGCCCCTCTTAAAGAAGCTCCCTTCCCTATTGGCAATAAACTCGGAGAGCCAATTTTCACAGGACTCTCATGTGGCCAACTTCAGACCACCAAGCGCGTTCGCCATGGACAAAAACAGGTGGTAATCACATGATGAGAGATCCGGACTATACGATGGATTCAAAAGAACCTCCCATCCGAGCTCCGGAGCTTCTGTCGCGTCACCAAAGATGTGTGTGGCCTGGCGTCGTCCTGATGGATGACAATTCGGCCTCTGTTGATCAAAAATGGCCACTTCTGCATGAGTGCTGCCTTCAAGCGGTCCAGTTGTCGGCAGTACAGGTGCGAATTGAGCGTTTGGCCATAGGGAAGCAGCTCTTAGTGGATGATTCCTTGCCAGTCCCACCACAAACAAACAGAAAAACGGGTCGATTTTTTTGCGATTCAGAAGCCATTCGCATGCGTCGATACGGTCAAAGATGTTTATTTGCGTGAATTCGAGTGGCATCCATACATCGAGCTTCTTAGTGACTCCAATCTTCTTCAAATGGTTTATGATCGATTTAGCGAAGTAAAGGCATCAGTTCCAAATCCCTACTTAGCTTCAAATATTTTTACCCGATCGGTAACGGCAGCTATGTCGGAATCCACTGACGCTGGGGGAAACAGTTTTGTGCCCGAACTATTTGAAAACCCATTCTTAAACTTTTTCATTTTTCTATCTCATCATCTGTTTTTTCTACTATCAGGAAAGATTCTTTTATTATTCCACTCCACAAAAAGGGTGCGAAGGTGAATGTTCAGAACCATAGAGGAATCCTTAAATTGTCTGCAATATTACCTCTGCAATATTACCTTTGCAAAATTTGCGCTTCTCTTTGATATCACCGTGCCAACATGGTTTTGTTAAGCGCTAGCACCACCACTAACCTGCTCGAATTGACATCTTTTGTAATAGATGGATTTAACAAAAAATTCCAGACAGATTTTAGTAAAGCCTTTGACTCTGTATGCCATTATCTTCATTTATTCAAAATATATCAGCTCGGGTTTCCGAATAATATGTTAACTTGGATTTCAAGTTATTTGAATGGTAGATCTCTGTGGGTTATATTCAAAAACGCTGTTTCCAAGATGATCAACGTGACATCTGGAGTGCCTCTGGGCAGTCACTTAGGCCCTTTGCTGTTTACTCTGTTTATAAATGATCTTCCCTCTATCGAAACTCTCTCTCGTGTACTAATGTGTGCTGCTGATGCTAAGCTTTGTTTATCAAGAGTTTAAGGCCGACCTTGTTAATAAAAAAATGTCAGTCGGGTCACCTAAACGCAAAAAGACCGCTCCTTTAAAATCTATTGAAGTAAAGGCATCAGTTTCAAATCCCAACCTAGCATCAAATATTTTTCCCCGATCGGTAACGGCAGCTATGTCGGCATCCACTGGCGCTGGGGGACCTAAAGATTCACTGCCAGCAGTTCCCATAGGTACCAAAAGCTCCGGATGAGTCCCTGTTTCTACTAATCAGCCTAAGGGGTCAAACACTACACAGCTTTCTGTGCCTACAGGTGAAGTTAGCTCTATAGGAGTCCCTGGTCTCGATAATAAGACGAACGATGTTCAGATTGTTGGTGGCGGAAGAAAGAGACTCTCGGATGTTCCATATTGGAAGCAATTATTTGTGTCTCGCTTAACACCTGAAACCACATCTGCAGATGTTTTGGAGTTTATACACCAGGAACTCCCATCTTAAAACATCACAGTGGAGGAGTTTGAATTTCCATATGTTCGTAGGATGTCTTGTACTAAATTCTAAAAGGGTTTGGCTTAATGATGAATTGGTCATTAAAGAATTTGTTCCAAACAGACGGAGAACTAATAATAGGACTTCCACGGTAGTACCTGCGCCAAAAAAACTGAGCAGCTTATTTTTGGCCTATCAAAATGTAAGGGGACTTAATTTGAAGCTACCTAAGCTTTATGCTGACTCCTCTGCCTTTTCTAAAGACATTCTGGCCTTTACTGAGACTTGGCTGAAACCGGAGGTATCAGACTCTGAAGTTCTGTCCAAAAATTTTAAAACGTATAGAACTGATCGCTCTCGTCGTACGCGAACCGTATTTGCCCGAAATAAAAATGGGCCCGCGAGTAACTAGCACGTGCTTGGTGTCGTTTGGGCCACTTGTTTGTACTGCTCTTAGTGCATCAACGTTCAAAAACAAAATGAGTAATGCCCAGCTCTTGACCGATGCTACGGCTGCTACTATGCCGGTCTCTTTCGAACAATTCAGCTATTTTATCGCTATTTTCGACGACAGGCCTTCCGGAGCGTGGCGCATCTTCGACCACCTCTACACCAGAACAAAACGTTGAAACCACCGTTGCGTGGTGGAAACGGAAACTGTATCGGGTCCATACCTAATATTAATTTGTAGTTCCTTATCCCCCAAAGGAAATGAATTGTTTGCATTTTTTTTAGGTCCATAACCATTATCCAACACATTTCCTCCAGTCAAATTACTTATATTAAAATCATAATTATGACTTATAATATTATCTTCTAGCTCTTGTATTGTATCTTACAAACTTTAAGAGCTTAGATTTAGTTACTCTCCAGTTACTAAACTAATACAGTTTAGGGAACATATTTATATACCATTCCCAAATAAAAAGTTTCCGTATATTTCCTTCATTAGATTTTAAAAATTAAAATTATTGTAATAATATAAAAATTCAAACTTTAAATGTTTTTTTAATTACTTCTAAATACAAATTGTCATTACTTTTATAAATATTAAATTTTTAGTCAACCATTTTATTGATGATATCATATTGAAGAGAGGTGTGCCTTTCCGGCGTGAACAAGATGTGTTCCTCCATCTCGAGAGCAATAGATTCTCCAACCTTTGTTGTTTTGCGCTCCGCCTTCAGGATCGGGAGTATTACATTTTCAGGTACCCTTGTTTTTGATAGCAGTGTCTTTTTATTCAATTTATTGAACTCTTTCATTACAATGCTCATCTGGTTTTCCGGATTCATGATGGAAGTTGAACTGTTTGGACTTGGTATGGATATTAAACGTAGTTATAAGCTGGATTATTAGATTGGTTACTATTAGATGGTAACTATCTGTTTAGTAGATGTTTACTAGTTGTTATACGCTGGTCACTAGCTGTTATTAACTGTTATGAGCTGTTATTGTTTTTTGTTAAGAATGATCAAAGATTCTTGTCCTCTAGACGACGTTCGATGTGAAGTAAAAACTTAGACTCTGAATTTGAACGCGTGCAGGTCCACTTTTTATACTATACAGAGTTCACACATTCACGTACCCATACATTGACTTTCAACCACCCAAATGTAAATTAACCATTTAAATATACCGGTATTGACTCTACATCTTCTACGAAAGAAAGTAGAAAAGAAACGCACAGGTGTCCACAGTTGTATGTATCAAAGTCTTGAACTCTATCGTAATTGTATTGTATTCTATATCCCAACTATTTCACAACTTCTCTAGGTGGCTGAAGATTTCCAAAACTATCGAAAAAATGTATATTATTTTTATTTTTATTATATGCAACCCAATGTGTACCACTTGATCGTGAATTACCTAGGTTTACTGTACCACACTCCCGACTTTTTGGTGCTTCTGGGAGTAGATCTCTCATAAACACCTCTCTAAAATGTGGGATATATTTCTAAGCAAAATGTATATTGTCAATATTTGATAGTGGTCTATTGGGTAACAGAGATATTTTTTTTTCGCTTCTTAATTCCTTTACCATTACTTAAGGGCTAAAGATAGAAACTGTTACCCTTTTTATAGGGCTTGAGATACAATCCTAATCCTACAGCAACACTTTCAATTTTCTTGTTGTGACGTTTCTTCTCCTCTATATCTTCTTTAGCTATTCTCGCATTGTTAATTGTTTTTGTTACCAAGAGCGCTGAGGGTTGTCAAGATCGGCACGATTGGTAGAAAACCTCCAATTTTGGGCACATTAACTACACGATGTATTAAACCATTTTTCTTAGAAGTCATTGTTTGTTGAATTGATGTACGTGCAAGTTATATGACACATTATTTAGGGGCTCTTACCCAACTAATAAACAACTTTGAGCCGAGAGCTAATTTCCAAATAACTCTGACAGACCCGAGATAAATCCGTGGTCAGCTATTTCTGTCAACCAGGCCTCTGAATCATTCCCACCCAGATCAATTTCACGCAGCCCAAATCAAACGGATGCTGTAAACATCCAGTCCGCTAACGTAAACAAAAGATCCCCAAAGCGAGCCCCGAGTCCGCTAACGTAAACAAAAAGGTCCCCTAAGCGGTCCCTAAACTCCGCTAATGTAAACACCAATTTCCGGCCAAGATTGGACTTCAAATTTAATTGGCAAATTGCATCATCCTATTTTCCGACTCTCTTGAGTCATTCTCTTTATCAATTTTTGGGGATAAATTCTCTTAAGCCGATATTTGATTATTGATCATTGAACTAGAGATCAGGCAAAAACGGACTTTTGAGATCCGAATCGAGCAGTAGTACTAATCGAGTAAAAAGTAAACGAGCAGTGAATAAACTAAGTTCGACCTATTGAAAAATTGGAATAGTGATTAAGTGATTAAAAAATAAAAATAAATTTTTTTAATTAAATGACGAGTGAGAAACTTAATTGGCGACCAACGTGGGGCCGTGCGATTAAAAAATTCTAAAAAAGCAAAGCTTTAAAATAAACACAAAAAAGTTTTAAAGTGAAAAAAGGAATTTAGCGCGGCCAAAAAATCCCGATACAACCGACGAATAAATAAAGCCTATGTTGATAAAAATAAGGTGGAAATCTATAAATGCAATAATCCCCTAAACTCTATACAACCGGCAAAAAATTAAAAGTTTGTGTTGATCAAAAAAACTAAGGTGGAAAATAATTAATGAAATAATCCCCTTAAAATCTCAAATTACAAAATAGTGATCGTAACATAAATTCACTGCTCGGACAATATAAAAATCAAAAAGTGACAAAAAATTTCATCAAAAAAAATAAACATTGTGAAAAACAATTTAATTAAACAAATGTTTAAAAAGACATTTTAAGAAAACGGGCTGAAGGGCAATCCCTCGCCAAATATTGGAAAAGAAGGAAGACCCCAATTTAAAAACAGAATTAAAGAAGGAAGACCCCAAGACAAAATCTAAAAACAAAAAAGAAGGACGACCCCAATCAGGATCATCATTCAGGATAAGGACGACCCCAACAGGCAAAAAAAAAACAACGAGAAGAAAAAATTAAGGACGATTCGTGAGCGATACTATCTTTTTTTGTTATTATTATCATATATTTTTTTATTATTATTATTATATAAAAAAAATTGTAAGAAAGGAAATATAAATATACAAAGTGGAAGAGTTCATTTCAAATTTCTAAAAAGTTCTCAAAATGTCAGAACCTTCAACAAGCCAGACTGGAGCAAATAAAAGACTCCACATGAATCCGCCACAAGAAAATACAAGCCATCAGGCAATAACAAACAATACCATTTTAAATGTAGGAGATTTAATTAAGCAAATTGTAAATTTTGAATTAAATCCATTAAAGGAGGAGATCGTTAACTTAAGATCGCAGCTTTCTCACAAAATTAAAACGGTTGAGGATTATCAGATAGAGATTGTAGATCCAAATATAAAATGCGACACATCTTATGAGATCATCAAATCTGTTAGGGAATATAAAGGTGAAGAGGATAAATATGTAAGCTGGAGAGAATCGGCAGAAGTAGCCATGGGGCAATATGCCAGAGGGAGTAAAAGATTTTATTCTGCCTTATCTATATTAAGAAACAAAATAATAGGAATGGCAAACGATGCCTTAACCCATAACGGTACTGTATTAAATTTCGATGCCATAATGGCCAGACTTGACTTCGTCTTTAGCGACAAACGACCAATTCACATTATTGAACAGGAATTAAGTGTATTGAGTCAGGGAAAATTATCCATAATGGATTATTATGGTACAGTTAATAGAAAATTAACTCTGCTAATTAATAAAACTATTATGACCTACGGTAGAAACAAACCTATAACAGCGGAAATGAATGAGAAACATAGGAAGACAGCTCTTAGAGTTTTCATTACCGGCCTCAACGGCCAAATTTCAGATACTATTTTCTCAATGAATCCACCTGACCTACCAAATGCAATGGTCATAGTTCAGGAATTGGAAAGCAACAACATGAGGGATCATTTCGCAAATAGTTTCTCTACTACTCAGAGAAAACATAGCGAGCCAAACTCTAGTGGAAATGGACAAACACATTTCAACCACAAGACAAGACAGCAAAACAATAGTTACAGTAACCAGCGAAACAATAATAATTTAAGGTTTAATCATGACAACAACCAGAACAAAAATACTTATGGTTATTATAATCAGAATAAAAATAATTCTTGGAACCAGGGTAGATTTAATAATAACCAACAAAATCAGTGGAACACCTATAGGCAGCCACAAAATAAGCCGGAACCAATGGAGGTAGACGAGTCTATCCACGCTCAGAATAAGGCTAACAACGGCTATAATCAAGGCTATAATAAATATCAAAATAATAATTATAGTCAGAACAAGTGGGATCAAACAAAAAAATTTGAGACCCAGAACACTCAGCAAGGCCAAGCCCAAAATAAAAGGGTACCAACTGGAACTGTTAACCAACCGGCTAACAAGACGATGAGACTAAATAACATTGGAGGAGAACCATTTTTTAGACAAAAGTCAGGAGTAGGCTTACCCTACTTAATTAGAAATGATCCAAAAATAAATAAAAAATTAAAAATATTAATTGACACTGGGGCAACCTCGTGTTATATAAGAACAGAAATTCATAAAAATAAGAACGAGCTTCCAATTTACAAAATAGTATCCACAGTGAATGGATATTCAATAATTAAATTTTATCATATGATAACTATTTTTGATACGCGATATACTTTTTATGAAATAGATGGGCTAGACTCAGATTTACTGGTCGGCTATAACCTATTAAAAAAAATAGGAGCGGTAATTGATACAGCTAAGGGACTAATTAAATATAATGGAATAGAAGAAAAATTAAATTATGATAACGGAAACATATTAAACCAACATTCTTTAACAGAAGAAAACACCAGTCTTCCATTAAAAGAATTTATATTAAAAAAATACTTTGATGAAAAAGCTCAAATCAGATCCGAATCTGAAATGGGTAATCAAAGCGAATCTAGTTTGGGATATACAAATCCTGAACACGCCGTCGTTAAAAAATCCGACAAAAATAAAAGTTTTGAATTCAAAAATTCCGAACACACCGTCGTTGAAATATCCGACAAAAATAAAAGTTTGGGAATTAAAAATCCTGAACGCGCCGTCGTTGAGAAATCCGACAAAAATAAAAGTTTGGAATTTAAAAATTCTGAACACGCCGTCGTTGAACTACCCGACAATCAAAGAATAAACAACATAAAAATATCGTCTGCAGATCAAAGAAAAGATCTGGAGAACGAAATATTAAATATTATCAATGAAGAGCATTCAAAAATAAATATGCAGATTCCATTTAGGACAGATATCCGCGGTGAAATAAACACCGTAAATGATAGGGCCATTTACAGCAAACAATACCCTTATGCTCTATCAGCTTCAGATTTTGTAAATTCTGAAATAAGTCGAATGTTAAAAGAAGAAATTATAAGGCCAAGTAGAAGCCCTTATAATTCACCAGTACTAGTAGTACCAAAAAAGGGTTTCAATTAAGACGGAACTTCAAAACTCAGACTCGTAATTGATTATAAAAAACTTAATGAAAATACAATACCAGATAGATATCCAATGCAGGACCCTTCAGTGATTTTGTCAAATCTGGGAAAAGCCAAATACTTTTCAACAATTGACTTGGAATCTGGATTTCATCAGATTCTCATGAATGAACCAGACATTCAGAAAACCTCATTTTCAATAAACAACGGGAAATACGAATTCCTAAGAATGCCTTTCGGTTTGACCAACGCTCCAAGAATATTCCAACGAGCGATGGATGATATTTTAAGAGAACAAGTGGGTAAAACATGTCACGTTTATATGGATGACATTATTATATTTTCAAAAACAATTTAACAACATTACAAATATTTAATTCTCATTATTAAAATTTTGCTGAACGCAAACATGAAAATTTCAATTGAAAAATCAAAGTTCTTTAAATTGGAAACCAATTTTCTCGGTTACGTTGTTTCTCACAATGTGATCAAAACCGTTCCCGAAAAAATCTCTACAATTGTAAAATATCCGATACCTAAAAATATTCGAGAGCTTTGAAGCTTCCTAGGCCTTACAGGATATTATAGAAAATTTGTGCAAAATTACGCAAAGATAGCTAAACCTTTAACAAAATATTTAGAAGGCCAAAACGGCAAAGTATCAAAAAAGGCATCACGTAAAACTTTAATACAGTTTGATGATTCAGCTGTAAGAGCTTTTAACGAGCTCAAAGAAAACTTAATTGCACAAGTAGAACTAGTACAACCGGACTATAATAAAAAATTTACCCTAACAACTGACGCATCTGACTTAGCAATAGGTGCTGTTCTTTCTCAGGAAGGAAAACCAATTACGTTTATTTCAAAAACTCTGACAAAAACCGAACAATTATACGCAACAAATAAAAAGGGACTTTTAGCCATTGTATGGGCTTTTAAAAATCTTCGAAATTACTTATATGGGGTTAACAACATCGAGATCTATACCGATCATCAACCTCTTTCATTTTCCATTTCTCAAAAAAATCCAAATATTGAGATGAAAAGATGGTATTCCTTAATTGAAAGCTATTCACCCAAAATTATTTACAAGCCAGGAGCAACAAATGTTGTTGCGGACGCTTTATCAAGGATTCAAATAAATAACTTAACGGAAAGTAATGAATCGGTCTCAGATCAAAATACTCAGCATTCAGCAGAGAGTAGTTTTGAGAATGTAATACAAGAAACCCGAAAACCCTTAAACCAGTTTAAGCAACAATTGCTAATAGCAACGGGGAGGTATACAATACATGAGTCGATTAATGTATTCGGAAATACTAGACATATAATAGAGTATGACACTCCAGAAAATTTAGTATCAATCTTAAAAGAATATATTCCACCCAATATAACAATAGGAGTTCACTGTACTCTAGAAGATTTTTACAGAATTCAAAAACCACTTAAGGACAATTTTATAAATACATTTTTATACACTAAGACATTTGTCCAGGATGTCGAGAACGCTGAAGACAGATCTCTAATTATCACAGAAACTCATTGTAGAGCTCATAGAGGGCTTGATGAAAATTATAAACAAATAACTAGACTTTATTATTGGCCCAATTTATACAAAAAGCTTAAGGAGTTTTTAAAGAATTCCACAATCTGCAATCAAAACAAATACAACAGACACCCAGTACAGATTCCTATCGGTCAAGCACCTATTCCAGAAAGAGAAGGTGAAAATTTGCATCTTGACATATTTTACGCCCAAAATCTTATATTCATTACTTGTATAGATTCGTATTCGAAATACTTAGTCGTAAAAGAAATCCCTAATAAACTTAATATAGAAAATAAAGTTTCAGAAATTTTACAACAATTTCCATTAGTTAAATCTTTGATGATAGATAATGAACCAAGTTTTTCTTCATCCCAATTTAAATCCTTTGCACAAAGAAATGGGATATCTTTATTCTTTGCAGATCCTCGACATAGTACGTCTAACGGACAAATAGAAAGGGCACACTCTACCTTAACAGAAATTGCTCGCTGCACTAAAGATGAAAATAATTTAATTGATTATTCCGAAATTATAATTAGAGCAGCACAAAAAAAAAAATTCATTCAATAACCAATCATCGACCCTTTGATATATTGATGGACGTTGATGCACTACGAGCAGTACAAACAAGTGGCCCAACGACACCAAGCACGTGCTTGTTACGCGCGGGGCCCTTTTATCAATTTGGGCAAAAATACGAGTTCGCGAGGAAGATACAAAAAACAAATAGAGACGGGACACAAATGAAAATAAAAGAAGCATCTAAGAAAGAAGCAAATGAGTTAAAATATTAGTTTTTAATACCGGGATAGAAGTTGAAGTGCAAAGTAAATGATAAAGGTTATTATAATTATTACATAGAACGCGAAAGGGCTCGTGCAGACAAAAATTAGATGTACATCGTGGCAAATTTAGGGGATAATAATTTCGTGTAAGTCTAACAGGAACATTGAAAGTTAGGCGGCTTACAAGTTCTACAGAATCAATATCACCTCTTATAAGATTTTGCATAAAAATAGTACCAAGCATTGTTCTACGATTTGCAAGGGTAGGTAAATTAAGCAATAGTAATCTACTCTGATAGGAAGGTAGCCTTATGTTTTGATCCCAGTTCAAACTACGAAGGGCAAAAAGAAGAATTTTTTTTGTACCGACTCAATACGGTCAATATGCACTTGATATTGTGGACTCCAAACCGAAGAACAATATTCCAAAATAGGACAAGGGAGGTAAATAACAATTTGGTTGTATAAGGGTCATCAAATTCTTTTGACCAACGCTTTATAAACCCAAGAACACTCATGGCCTTGCTGACAGTGGACATTATGTGGCAGTCAAATTTAAGTTTTGGGTCCAGAAGAACGCCTAAGTCATTAACTGAATATATGCGGTCGAGTGGCGTATTTTGAAGAGAGTAACTAACAAAAGTAGGAGTACCCCTATGAAAAGTCATAACGTTGCATTTAAGGCAGTTCAAATTTAAAAGGTTATACTCACACCATCCCTGAAAACAATCAATATCTGACTGTAAGTTGAAACCCGACGCTATATCATTATGTGATAAACAAAGCTTAACATCATCAGCATACATTAGTACACGAGAGTGTGTTATGATAGAGGGAAGATCGTTAATAAACAAAGTAAACAGCAAAGGGCCCAAATGACTACCCTGAGGCACTCCAGATGTCACATAGATCAGTTTTGAGGCAGAGTTCTTGAATATAACCCTCTGAGTCCTACCATTCAAATAACTTGAAATCCAAGTTAATAGATTACATGGAAACCCAAGCTGATTTAATTTAAATAAGAGAAGAGAGTGGTTGACAGAGTCAAAGGCCTTACTAAAATCTGTGTATATAACGTCAGTCTGCATTTTATTCTTAAATCCATTTATTACAATAGATGACAATTCCAGAAGGTTGGTGGTGGTCGATCTTCGCTTAACAAAACCATGCTGACACGGTGATATTAGCGAGGAACATAAATGTTGCAAATGAGAAGTAATAATACGTTCAAATGCTTTAGGAATTGCCGACAATTTAGAAATACCTCTGTAATTCTGGGCATCCGCCTTCGCACCCTTTTTGTGAAGTGGAATGATAAAAGAGTCCTTCCAGATAGTAGGAAAAACTGACGATGAAATAGACAAATTAAAAAGTTTAAGAATCGGTTTACATATGGTTGACGCACAAAACTTAAGCACACACCCGGGGAGTCCATCAGGACCGGGAGAATAAGTTGGCGTTGTTTTTTTTAAGTCTCTTACGAGAGAAATTTCCGTAATTTCAGGGGTAAAGATACAATTTGCCTTATTTAAGGGATTAGGGTAGTTAGAATTTGACCAAGCAGCCGAACTATAAGTAGTTTGGAAAAACTCGGCAAATAAATCAGCAATTTTAGAATCCGTCGATGCCTCCATTGAGTTAAAACGTACCGATGAAGGCAATGCTGACGACTTACGCTTGGCATATATTATTTAATAAAATCAAACACGATGATATTCCTAAATTATTGCAGCAAGTCCAAGAGAAAATGTTGCATTTTCACAATAAAGATAGACAAAATAAGAATTATCACGTAACAGAGGTAATTTACGAAAAGAAACACGGGGAAAGAAACAAGCTTAATTCTAGATATAAAAAACAAGTAGTTAAGGAAAATCTCCCCAACAAAGTTATTATAAATAACAGAAACCGTACGATTCATAAAGATAATATTAAATAATTTGTTTCACATAACAGATAATGATTTCAATAATGCACTTATTATTGCTGGTAGCTACAACCAAATCCGAAATTATGGATTACACGAACCATGATTTCCTTCTTTACAAGGATACCAAAGTTCTTATTCATGAATCATACGCAGATTTATTTCATATAACTAATTTAAGTCTTTATAGAGAAATAATTAATCTTGAAACAGAATTTCTAAAGTGTCACGACAACAAGAATTTTCTTTGGGAAATATCCCACGATTTAAAAATTATCAAAATACTTATCTCTCAAATTATACCCAGTAGATCAAAAAGAGGCATTAATGAAATAGGCACCATTTGGAAATGGATAGCGGGAACACCAGATCATGATGATTTCATAACAGTCCAAAATAAAATCGATGATTTAATACAAAATAATGACGATCAATTCGTTATTAATTCTAAAATATTTAAAGAGATAAAATCTTTATCTGAACAATTCAAAACAGCTTTTAAAGATCAAGAAATTCCACTTAGAAAATACCGTCTGCGCTTGCTTACTTACCATCTTATGAATTTAATGGACACAATTACACTCGCCAAAATTGATGTATTTAATACTAAAATTCTAAACAATGATGATATACAAGAAATTTATAAGCACGAAGATAGACCTGTAGTTATAACAGACCTTTTAGATATATCTGAATTTAAAATCGCTTTGCATCAAGATATTATTATAATTTACATAAAATACCCCATTATTACCGATCGTTGTGACGTTTACAATTCAAGATCCATTTCACATAATGATGGAAAATTATTAATTGATAATCACGTCGCAAAATGTAGAAATAAGTACTATGTAATGTCTAATTTTAAGACGGAAATATTTAATAATTATTGCACACTTAACCCAGAAGGCTCTTGTTTCACTAGATTACTAAATGGAAAAAAATCCTTTTGTAACAAAATCCGAGAAGAAAAAATAAAAATGTAGATGTAATCCAAGATGGAGCCATTTTTGTAAATGGAGAAAATACAGTTAATGACACTCATTTAAATGGGTCATATTTAATTACTTTTAATGGCACCACTAAAATTAATAACATTTCCTACACCAATGTAGACAATAAGATATTGGAATACATCACAGCTCGAAAATATACAGATTTTTTAGTACCCGAATATATTATATCTAATGATTCGGAACTCACATTCGATAATATTAACATACTAAATCCATTTATTCAAATTAAACAAACTCAAATACCAGTTACGTTAATATTAATCATATTCACATTTATATATTTAATTATTATGATTATAATCAAATTCAGAAAATTTTTAATATTCAAACCATGGCAAATTCATATAGAAATTCAACCAGAAAACAATATTTCCGATAATGAAATATATAATATACCCGACAATGAAAATACCCTAGAAGAAAATATCATTGTCGAATTAACCCATCAATTACATTCAATATACCCATCAGTTCCAATGAATCGGGACGATTCAATTTAGAATGGGGGGAGTTATATGACACATTATTTAGGGGCTCTTACCCAATTTATAAACAACTTTGAGCCGAGAGCTAATTTCCAAATAACTCTGACAGACCCGAGATAAATCCGTGGTCAGCTATTTCTGTCAACCAGGCCTCCGAATCATTCCCACCCAGATCAATTTCACGCAGCCCAAATCAAACGGATGCTGTAAGCATCCAGTCCGCTAACGTAAACAAAAAGATCCCCTAAGCGGTCCCTAAACTCCGCTAATGTAAACACTAATTTCCGGCCAAGATTGGACTTCAAATTTAATTGGCAAATTGCATCATCCTATTTTCCGACTCTCTTGAGTCATTCTCTTTATCAATTTTTGGGGATAAATTCTCTTAAGCCGAGGTTTGATTATTGATCATTGAACTAGAGATCAGGCAGTCCGTTTTTGAGGTCCGAATCGAGCAGTAGTACTAATCGAGTAAAAAGTAAACGAGCAGTGAATAAACTAAGTTCGACCTATTGAAAAATTGTAATAGTGATTAAGTGATTAAAAAATAAAAATAAATTTTTTTAATTAAATCACGAGTGAGAAACTTAATTTGCACTCATAATGTCTAATGGTTTTTGTTTTTCAATGTCTTAGTAGCCACATTAATAACGGTCGAAAGGTTTGACGTCTCCATTTTCTTCTTTGTTATTTTTTTCTCCCATTCTTTCTTTTTGTTTTTATGAATCCCATCCAAAAATTTTTCTTAGTTTTTATTATTATTATTTGTTGAACGTTGATGCACTTAGAGCAGTACAAACAAGTGGCCCAACGACACCAAGCACGTGCTTGTTACGCGCTGGCCCAATTTTTATTTTGGGCAAATACGGTTCGGGAGGAAGGTACACAGAACAAATAAAGACCGGACAAAACATAGATCAACTAAGACTGAAGCGAATGAGCTAAGATTTTAGTTTTTAATAGGGATATAACTTAAGGAACAATTAAGTGATATAGGGTGTTTTAATTATTAGAAAGAACGCAAAAGTGCTCGCGCTGACTGAAATTAGATGTGCATCGTGCCAATTTAATAGGATAGTAGTTTCGCGTTAGTCTGGAACATTAAAGGTTAGTCGGCTTACCAAATCAACGGAATCAATATTGCCTCTGATAAGATTATGCAAAGTAAGTTTCTTACTAGTGAATTAATTTAAAAAAATTATTTTTATTTTATAAATTATATTATATTATATAAATTATATTATAAATTATATTGTCCCCTCCTTTTCATTGTTCTATCTCATCATCTGTTTTTTCTACTATCAGGAAAGATTCTTTTATTATACCACTCCACAAAAAGGGTGCGAAGGTGAATGTTCAGAACCATAGAGGAATATTTAAATTGTCTGCAATATTACCTATGCAATATTACCTTTGCAAAATTTGAGCTTCTCTTTGATATCACCGTGTCAACATGGTTTTGTTAAGCGCTAGCACCACCACTAACCTGCTCGAATTGACATCTTTTGTAATAGATGGATTTAACAAAAAATTCCAGACAGATTTTAGTAAAGCCTTTGACTCTGTATGCCATTATCTTCATTTATTCAAAATATATCAGCTCGGGTTTCCGAATAATATGTTAACTTGGATTTCAAGTTATTTGAATGGTAGATCTCTGTGGGTTATATTCAAAAACGCTGTTTCCAAGATGATCAACGTGACATCTGGAGTGCCTCTGGGCAGTCACTTAGGCCCTTTGCTGTTTACTCTGTTTATAAATGATCTTCCCTCTATCGAAACTCTCTCTCGTGTACTAATGTGTGCTGCTGATGCTAAGCTTTGTTTATCAAGAGTTTAAGGCCGACCTTGTTAATAAAAAAATGTCAGTCGGGTCACCTAAAAGCAAAAAGACCGCTCCTTTAAAATCTATTGAAGTAAAGGCATCAGTTTCAAATCCCAACCTAGCATCAAATATTTTTCCCCGATCGGTAACGGCAGCTATGTCGGCATCCACTGGCGCTGGGGGACCTAAAGATTCACTGCCAGCAGTTCCCATAGGTACCAAAAGCTCCGGATGAGTCCCTGTTTCTACTAATCAGCCTAAGGGGTCAAACACTACACAGCTTTCTGTGCCTACAGGTGAAGTTAGCTCTATAGGAGTCCCTGGTCTCGATAATAAGACGAACGATGTTCAGATTGTTGGTGGCGGAAGAAAGAGACTCTCGGATGTTCCATATTGGAAGCAATTATTTGTGTCTCGTTTAACACCTGAAACCACATCTGCAGATGTTTTGGAGTTTATACACCAGGAACTCCCATCTTAAAACATCACAGTGGAGGAGTTTGAATTTCCATATGTTCGTAGGATGTCTTCATTTAAAATATCTGCTCCTCCTGAAGTATTTAATGTACTAAATTCTAAAAGGGTTTGGCTTAATGATGAATTGGTCATTAAAGAATTTGTTCCAAACAGACGGAGAACTAATAATAGGACTTCCACGGTAGTACCTGCGCCAAAAAAACTGAGCAGCTTATTTTTGGCCTATCAAAATGTAAGGGGACTTAATTTGAAGCTACCTAAGCTTTATGCTGACTCCTCTGCCTTTTCTAAAGACATTCTGGCCTTTACTGAGACTTGGCTGAAACCGGAGGTATCAGACTCTGAAGTTCTGTCCAAAAATTTTAAAACGTATAGAACTGATCGCTCTCGTCGTACGCGAACCGTATTTGCCCGAAATAAAAATGGGCCCGCGAGTAACTAGCACGTGCTTGGTGTCGTTTGGGCCACTTATTTGTACTGCTCTTAGTGCATCAACGTTCAAAAACAAAATGACTAATGCCCAGCTCTTGACCGATGCTACGGCTGCTACTATGCCGGTCTCTTTCGAAGAATTCAGCTATTTTGTCGCTATTTTCGACGACAGGCCTTCCGGAGCGTGGCGCATCTTCGACCACCTCTACACCAGAACAAAACGTTGAAACCACCGTTGCGTGGTGGAAACGGAAACTGTATCGGGTCCATACCTAATATTAATTTTTAGTTCTTTATCCCCCAAAGGAAATGAATTGTTTGCATTTTTTTTAGGTCCATAACCATTATCCAACACATTTCCTCCAGTCAAATTACTTATATTAAAATCATAATTATGACTTATAATATTATCTTCTAGCTCTTGTATTGTATCTTACAAACTTTAAGAGCTTAGATTTAGTTACTCTCCAGTTACTAAAGTAATACTGTTTAGGGAACATATTTTTATACCATTCCCAAATAAAAAGTTTCCGTATATTTCCTTCATTAGATTTAAAAAATTAATTTATTGTAATAATATAAAAATTCAAACTTTAAATGTTTTTTTAATTACTTCTAAATACAAATTGTCATTACTTTTATAAATATTAAATTTTTAGTCAACCATTTTATTGATGATATCATATTGAAGAGAGGTGTGCCTTTCCGGCGTGAACAAGATGTGTTCCTCCATCTCGAGAGCAATAGATTCTCCAACCTTTGTTGTTTTGCGCTCCGCCTTCAGGATCGGGAGTATTACATTTTCAGGTACCCTTGTTTTTGATAGCAGTGTCTTTTTATTCAATTTATTGAACTCTTTCATTACAATGCTCATCTGGTTTTCCGGATTCATGATGGAAGTTGAACTGTTTGGACTTGGTATGGATATTAAACGTAGTTATAAGCTGGATTATTAGATTGGTTACTATTAGATGGTAACTATCTGTTTAGTAGATGTTTACTAGTTGTTATACGCTGGTCACTAGCTGTTATTAACTGTTATGAGCTGTTATTGTTTTTTGTTAAGAGTGATCAAAGATTCTTGTCCTCTAGACGACGTTCGATGTGAAGTAAAAACTTAGACTCTGAATTTGAACGCGTGCAGGTCCACTTTTTATACTATACAGAGTTCACACATTCACGTACCCATACATTGACTTTCAACCACCCAAATGTAAATTAACCATTTAAATATACCGGTATTGACTCTACATCTTCTACAAAAGAAAGTAGAAAAGAAACGAACAGGTGTCCACAGTTGTATGTATCAAAGTCTTGAACTCTATCGTAATTGTATTGTATTCTATATCCCAACTATTTCACAACTTCTCTAGGTGGCTGAAGATTTCCAAAACTATCGAAAAAATGTATATTATTTTTATTTTTATTATATGCAACCCAATGTGTACCACTTGATCGTGAATTACCTAGGTTTACTGTACCACACTCCCGACTTTTTGGTGCTTCTGGGAGTAGATCTCTCATAAACACCTCTCTAAAATGTGGGATATATTTCTAAGCAAAATGTATAATGTCAATATTTGATAGTGGTCTATTGGGTAACAGAGATATTTTTTTTTCGCTTCTTAATTCCTTTACCATTACTTAAGGGCTAAAGAAAGAAACTGTTACCCTTTTTATAGGGCTTGAGATACAATCCTAATCCTACAGCAACACTTTCAATTTTCTTGTTGTGACGTTTCTTCTCCTCTATATCTTCTTTAGCCATTCTCGCATTGTTAATTGTTTTTGTTACCAAGAGCGCTGAGGGTTGTCTAGATCGGCACGATTGGTAGAAAACCTCCAATTTTGGGCACATTAACTACACGATGTATTTAACCATTTTTCTTAGAAGTCATTGTTTGTTGAATTGATGTACGTGCAAGTTATATGACACATTATTTAGGGGCTCTTACCCAATTTATAAACAACTTTGAGCCGAGAGCTAATTTCCAAATAACTCTGACAGACCCGAGATAAATCCGTGGTCAGCTATTTCTGTCAACCAGGCCTCCGATTCATTCCCACCCAGATAAATTTCACGCAGCCCAAATCAAACGGATGCTGTAAACATCCAGTCCGCTAACGTAAACAAAAGATCCCCAAAGCGAGCCCCGAGTCCGCTAACGTAAACAAAAAGATCCCCTAAGCGGTCCCTAAACTCCGCTAATGTAAACACCAATTTCCGGCCAAGATTGGACTTCAAATTTAATTGGCAAATTGCATCATCCTATTTTCCGACTCTCTTGAGTCATTCTCTTTATCAATTTTTGGGGATAAATTCTCTTAAGCCGAGGTTTGATTATTGATCATTGAACTAGAGATCAGACAAAAACGGACTTTTGAGATCCGAATCGAGCAGTAGTACTAATCGAGTAAAAAGTAAACGAGCAGTGAATAAACTAAGTTCGACCTATTGAAAAATTGGAATAGTGATTAAGTGATTAAAAAATAAAAATACATTTTTTTAATTAAATCACGAGTGAGAAACTTAATTGGCGACCAACGTGGGGCCGTGCGATTAAAAAATTCTAAAAAAGCAAAGCTTTAAAATAAACACAAAAAAGTTTTAAAGTGAAAAAAGGAATTTAGCGCGGCCAAAAAATCCCGATACAACAAATAAAGCCTATGTTGATAAAAATAAGGTGGAAATCAATAAATGCAATAATCCCCTAAACTCTATACAACCGGCAAAAAATTAAAAGTTTGTGTTGATCAAAAAACTAAGGTGGAAAATAATTAATTAAATAATCCCCTTAAAATCTCAAATTACAAAATAGTGATCCTAACATAAATTCACTGCTCGGACAATATAAAAATCAAAAAGTGACAAAAAATTTCATAAAAAAAAATAAACATTGTGAAAAACAATTTAATTAAACAAATGTTTAAAATCAAAAAATAAAAAAATCTTCAAAGTCATCAACAAAAGACATTTTAAGAAAACGGGCTGAAGGGCAATCCCTCGCCAAATATTGGAAAAGAAGGAAGACCCCAATTTAAAAACAGAATTAAAGAAGGAAGACCCCAAGACAAAATCTAAAAACAAAAAAGAAGGACGACCCCAATCAGGATCATCATTCAGGATAGGGACGACCCCAACAGGCAAAAAAAAACAACGAGAAGAAAAAATTAAGGACGATTCGTGAGCGATACTATCTTTTTATACCCGTTACTCGTAGAGTAAAAGGGTATACTAGATTCGTCGGAAAGTATGTAACAGGCAGAAGGAAGCGTTTCCGACCCCATAAAGTATATATATTCTTGATCAGGATCACTAGCCGAGTCGATCTAGCCATGTCCGTCTGTCCGTCTGTCCGTCTGTCCGTCTGTCCGTCTGTCTGTCCGGATGAACGCTGAGATCTTGGAAACTATGAGAGCTAGGCTATTGAGATTTGGCGTGCAGATTCCTGAGCTTCTTACGCAGCGCAAGTTTGTTTCAGTAGAGTGCCACGCCCACTTTTACGCCCACAAACCGCCCAAAACTGTGGCTCCTACAGTTTTGATGCTAGAATAAAAATTTTAACTGAAATGTATTGTTCTCATCAATACCTATCGATTGACTTAAAAAAAAGTTTGCCACGCCCACTTTATCGCCCACAAACCGCCCCCAAACTTCAAAAAATCGTAAATATGAACGTGGATATCTCGGAAACTATCAAAGATATAGAATCAGGATTTCAGATTTAGATTTCGAACCTTTGTACGCAGCGCAATTTTGATACGCGAATATGCCACGCCCACTCTAACGCCCACAAACCGCCCAAGCCTGTGGCGCCCACAATTTTCATGCTAGATACAAAATTTTAACTGAACTGTATCGGTCTCGTCAATACCTATCGATTGACCAAAAAAAAAATTTTCCACGCCCACCCTAACGCCCATAACGCTTAAATCTGTCTACCGCCGGTAGGTGGCGCATTTCAGTCTTGCTTTGCTGCTTGCTTATTTCCATTTCCCTTTGGTCCCTTTAGCTGAGTAACGGGTATCTGATAGTCGAGGCACTCGACTATAGCGTTCTTTCTTGTTTTGTTATTATTATCATATATTTTTTTATTATTATTATTATATAAAAAAAATTGTAAGAAAGGAAATATAAATATACAGAGTGGAAGAGTTAATTTCAAATTTTGAAAAAGTTCTCAAAATGTCAGAACCTTCAACAAGCCAGACTGGAGCAAATAAAAGACTCCACATGAATCCGCCACAAGAAAATACAAGCCATCAGGCAATAACAAACAATACCATGTTATATGTAGGAGATTTAATTAAGCAAATTGTAAATTTTGAATTAAATCCATTAAAGGAGGAGATCGTTAACTTAAGATCGCAGCTTTCTCACAAAATTAAAACGGTTGAGGATTATCAGATAGAGATTGTAGATCCAAATATAAAATGCGACACATCTTATGAGATCATCAAATCTGTTAGGGAATATAAAGGTGAAGAGGATAAATATGTAAGCTGGAGAGAATCGGCTGAAGTAGCCATGGGGCAATATGCCAGAGGGAGTGAAAGACTTTATTCCGCCCTATCAATATTAAGAAGCAAAATAACGGGAATGGCAAACGATGCCTTAACCCATAACGGTACGGTATTAAATTTCGATGCCATAATGGCCAGACTTGACTTTGTCTTTAGCGACAAACGTCCTATTCATATTATTAAACAGGAACTAAGTGTTTTGAGTCAGGGAAAATTATCAATTATGGATTATAATGGTACAGTTAATAGAAAGTTAACTCTACTTATTAATTATTATTACCTACGGGAGAAACAAACCGATAACAGCAGAAATGAATGAAAAACATAGGAAGACTGCTCTTAGAGTTTTCATTACCGGCCTAAACGGACAAATTTCAGACACAATTTTCTCAATGAATCCTCCTGACCTACCAAATGCAATGGTCATAGTTCAGGAATTGGAAAGCAACAACATGAAGGCGCATTTCGCAAATAGTTTCTCAACCACTCAGAGAAAAAATAGTGAGCCAAACCCTGGTGGAAATGGTCAAACACATTTCAACCAAAAGCAAAGACAACAAAACAACAATTACAATAACCATCGAAATAGTAATAATTTAAGGTTTAATCATGACAACAACCAGAACAAAAATAATTATGGTTATTATAATCAGAACAAAAATAATTCCTGGAACCAGGGTAGATTTAATAATTACCAACAAAATCAGTGGAACACCTATAGGCAGCCACAAAATAAGCCAGAACCAATGGAGGTAGACGAGTCTATCCAGGTTCAGAATAGGGCTAACAACGGCTATAATCAAACCTATAATAAATATCAAAATAACAATTATAGCCAGAACAAGTGGGATCAAACAAAAAAGTTTGAGACCCAGAACACTCAGCAAGGACAAGCCCAAAATAAAAGGGTACCAACTGGAACTGTTAACCAACCGGCTAACAAGACGATGAGACTAAATAACATTGGAGGAGAACCATTTTTTAGACAAAAGTCAGGAGTAGGCTTACCCTACTTAATTAGAAATGATCCAAAAATAAATAAAAAATTAAAAATATTAATTGACACTGGGGCAACCTCGTGTTATATAAGAACAGAAATTCATAAAAATAAGAACGAGCTTCCAATTTACAAAATAGTATCCACAGTGAATGGATATTCAATAATTAAATTTTATCATATGATAACTATTTTTGATACGCGATATACTTTTTATGAAATAGATGGGCTAGACTCAGATTTACTGGTCGGCTATAACCTATTAAAAAAAATAGGAGCGGTAATTGATACAGCTAAGGGACTAATTAAATATAATGGAATAGAAGAAAAATTAAATTATGATAACGGAAACATATTAAACCAACATTCTTTAACAGAAGAAAACACCATTCTTCCATTAAAAGAATTTATATTAAAAAAATACTTTGATGAAAAAGCTCAAATCAGATCCGAATCTGAAATGGGTAATCAAAGCGAATCTAGTTTGGGATATACAAATCCTGAACACGCCGTCGTTGAAAAATCCGACAAAAATAAAAGTTTTGAATTCAAAAATTCCGAACACGCCGTCGTTGAAATATCCGACAAAAATAAAAGTTTGGGAATTAAAAATCCTGAACGCGCCGTCGTTGAGAAATCCGACAAAAATAAAAGTTTGGAATTTAAAAATTCTGAACACGCCGTCGTTGAACTACCCGACAATCAAAGAATAAACAACATAAAAATATCGTCTGCAGATCAAAGAAAAGATCTGGAGAACGAAATATTAAATATTATCAATGAAGAGCATTCAAAAATAAATATGCAGATTCCATTTAGGACAGATATCCGCGGTGAAATAAACACCGTAAATGATTGGGCCATTTACAGCAAACAATACCCTTATGCTCTATCAGCTTCAGATTTTGTAAATTCTGAAATAAGTCGAATGTTAAAAGAAGAAATTATAAGGCCAAGTAGAAGCCCTTATAATTCACCAGTACTAGTAGTACCAAAAAAGGGTTTCAATGAAGACGGAACTCCAAAACTCAGACTCGTAATTGATTATAAAAAACTTAATGAAAATACAATACCAGATAGATATCCAATGCAGGACCCTTCAGTGATTTTGTCAAATCTGGGAAAAGCCAAATACTTTTCAACAATTGACTTGGAATCTGGATTTCATCAGATTCTCATGAATGAACCAGACATTCAGAAAACCTCATTTTCAATAAACAACGGGAAATACGAATTCCTAAGAATGCCTTTCGGTTTGACCAACGCTCCAAGAATATTCCAACGAGCGATGGATGATATTTTAAGAGAACAAGTGGGTAAAACATGTCACGTTTATATGGATGACATTATTATATTTTCAAAAACAATTGAACAACGTTACAAATATTTAATTCTCATTATTAAAATTTTGCTGAACGCAAACATGAAAATTTCAATTGAAAAATCAAAGTTCTTTAAATTAGAAACCAATTTTCTCGGTTACGTTGTTTCTCACAATGTGATCAAAACCGTTCCCGAAAAAATCT
Organism: Drosophila subpulchrella; assembly: GCF_014743375.2. Classification (NCBI taxonomy): domain Eukaryota; kingdom Metazoa; phylum Arthropoda; class Insecta; order Diptera; family Drosophilidae; genus Drosophila; species Drosophila subpulchrella. Next base: position 137,587 of record NW_023665574.1, read on the forward strand.
CTACAATTGTAAAATATCCGATACCTAAAAATATTCGAGAGCTTAGAAGCTTCCTAGGCCTTACAGGATATTATAGAAAATTTGTGCAAAATTACGCAAAGATAGCTAAACCTTTAACAAAATATTTAGAAGGCCAAAACGGCAAAGTATCAAAAAAGGCATCACGTAAAACTTTAATACAGTTTGATGATTCAGCTGTAAGAGCTTTTAACGAGCTCAAAGAAAACTTAATTGCACAAGTAGAACTAGTACAACCGGACTATAATAAAAAATTTACCCTAACAACTGACGCATTTGACTTAGCAATAGGTGCTGTTCTTTCTCAGGAAGGAAAACCAATTACGTTTATTTCAAAAACTCTGACAAAAACCGAACAATTATACGCAACAAATAAAAAGGGACTTTTAGCCATTGTATGGGCTTTTAAAAATCTTCGAAATTACTTATATGGGGTTAACAACATCGAGATCTACAATATACCGATCATCAACCTCTTTCATTTTCCATTTCTCAAAAAAATTCAAATATTGAGATGAAAAGATGGTATTCCTTAATTGAAAGCTATTCACCCAAAATTATTTACAAGCCAGGAGCAACAAATGTTGTTGCGGACGCTTTATCTAGGATTCAAATAAATAACTTAACGGAAAGTAATGAATCGGTCTCAGATCAAAATACTCAGCATTCAGCAGAGAGTAGTTTTGAGAATGTAATACAAGAAACCCGAAAACCCTTAAACCAGTTTAAGCAACAATTGCTAATAGCAACGGGGAGGTATACAATACATGAGTCGATTAATGTATTCGGAAATACTAGTCATATAATAGAGTATGATACTCCAGAAAATTTAGTATCAATCTTAAAAGAATATATTCCACCCAATATAACAATAGGAGTTCACTGTACTCTAGAAGATTTTTACAGAATTCAAAAACCACTTAAGGACAATTTTATAAATACATTTTTATACACTAAGACATTTGTCCAGGATGTCGAGAACGCTGAAGACAGATCTCTTATTATCACAGAAACTCATTGTAGAGCTCATAGAGGGCTTGATGAAAAATATAAACAAATAACTAGACTCTATTATTGGCCTAATTTATACAAAAAGCTTAAGGAATTTATAAAGAATTGCACAATCTGCAATCAAAACAAATACAACAGACACCCAGTACAGATTCCTATCGGTCAAGCACCTATTCCAGAAAGAGAAGGTGAAAATTTGAATCTTGACATATTTTACGCCCAAAATCTTATATTCATTACTTGTATAGATTCCTATTCGAAATATTTGGTCGTAAAAGAAATCCCTAACAAACTAAATATAGAAAATAAAGTTTCAGAAATTATACAACAATTTCCATTAGTTAAATCTTTGATGATAGATAATGAACCAAGTTTTTCTTCGTCCCAATTTAAATCCTTTGCACAAAGAAATGGGATATCTTTATTCTTTGCAGATCCTCGACATAGTACGTCTAACTGACAAATAGAAAGGGCACACTCTACCTTAACAGAAATTGCCCGCTGCATTAAAGATGAGCTTAATTTAATTGATTATTCCGAAATTATAATTAGAGCAGCACAAAAAAAAAAATTCATTCAATAACCAATCATCGACCCTTTGATATATTATTTAATAAAATCAAACACGATGATATTCCTAAATTATTGCAGCAAGCCCAAGAGAAAACGTTGCATTTTCACAATAAAGATAGACAAAATAAGAATTATCACGTAGGAGAGGTAATTTACGAAAAGAAACACGGGGAAAGAAACAAGCTTAATTCTAGATATAAAAAACAAGTAGTTAAGGAAAATCTCCCCTACAAAGTTATTATAAATCACAGAAACCGTACGATTCATAAAGATAATATTAAATAATTTGTTTCAAATTACAGATAATGATTTCAATAATGTACTTATTATTGCTGGTAGCTACAACCAAATCCGAAATTATGGATTACACGAACCATGATTTCCTTCTTTACAAGGATACCAAAGTTCTTATTTATGAATCATACGCAGATTTATTTCATATAACTAATTTAAGTCTTTATAGAGAAATAATTAGTCTTGAAACAGAATTTCTAAAGGGTCACGACAACAAGAATTTTCTTTGGGAAATATCCCACGATTTAAAAATTATCAAAATACTTATCTCTTAAATTATACCCAGTAGATCAAAAAGAGGCATTAATGAAATAGGCACCATTTGGAAATGGATAGCGGGAACACCAGATCATGATGATTTCATAACAGTCCAAAATAAAATCGATGATTTAATACAAAATAACAACGATCAATTCGTTATTAATTCTAAAATATTTAAAGAGATAAAATCTTTATCTGAACAATTCAAAACAGCCTTTAAAGATCAAGAAATTCCACTTAGAAAATATCGTCTGCGCTTGCTTACTTACGATCTTATGAATTTAATGGACACAATTACACTCGCCAAAATTGATGTATTTAATACTAAAATTCTAAACAATGATGATATACAAGAAATTTATAAGCACGAAGATAGACCTGTAGTTATAACAGACCTTTTAGATATATCTGAATTTAAAATCGCTTTGCATCAAGATATTATTATAATTTACATAAAATACCCCATTATTACCGATCGTTGTGACGTTTACAATTCAAGATCCATTTCACATAATGATGGAAAATTATTAATTGATAATCACGTCGCAAAATGTAGAAATAAGTACTATGTAATGTCTAATTTTAAGACGGAAATATTTAATAATTATTGCACACTTAACCCAGAAGGCTCTTGTTTCACTAGATTACTAAATGGAAAAAAATCCTTTTGTAACAAAATCCGAGAAGAAAAAATAAAAATGTAGATGTAATCCAAGATGGAGCCATTTTTGTAAATGGAGAAAATACAGTTAATGACACTCATTTAAATGGGTCATATTTAATTACTTTTAATGGCACCACTAAAATTAATAACATTTCCTACACCAATGTAGACAATAAGATATTGGAATACATCACAGCTCGAAAATATACAGATTTTTTAGTATCCGAATATATTATATCTAATGATTCGGAACTCACATTCGATAATATTAACATACTAAATCCATTTATTCAAATTAAACAAACTCAAATACCAGTTACGTTAATATTAATCATATTCACATTTATATATTTAATTATTATGATTATAATCAAATTCAGAAAATTTTTAATATTCAAACCATGGCAAATTCATATAGAAATTCAACCAGAAAACAATATTTCCGATAATGAAATATATAATATACCCGACAATGAAAATACCCTAGAAGAAAATATCATTGTCGAATTAACCCATCAATTACATTCAATATACCTATCAGTTCCAATGAATCGGGACAATTCAATTTAGAATGGGGGGAGTTATATGACACATTATTTAGGGGCTCTTACCCAATTTATAAACAACTTTGAGCCGAGAGCTAATTTCCAAATAACTCTGACAGACCCGAGATAAATCCGTGGTCAGCTATTTCTGTCAACCAGGCCGCCGAATCATTCCCACCCAGATCAATTTCACGCAGCCCAAATCAAACGGATGCTGTAAGCATCCAGTCCGCTAACGTAAACAAAAAGATCCCCTAAGCGGTCCCTAAACTCCGCTAATGTAAACACTAATTTCCGGCCAAGATTGGACTTCAAATTTAATTGGCAAATTGCATCATCCTATTTTCCGACTCTCTTGAGTCATTCTCTTTATCAATTTTTGGGGATAAATTCTCTTAAGCCGAGGTTTGATTATTGATCATTGAACTAGAGATCAGGCAGTCCGTTTTTGAGATCCGAATCGAGCAGTAGTACTAATCGAGTAAAAAGTAAACGAGCAGTGAATAAACTAAGTTCGACCTATTGAAAAATTGTAATAGTGATTAAGTGATTAAAAAATAAAAATAAATTTTTTTAATTAAATCACGAGTGAGAAACTTAATTTGCACTCATAATGTCTAATGGTTTTTGTTTTTCAATGTCTTAGTAGCCACATTAATAACGGTCGAAAGGTTTGACTTCTCCATTTTCTTCTTTGTTATTTTTTTCTCCCATTCTTTCTTTTTGTTTTTATGAATCCCATCCAAAAATTTTTCTTAGTTTTTATTATTATTATTTGTTGAACGTTGATGCACTTAGAGCAGTACAAACAAGTGGCCCAACGACACCAAGCACGTGCTTGTTACGCGCTGGCCCAATTTTTATTTGACCCGGATCAAAAACTATCCAGTCTCGAACGTTGTGCTCAGGGACATGGCGACCCCCTGTTCTAACTATCGCCTTACCCGGGCATCACGGATCTCTGCCCGGGCGGACCTTTTCCCTTCTCCGCAACTCGTGGGACCTATTATGGAATCAACAAAAGTTATAGAAAAACAAAACACAGAGACGGGAACTCTCAAAATACCCACGGAAAAGCTGAACACTGGTTCCAACATCCGCACCACCACGGTCCCGAAAGGGCCGCATCCCAAACTGGGGATGACGGGTGGCAGAAAGCCAGCCGCAAACGCCTCCGCCACGGGCGTTTCTGCGCCTAAAGCAGCGGTAGGCACTGCCAAGGCGCTCGGGCCACCCGCTGGGTGGCAGAAAGGCGCAGAAAGGCGGACTGCCGCCAAGACTCTACGCTTTCATGCCAGGAGCAACATTACCACATCTTCACCTGAATGGCTAAAAAAGGTGGAATGGGCAAAGAAGGTGCTTCCAAATTACGGGCAGGATAAGCCCACACAGGCGATCCCTCGATCTACCCGGACCATCGGCGAAGATATCTAAAATCCAGCCAGAAATTACCAAGGACCGAGTCTTACTCGGTCTCATAGACAAGGGCAATCCGGAGGGCAGGATTCCCTGGAACAAGTGGAAGGCAGTGGAGTCCCACCTTTCCCTCATTTGCCTTCGCATGGTGCGGCAGAAGCCAGGCACATCGCCCTGCTGCATGGACGCGGGGTGGAACCAGGGCAGCGTCAAGGTGGTGGCCTCCGATAGTCAGCGGTCGGCTGACCTGTACAAACAGGCGACGAGGAAGCTCGGTGAGTTCTACGAAGGGGTGAACATTGTCGCACTAGACAGGTGATACGTCCCCAGTAGGCCCCGAGCTCGGATTTGGCTCCCAGCAGCGATCAAGGCGCCGGACATCCTATTCATGCTGCAAGAATGCAACCCGCACCTCCCCACGAAGAACTGGAAAGTCGTCAAGGTGGAGGAGCATGAAGGGGATGTCAACCAGGCGGTGTTGGTCCTAAACAAGGAGTCAGTTGCTCCAATCGAGACTGCTTGAGGAGTGCTGAACTTTGGGTTTAGTGCAATCCACATAAAGATCTACAAGAGCGACTCCAACGCCGCTGGAAGCTCTGCCGGCAATCCAGCCGAGCAGGTGCTTGCCTTTATTCGCCCTTGCCGGTCAGCTTCGCTTACCCCGGACGAGGCGACTGGCACAGGTACAAAAAGTTCTGACGAATATCCTTCCCATAGAACAGTCAGAAAGCATTACAAACCCACTGGAGCTGGACAGAACAGTAGATAATTCACAGAACCATGCAATACTGCCTTCAAAGTTGCATGCCCCACAGGGAAACCAAAGGGAAGGAAAAAACCCCCCTGGTGGACCCAACAACTGTTAATCCTCAGAACCAACTGCAGGTGCCTGTTTAATAGAGCAAAGGAGGGAAATGAGGAGACTAACTGGCAGGTCAACAAGCATGAACTAGCCTTTTACAAAAGGGTCATTAGAAGAGCGAAACGAACTGCATGGCAGACCTTCTGCTCTAACATAGAAAAAACGACTGATGCCGCAAGACTCAGGAAAATACTCTCGCGGCTGTCTTGCGCTTTTGGGCTATCTTCAGAAAGCAAATGGATCACGGTCAGACTCCAGTAAAAATTCCTTGGACCTGCTCCCAGACGCTCACTTCCCAGGGAGCCAACAAACAGGTCATCCTTCTGAAATGGGAGCAGGAGAGGAAATCGAATTAGATCCCCTCCTATCAGACCGCAACATGAAATGGTCCATTCATAGCTTCAAACCATACTAATCGCCGGGACCGGACGGGATAACACCGGAACACATCTAACAAGCAGGACGACTAGCTATAAACTGGGTGAAAAAAATCTTCCACTCCATCCTGGCAGAAGGAGAACTACAAACAGCATGGCAATAAATGAAAGTGGTTTTCATTCCCAAGGCAGGAAAGGCCACCCATACCACAGCAAAGGATTTTAGGCCAATAAGCCTAACATCATTCCTGCTGAAAAGCTTTGAAAGAATGATAAGCCTACACATAAGGGCCACTATCGACCCGACACAAATATCAGAAGCACAACACGCTTATACCAAAGGTAAGTCAACCGAGTCGGCGGTACACTTGGTGGTAAGCAGCATCGAGAATCACTCAGCATCAAGGAATACACACTAATCGCCTTTCTTGACATACATACAGGGAGCCTTCAATAACGTGCGCCCCACTGCTATAACAGAATCTCTCACAGAACTAGAGGTTGAGCCGCCAATGGTGAGGTTGATCAATAAATTACTGATAAGCAGAATGGTCACAGCCGCACTAGGGACCTCAACCCAGACTAGACTAGTGAACAGAGGCACCCCGCAAGGAGGTGTACTATCACCCCTCCTGTTGAATATCGCAGTAAATAAACTTCTGCGGATTCTAGAGGGAGGAGGCTGCAAGGTAGTGGCATATGCAGACGATGTAATCTTTCATCATCTTTAATGGAAAATATCCACAAAAACTTTGCGATCTTATGACCGCTAAACTTAAAATACTATCGGAATGGACGATAGAGAACGGACTTGGGGTAAATCCCTCGAAAACGGAACTTGCTCTATTTACAAATATATACAAAATCCCACAACTCAACGCACCTATTCTAAACAATTGTAATCTCTCCTTTAGCGATCACGCCAGATACTTGGGGTTAGTATTAGGTAAGCGTCTCAAATGGGGCTTAAATAATCACGAGAGAACCAAGAAAGCGACCATTGCACTTTACTCCTGTAAAAAAGCAATTGGGATAAGATGGGGCATGTCCCCTAGAATTTTCAACTGGATATACACAGCGGTAGTCAAACCAATCCTACTATATGAAGTGGCTCTGTGGTGGACCGCTCTACACAAACAATGCATATTGACTCCCCTAAACAAAGTACAGCGAACGGCTGCTTTGTGTATTAGTGGAGCCCTTCGAGCCACCCCGAATGAAGCGCCGAGCGCGATCTTGAACCTCCATAGCCTGGGCTTAGCAGGCATGGAAAGGTCCAAATCGGCAGCTATTCGACTAAGGGATAACGGGCAGTAGAAAGCCCAATTTTATGGTCATGATAAAATTCTCCAGCATGATAAATTGATTCCAAAGAAAACGGATCTATGCAAATCCATTGAATACAGTCACACACCCTTTGAGGCCCTGATTCCAGACAGAGAGGAATGGGAGCAGGGCTCACCGGGCACGACGGACGCAATCTGCTTCTATACAGATGGCTCTAAATTAGAAGGACAAGTTGGCGGAGGCATTTACTCCGAACAATTAAATATCAGGAAGTCATTCAGGCACCCGGACCACTGCAGCGTCTTCCAAGCGGAGGTCCACGCTATATAGGAAGCAGAAGCAGATCTCTCCACGAGATGGCTAGTCAGTTTCCTATTAGCCTTATATGGGTTCCGGGTCACCGGGATATCGTTGGCAACTGCATAGCGGACGAGTTAGCCAGGCAGCGCACCATCATGCCTCTCCTCCCAGGAAAGGAGAACGTCGGCTTGCCCATGGCAACATGCAAGCTGAACATAAAAAACTATTTTAAACAAGGAAGAACGCTATAGTCGAGTACCTCGACTATCAGATACCCGTTACTCAGCTAAAGGGACCAAAGGGAAATGGAGATATGCAAGCATCAAAGCGAGATTGAAATGCGCCACCTATCGGCGGTATACAGATTTAAGCGTTATGGGCGTTAGAGTGGTCGTGGCAAATTTTTTATCTAGCATGAAAATTGTGGGCGCCACAGGCTTGGGCGGTTTGTGGGCGTTAGAGTGGGCGTGGCATGTTTGCGTTACAAACTTGCGCTGCGTACAAGGCTACGGAATCTAAATCTGAAATCCCAATACTCTATCTTTGATAGTTTCCGAGATATCCGCGTTCATACTAACGATTTTTTGAAGTTTGTGGGCGGTTTGTGGGCGTTAAAGTGGGCGTGGCAAACTTTTTTTTGGGTCAATCGATAGGTATTGATAAGAACAATTAATTTCAGTTTAAATTTTTACTCTAGCATCAAAACTGTAGGAGCCACAGTTTTGGGTGGTTTGTGGGGGTAAAGTGGGCGTGGCATTCTACTGAAACAAACTTGCGCTGCGTAAGAAGCTCAGGAATCTGCACGCCAAATCTCAATAGCCTAGCTCTTATAGTTTCGAAGATCTCAGCGTTCATCCGGACAGACAGACGGACAGACGGACATGACTAGATCGACTCGGCTAGTGATCCTGATCAAGAATATATATACTTTATGGGGTCGAAAACGCTTCCTTCTGCCTGTTACATATTTTCCGACGAATCTAATATACCTTTTTACTCTACGAGTAACGGGTATAAAAACTAGCCAGCATCTATTGGCAAAACGCACCACAGTGTCGTATCTCTCACCAGACATGGCCTGTGATAAGCAATAAAAAAACCTTGGAGCTACTCAAATTCAGCCGCACAGAAAGTGGCATGCTGATTCGAGCTTTTACAGGCCACTGCCTCGTCGGCACACATGCCGGCAGTCTAAGAGCCCCACAAAATGATTTCTGCAGAAGCTGCAGGGATGAGGAAGAAGAGGAAACGGTAGAACACCTTCTCTGCTTCTGCCCAGCCCTATGCAGACTCAGACTGAAACACTTAGGAAACCCCTTCATCGACGATCTTACCGAAATATCGGAGATTAATCTCAAAAACATAAAAAAATCTTCCGGGTGGAAGACATGCTGATCAGCTTAACACAGGTTGAATCTTAAAAGATATGGGACCCTAGAAAAGAAAAAAACGAGATCATGCGGTATCACAATGGACCCACAGAGGTCTAAGTATGTCAGATAATAGTCCGACAGCCGCCCTAACCTATTCTCTATTACAATTTTTGAACTTATTTATTCAACTTATTTTATTCACTGCTCTTTACTGAAATAGGATGATGCAAATTGCCAATTAAATTTGAAGTCCAAATTCGGCCGAAAATTGGTGTTTACATTAGTGGATTTTAGAGATCGCCTTGGAGATTTTTTTGTAGACGTTAGCGGACTCAGACTTGCTTTGGGGATCTTTTTGTTAACGTTAGCGGACTCAGGGCTCGCATTGGGACTCCGATGTATACAAAATCGGCTTGAATGTTTACAGCATCCGTTTGAAGGGAATGATTTGGAGGCGTAGTTGAAAGAAATAGCTGAGCACGGATTTATCTCGGGTCTGTCAGAGTTATTGGGAAATTATCTCATAGACCTCCCCCCATTCTAAATTGAATCGTCCAGATTCATTGGAACTGATGGGTATATTGAATGTTACTAATAATATTTTCTTCTGGGGTATTTCATTGTCGGGAATATTATATATTTCAATATCGGAAATTTTTAAAAGCCCATACTATGGCTAAAAGTTCCTTTTTATTTGTTACGTATAATTATTCAGTTTTGGTCAGAGTTTTTGAAATAAATGTAATTGGTTTCCCTTCCTGAGAAAGAGCAGCACCAATTGTTAAGTCAGACGCGTCAGTTGTTAGGGTGTATTTGTACCCGTTTCTCGTAGAGTAAAAGGGTATACTAGATTCGTCGGAAAGTATGTAACAGGCAGAAGGAAGCGTTTTCGACCCCATAAAGTATATATATTCTTGATCAGGATCACTAGCCGAGTCGATCTAGCCATGTCCGTCTGTCCGTCTGTACGTCTAACCGTCTGTCCGGCTGTCCGGATAAACGCTGAGATCTCGGAAACTATAAGAGCTAGGCTATTGAGATTTGTCGTGCAGATTTCTGAGCTTCTTACGCAGCGCAAGTTTGTTTCAGCAAAGTGCCACGCCCACTCTAACGCCCACAAACCGCCCAAAACCGTGGCTCCTACATTTTTGATGCTAGAATAAAAATTTTAACTGAAATGTATTGTTCTCATCAATACCTATCGATTAACCAAAAAAAGTTTGCCTCGCCCACCTTTACGCCCACAAACCGCCCACCAACTTCGAAAATTCGTAGATATAAACGCGACTATCTCGGAAACTATCAAAGATAGAGAATTGAGATTTTTGATTTAGATTCCGTAGCCTTAAGCGCAGCGCAAGTTTGTTACCCGATACAAGTCTAAACGAAATCAATGGTGCGCTTCGTTCTGCAATACACCGTAGTACAGGTTATTCGCCATATTTCTTAGATTTTGGTCAAAACATGTTGCTCAACGGGAAAGATTACGAACTTCTGCGGAAATTAGATCTGTTAATTGACGACAATAATTGACATGACAATAACGCCAAAGCCTATAATTTAAGAAGCCGATTAGTTCAACTTAAAGTAGGAGACCCCGTCTTTGCAAGAAACTTTGTTCAAAGTAACGCAGCTAAGAAGTTTAATGCAAAATTTCCAAAAGTATTCATCAAAGCAAAAGTCAAACGTAAACTCGGCTCTTCTTATTAGGAGATTGCGGATGAATCAGGGAAAATATTGGGTACATATCATTTAAAGGATCTGAAAATACAAAAAATTAATGAAAATATGAAGAAAAATAAAGAAATAGCAGACTTTTCAGTCAATAACATCTTAGATGTCTCATGCGCTGTTATAACTGTAGTAGTACCCAGCCTTTCAGCAAGCAGCTTTAAGCAAGCCGTGTTCCTTTTTTAGAGAACAATATTTTTTATCTTCCCCTTTTTGGCCTTTCCTCTTTGTCGTTCAGAAGATAACACCGACAAGAGACAGCACGGTTCAGAACATTCGAGACCTCGCTGCTAGCACGCACGACGATTCAAAGCTTGCAAACATACACACAAGCTGCGGTCACCGAATTTCGGCAACGTCCCGTTAGGACTCTGTAAAGCCGAAATCTCGTGGCGAATCAAATGATCTGTTCAAAACAAATTTTTTTTCTCGAGCATTGCAGACGTGCGTTTATTGAAATCACATTTTGTTGGTACAGTCTGCTCATTCTCAGCGACATAAGTACACTAAGTCAAGAGTAAATCAAGTCAAGTTTAAATCATTGAGTCAAGAGAAAAAGAAACCAAACTTCGAAGCCGACGGTTTGTCTGGCCGACTCTTTTGATTCTGCCTTACAGGAGAGCTTTACGATCAAGGTGATTACCAAAAATAAGTTTCTGTGAAGCCGTGGTAATTTGTGCGAGTCTTAGAAAAGTTCACGGCCAGCCGGCCAGCCGGCCAGCCGGCAAGCCAGATTTGCGCTGCTAACGCGCTGCTGACGCGCTCCACTGCCGCTGCTGACGCCTGGAAATTTCCATGCGTTCGGTGGTGAATTATAACGGTTACCACTAGCGGTGTTGCATAACCTGAGAACCACGAGGTTAGACCCCATTGCTTGGTGCAAAACCAGGTAACTCCCCCTGAAATGATTAGAAGCTAGACCCAATTCTTTTATAGTACAGGTGGTAGCTATAAATCAAGCGAAATATCATAGCCATATAATTGCTGAGGACGGTGGCACTTACATCACAAGCACGTGCGAGTCATCACTGCCTACTGCAGATCGGTCCGAGTTCAGGTTCAGCCTAGCGCGCCCCTCGGTGGCGCTTTCAAGTAATCCACGTGCGATTTATAACCTACAGCGAGTTTCTTTCTAAATCGGAACCTCCAGGAAATTTTCACCCTTGGTCGGACTGGACCTAATGGGTTCTAAGTTTTAAAATGTCATGATTACCACCTAGCTTAATATTTACATACCATCGCCTTAAGCAAGCCGGCAACTAGCCGCGCTTAATTTCCCCTTTTGGTCGAAGTCTAAAACGTCTATGGAGACTCCATTCGGATAATTGATCCGCAATCATTATGCTAATTTAAGTAATATTAATTCATTTAGAATCTTAGAACTATAAAAATAATGCTTAAGTACCCCCCTCAAATCCAGCTAGTTCAGTGGGCCCAGTGAAAAGTAGCTAGGAACTTTTAAATTTATAACAGTTACAATGTGCTTCTAAAGAGATTCAACTGAATTATAATGAAATACCATATTGTGAAACCTCAGATCGGAAGACCCCATTATAACATGGAAGGTTAATAAAATGTAATCTGTCAAAAGTACATCATGCCACAAATGTGTCAGAACCAATAGTCGGAAAGGGAATTCCTTTGGGGCAATACGATTAGACTCCAATATTAAAGTGGTCGGGAGGGTTTAGAGGAGAATGTGAAAGCGACATCTAATGCACATACTAAACGGCTTGTTCCACCTAACAGTCTTTAGAGACCCACCCTTTTGTTATACCCGTTACTCGTAGAGTAAAAGGGTATACTAGATTCGTCAGAAAGTATGTAACAGGCAGAAGGAAGCGTTTTCCCCATAAAGTATATATATTCTTGATCAGGATCACTAACCGAGTCGATCTAGCTATGTCCGTCTGTCCGTATGAACGCTGAGATCTCGAAAACATAAAAGCTACTATACTGGGATTAGGCATGTAGATTCCTGAGATTCCTGCGCAGCGCAACTTTATTTCAGCAGAGTCCCACGCCCACTCTAACGCCCACAAGCCGTCCAAAACTTTAGCTCCTACAGTTTTGATGCTAGAATAAAAAGTTTGCCACGCCCACTTTAACGCCCACAAACCGCCCACAAACTTCGAAAAATCTTAAATATGAACGTGGATATCTCGGAAACTATCAAAGATAGAGAATTGGGATCTCAGATTTAGATTCCGTAGGCTTGTACGGAGCGCAAGTTTGTTAAGCGAATATGCCACGCCCACTCTAATGCCCAGAAACCACACAAGCCTGTGGCGCCCACAATTTTCATGCTAGATAAAAAATTTTAACTGAAATATATTGGTCTCGTCAATACCTATCGATTGATTCAAAAAAAATTTGCCACGCCCACTCTAACTCCAATAACTCTTAAATCTGTCTACCGCCGGTATGTGGCGCATTTCAATCTCTCTTTGCTGCTTGCATATCTAAATTTCCCTTTGGTCCCTTTAGCTGAGTAACGGGTATCTGATAGTCGAGGTACTCGACTATAGCGTTCTTCCTTGTTTTTTATTTATTTTCGTGTCATTTCTTATTAAGTAGGGTAAGCCTACTCCTTACTTTAGTCTTAAAAATGGTCCTCCTTTATATTATTTAGTACAAGACGATGATTGTTGGCCGGTTGGTTAACAGTTCCAGTTGGAATTTTTTTATTTTGGGCTTGGCCTTGCTGAGTGTTCTGGTTCACAAATTTTTTTGTTTGATCCCACTTGTTCTGGCTATAATTATTATTTTGATATTTATTAGTCCTGTTCTGAACCTGGATAGACTCGTCTATCTCCATTGGTTCTGTCTAATTTTGTGGCTGCCTATAAGTGTTGCTCAGATTTGGTTGGTTATGATTAAATCTACCCCGGTTCTAAGAATTATTTTTATTCTGATTAAAATAACCATAGGTATTTTTTTTCTGGTTGTTGTCTAGCATAACCTTAAATTATAGTTAGTTATTATAATTATTGTTTTGTTGTCTGTTCGTTGGAAAAAATTTGGCGCTATTTTTAAACCATAAGGTAATCGCGTGAAGCGATAGGAACCATTGCTCGTGGAAAAGGACGTTATATTTCTAGACGTTTCTTCGATTTCTATTTGAAGAAATCCTGACATCAGATCTAGACATGAAAAGTATTTAGTCCTACCTAATTGGTCAAGCATATCGTCTATTCTTGGTACAGGAAATTTATCTGATAATTTTTTTTGTTAATTTGGCGGTAATCAATTACTAAACGCCATCTTTTAGTATCGCAATCTGGTAATGATTTTTTCGGGAAGATTAATAATGGACAGTTGTATTCGGAAACTGAAGGTTCTACTATTTTGTCTTTAATTATTTTTCTATTTGTTTTTCCAGTTCGTCTTTTTGACTGTGGGGAATTCTATAATTCTTTATGTATACTGGTTCATCATCTTTCATTCTTATTTTTTGTTTGCAAAAATTATTAGTTCATATCGATTCGGATTCTATTCCGAATATATCTGTGCAAGTCGTGCATAATTCTTTAAGTATTTCTTTGAACTGAGATGGAAAATTTTTGTTCAGTTTGTCTAAAATTTCTTTTTGGCTTACATTTTCACTAGATTTAATTATGTCGTAATCATCCAATGGTTCAACTTGTAGTGTATATAGTTGAACGATTGCAGTTTTATTTGTTGCGTTCAATATTCGGACAAAAGTGTTTTAAGAGTCTGCAATGGAATTTCCAATGAATACTCAATTTTGGATTTCTGGTTGCTGAATTTATAAACATTTTTCGGACTACTTCGGATCTTGCAGTTAAAATTGTCAAATTATTTTCGAGTATATGGTTTATTGGAATATGAATTGGATTATAGTATGAGCCAATCATTTTCTGGTTTTAAATCTATTTGACAATTGTATTTTTTCATAAAATCTGTGCCTATAATTCCATCACATGTGTTCAGGCCCACTGTCCGGCGAATCTGGACCGACCCCGCTATCCAGCTGCACCGCTCTACCGCTCTCTCGCGCTCCCGCTCTCCTGCGCTGTTCCCAGCTCCCTCCATGAAGTCTCCGCTGCGCTTTGGAGCGCAGAGCGGAGCTTAGACTTAGTTAGTTCGATTTTGGAGTTCAATAGAAATAAACCGCGGTCGCACCCCCCGCCTACTATTACCAGTTAACTTTTGTGCGTAACTTCTTTTCGGTTAAGGGGCAACGACGCCGCCAGTTTCCCGCCGTCGCCTCCCACGCCATTCCACCAGCGCCGTACCCCCGGCGCACATTTTGGTCCTTCGAACCGGATAAGATAAGTAAAGCTTTTTCGTCTCATTAACTGCTGGTCTGCAGTCAGCCACTCGAGAATATAATTCGTTTGACTTTCTGTACGATTTGTCCAAAATCCAAGTCCGATTAAATCCGACAACGGCAAATAATAAATTACTTCGCCATTTTTTTCTTCGATTTTCCTTTTGCAACGTGCGGCCATATTGCCAGTTTTCCGACTCCTTTTTTAATTGCATTTATCCGCTCATCCATACATACATACACTTGTATAAAATCGAGAAAAAATATTCCAAGCTTAGAGAAAATATTGTGCAAATACAAGCCAAGCATACAGTGAGAATTATTTAATTTCCAGTGTTCTGCCAATTCAGGCCCCCAAAACCTTCCAAGATTTTCTCACTGTATACCCGCAGCCGCTAAAGTACTTGCACATACTTTTTTCGTTTTTCCAAATACAGTCCACATACATATAAATCGAAAACGTCCACAACAACACATACCCCGCCGGCAATAATTATTTAATAAATTTAAAACCGGCGAAAATTACATACATACAAGTATCTACATACATACAAATATCTACATCCATACAAATATCTACATCCATACAAATATCTACATCCATACAAATATCTACATCCATACAAATATCTACATACATACAAATATCTACATACATTCACATATAATTTTTAACTCCACCATCCCGTTCCGACTAATTAAAGTTTTCCGTCGGCCATCCGGTCAAAAATAATAAAATAAAAATTACACCAACCGACATGAAAATTTTTTTCTGGTCATTGAGTTTTATTTACCATCAAACTTTTTAGTATTTTTTTCGGTATTTGGTAGTTACTCCGTAAAATGTATTTTATTTAAACGAGAAAAATACCAGCACTCCACCGCATGCATAGCATCCTCCGTCCACCAATTTTTTTTGGTATATATTTTTAGTATTTTTCCCTCGGAATATTAAATCAAATTAAAGCAATACTCCAATATTAAATAATCAACCGATCGCATCCTCCAGCCAACAACTTATTGGCATAATTTGGTATTTTTTCTTCATTCAGAATTTTAAATAAAGTCGAAATATTACAATTACTCCACCGGGGACTATATATTAACACATAGTTGGTATTTTTCCCAATCAATTTATCCAAACGCAAAAAATACCAGCAAAAATATACCAAACTTGATCCCAACCATAATACATATACCAAAAGGGTTAAATATTATAGTATTACTTCTCAACGGGTGATATTCGAACTCCTTACTTCCGCAAAGTAACCAGGTCGGTACTTGCTTCCAATTTCTATTTCTCCGATCCACTACTTGTTTGTGTCGACACCTCGTTCCACTGTTCCCGAAGTGGGCCAGGTTTCATTTTTCTCCGACATAAACAAAGGCGAGCAGATTCTGACCCAAAAAAAAAAGAAAGGTCATTTCTTTTAAATGTCCGTTGGAAGTGATTACAATAAGTTGTCTATTCCACCTGCCGTAGTCCCAGGCATATCCCTAGATCCGCCCACACCCGAACTAGCCGCCAAGACGTCGTCGCCCCGAAAAAGGGCCACCCGTGCAAACGTCAAAATGGCACTAACACCTTCCCAAATCGCTCTAAGCAAATTTACTGAGGTCTCAGATCGGCAGAGTGAGTTTGAATCCAGAGCAAACACTCCTTCGCCGATCCCTCCTACTCTGTCCATGCTGAACATCCGCCGCGAAGAAATACGCGCGTTATGGGACCGCATCAAAGCAGAATACGATGAATGCACCGGGTGCATAGCAGCAGCCGGAGACAGTGCAGCTGATAGTTTGCCAGTTCTCAAGGCTAAATACCGCTACTACTATTCCGTTTACGAGAGATGTGGGGCTCAGATCGCGGATATGATAGCCCAGGCTCCCCAAGTTAAAGCTGTTCCTACCCAGACTTACATTTCCTCTGGATGTCGGCTGCCTCCGTGCGATACCGAGGTTTTCACCGGAGATTATCTGCGGTGGCCGACCTTTAGGGATTTGTTTACGGCCATTTATATAAACAATCTAAGGCTGACGCCAGTCGAAAAACTGTTTCATCTATATGCCAAAACAAGCGGCGATGCACACACGATAGTGTCAAACTCCCCCCTTACTAACGACGGCTTTCGCTCAGCGTGGGCTAACCGAACTGAGCGTTTCGAAAACAAGCGGTTGTTAGTAAATAGCCAGTTAAAAATACTTTTCAATGTGCAGTCCGTTAATCAGGAATCTGGGTCAGCTATCCGTGAACTTCAACGCACCATCCAGGGTTGCCTCACGGCTTTAGAAATGTCCGGAATTGAAACCGAAAATTGGGATTGCCTCTTAATGTACATGTGCTCCTCCAAACTTCCTAAGCTCACGCTGTCCTTGTGGGAACAGTCCCTGCACAATAAGGCAGAGATTCCGACGTGGCAGGAACTGAACGCCTTCCTTACGGAGCGTCACCGGACCTTAGAAGCCATAGACGACGTACGTCCGACAGGCTCGAGTCAATCTCTGTCAAAAACATCCGCCCCCACTGCAGCGCCTCGAAGAATAAATTCATACGAGACAAGGGTAGCACCCAAGCCAAAAGGATGTGACCTTCGTAAGAAGGAAGACCATCCTGTCCGCACATGTGCACGGTTTCTCCAGATGACGGTAGACGAGCGGTCGGCATATATAAAGAGGAAGCAGCTGTGTCTGAACTGCTTCGCACGAGGGCATCAGCTGCGTGATTGTGAAAGCACTCATAGCTGCTTTACGTGCCGCGGCCGCCATCACACCTTACTGCACAGAGGCAACTCCTCCCAATCGCCTTCGAATCCCTCCCCGAGACCCAGGTCAAGACCAAACACGCCAGTTGCCACCGCTTCCGGGTCCACGGACTCCACAGTCCAAAATTACTTCGCGACGGGGGGACATATGTCACCTGGGGTCGAATTTTAAAGCTCGTGCCTTGATAGATTCAGGATCAGAGGCAACCTTTATTTCTGAGCGGCTGTTCAAATTGATTTAGTTGCCTCACCAGGTAATCCGATGCCAAGTATCAGGCTTAAACCAGACAGTATCCGCTGAATCCAAAAAGCTCTGTCAGTTTACCATTACCAGTTTACAAGCACGACGGCCTATGTTCTTCCTCAATAAGCTGGAAACCTCCAATCTTGTCCGATTCCGCAACCGTTTCTACGGGATCTTCCCGAACTGCCACTAGCGGATCCAAAGTTCTACGAGAGCGCACAGATAGATATTCTGGTCGGGGCCGACGTACTGCCATCCATTCTCCTAAGCGGCACCCGGCCGAATATTTGTGGCTCTCTCCTCGGTCAAGAAACCATTTTCGGGTGGATCCTTACAGGACCCGTTCCTGCTCCAAGGGAAAATCAGATTTCGTTTTTTCTACACGAATCTCCCACACGGTTGACACGTCCCTGGATAGGCTTCTCACCAAATTTTGGGAGGTGGAGGATCTGCCACTAAAAGTGAAAAAATCTTCCGATTTCACATGTGAGGAAAATTTTCTCCGAACGACTACGAGAGACGATAACGGCTGGTATGTCGTAAGTCTTCCGTTTCGTGATCCCCAAAACGTAAACTCCGGATCCTCCGCGTTGTCGCAGTTCCTAAGAACCGAGCAACGCCTAAGGAGGGACAGTCAGCTGAAAGCCAAATACGACTCCGTGATTCAAGAGTATCTCGACCTCCATCACATGAAAGAAGTCCGTCCTACCCATATTTCTGCCAGTTATTACATCCGCATCATGCCGTGCTCAAGCCGGAAAGTACAACCACTAAGTTACGTGTGGTTTTCAATACCTCCAGCCCTTCAGAGAATGGGGTCAGTTTAAATGATATCCTTCATGCTGGCCCAGTCTTTCAGTCCGATCTAACTATCCAGATCCTGAAGTGGCGATATTTCCGATACGTCTACAGTGCCGATATCGAGAAAATGTATCGGCAGATATGGGTAGATCCGAAGCATTCCCCGTTCCAGCGCATCTTATTCCGCAGCAGCGAGGGGCACATTCGAGATTTCGAATTACAGACGGTAACTTTTGGAGTCAATTGCGCGCCATTCCTGACCATTCGAGACCTGCAACAGCTGGCAACTGACGTGCAGCTCAGCCATCCAAGGGCGAGCAACGTCATTCGAAATCATATGTATGTAGACGATGTCCTTTCGGGAGCTGACTCCGCCGAGGACGCTAAGTTCATTGTTCGCGAGCTACAAAGTGCTCTAGATTCCGCGGGGTTTCCATTGAGAAAATGGACCTCCAACCACAAAGAAATATTAGCTCATATCCAAAGCGATCATCTTCTGACAACCGACTTCCTCGAGATTGACACTGAGAGCACAGCCAAAACTCTGGGCGTCAGATTTAGCAACGGAAATCTCCCACACGAAACGCCAAGTCCTTTCCCAAATTGCCAAGCTGTTTGATCCAGCAGGCTGGCTCGCTTCATTAGTGGTGTGTGCCAAAATCTTTATGCAAGAGATTTGGCTTCAGGATCTAGGCTGGGACGATAAACTTCCAATTGAGCTGTGCCAAAGGGTGACGAAGATCACCGAGTCCACTGAGACGGCCAATTGGTCGCACGTTCAATCCGAACATAATCCTGCTGATTTGGCTAGTCGAGGAGTTTCCCTTCAAGAGCTGGTGGATAACCCGCTTTGGACCCACTTGGCTGCAACGTCCACGCGATCATTGGCCCAGCCAGGGAACCGTTCTGCCGGTGACTGAGATCGAAAGGCGTGCAGTTAAGGTCCATGTGGCGTCTATGCCGACAGAAGATTTCCTAGATCGCTTTTCCAATTTAGATAGAGCTTTGCGAGTCCTCGCGTATGTCCATCGATTTGTCCAACGATGTCGAAGACGATCACCGCTTTCCGGGGTCCGTCTAGAGGCCCAGGACGTTGCCGCCGCGGAAGAACTCATGACAATTTGCACTCAGCGCAGGTATTTTTCTGAAGAATACCGCTGCTTGAGTCAGAAGCGTCCTGTGCCCGCGGCAAGTTCGATTCTCTCCCTGAACCCCTTTCTAGATAAGAAAGGGGTAATCAGGGCATGCGGCCGCGTAACGGCCTCCGACAGTTTGCGGTATGATGAACGACATCCGATAATCCTGCCGTACGAATGTGCACTCTCGCAACTGGTAACCAGTTAGTGGTGCGTCTCACTCGGTCCAGATACTGGGTTCCGAGAATAAAGAACTTGGTGGAGGCAGTGGTTAACTCCTGCAAGATCTGCGTTATCCACAAAAAGAGATTGCAAGTCCAGATGATGGGAAGTTTTCCAAAAGAGAGAGTGTCTTTTTCCCGTCCGTTCACGTACACAGGGATGGACTACGCCGGCCCGTTTGATATAAAAAATTATACCGGAAGAGCTTGTCTCATTACGAAAGGGTATGTGTTGGTTTTCGTTTGTTTTTCTACAAAGGCCATCCATCTAGAGCCTATATCCGACTTAACGACTGAAAAGTTTCTTGCCGCTTTCGCTCGTTTCGTCTCTAGAAGAGGGTGTCCTCGTCAAGTCCAGTCCGACAATGGAAAGACCTTCGTCGGCGCCTCCACCGTGCTTTCCCGAGACTTCCTGCAAGCCGTTAAGGAGTCTGTGACCGATGCGTATAGTCATCAGCAGCTCACCTGGCAATTCATTCCTCCTGGGGCACCCCATATGGGAGGCCTATGGGAAGCTGGTGTCAAGAGCTTCAAGACCTTGATTTACAAGTCCACCGCTACACGGAAGTACACCTTTGAAGAGCTGTCCACCCTCCTAGCAAGAATCGAAGCTTGTCTGAATTCCAGACCGCTATCTCCCATGTCCGAGGATCCAACTGATCTCTTAGCGTTGACACCAGGGCACTTTCTTGTTGGTGGACCTCTTCTATCCATAGTGGAACCTGAAGTAAAGGGCGAATCCAAGTCCATTCTGAACCGGTGGCAGCACTTAAAGTCTCTCCATCAACAATTCCGCACTCGATGGAAGGATGAGTACCTTAAGGAGCGCAACAAGTGGCAAGTCCCCACAGAAAATCTGCGTGTTGGCGATCTGGTCGTCATTAAGGATGACAATTTGCCCTCAAATGAGTGGCGACTCGGAAGAATAGACTCCGTTTTTCCGGGAGCCGATGGCAATGTCCGCGTAGTCGACATTCGTACGACACGCGGCATTGTCAAACGTCCAGTGACCAAGGTGGTTCTTCTTCCAAGAGAGCCGTCCAAAACTACCTCGTAACGAGCCGCGTTTCTGACACACCTCAGTCCGTAGTCATTATCCACGTCATTGTTAATCAGCCCTGTTTGTTTTTTCCTTATCCACACTCTAAACAGAAAAATGGCTCCCCGTCCACGTAGCGCTTAGGCTTTGGATAGCAGACGTACGAGAGGTACTCAGTCCTACCGATGCCGAGTCTGCCGCGGAATCCATCCTCTTCGGAAGTGTCAGAGGTTCCTAAAGCTGAGCGCAGAGAAGCGGCTGCGGGCAGTTCTCATAAGCAAGTACTGCGCGAACTGTCTCGCACACGAGCACTCCACTGGGAGCTGTCGTAGCGGTGACCGGTGCAGAACGTGCAACCGGAACCATCACAAGCTGCTGCACATGCACGACCTTGTTTCCCGGAAAAAGTCCGGCTCCAAGCAACAGCCCGCTTCTCCGCCAGGTTCGCGCCGGCAAGATCCGCCAAACGCTTGCCCCTCCACCGCGCTCAGCATCCTCGACACCAGCTTCGTCGCTCGCCGCACTTCTCCAGCGTCATAGCGTCAATGTTCTCCCGACTGCTTTGGTGATCGAGACCGGAGAGAAGACGTTCGACACCGCCGCACTCATCGATCCGTGCACCCCGACAAGCTCCATCGATGCATCCCTGGCCGCCGCGTTTCGTTTGCCGACAACGAACGTGGGCGATGAGAGCATATGCACGGCGACGATTCGTTCGAAGGTCGACGAGGCCATCAAGCTGGAGGTGGTCCGCAAGATCGAGCCGAACGTGTGCATCCGCACCCCCATCCGTGCGCTCAGTGAGAGCGTCGTCCAGAAATTTAAGGAGCTTCCGCTTGCGGATGAGCGTTTCCACCGGCCAGCCACTATTTCATTGATCCTGGGCGCGGACGTCTACCCGAAGGTGATACAGCCGGGCTTCCACATGGTCGACGAGGGACTGCTAGTAGCCCAGAAGACGGTGTTCGGGTGGATCCTCTCCGGCGCCTGTACGCAGGCTTGAGGCGTAGGCGACTGGCCGAAGTTCCGTCTCCCTTTTTTTTTTTTGCAACGCTAGCGATTGCAAGGGGGGCGGAATGTTCAGGCCCACTGTCCGGCGAATCTGGATCGGCCCCGCTATCCAGCTGCACCGTTCTACCGCTCTACCGCTCTCCCGCTCTCCCGCTCTCTCGCGCTCCCGCTCTCCTGCGCTGTTCCCAGCTCCCTCCATGAAGTCTCCGCTGCGCTTTGAAGCGCAGAGCGGAGCTTAGACTTAGTTCGATTTTGGATTTCAATAGAAATAAACGGCGGTCGCACCCCCGCCTACTATTACCAGTTAACTTTTGTGCGTAACTTCTTTTCGGTTAAGGGGCACTTCGCGCAGCGTGTGTTTTTTCCCCTACAGCGACCACAAGCAGATCGCCGCATCCAACGCCCGTCAGCCGCACCAGCAGCCCTACGCCGAAGCCCACCGCAGCAGCCCGCCGACGCCGCCAGTTTCCCGCCGTCGTCTCCCACGCGTTTCCACCAGCGCCGTACCCCGCTCCCCCCCGGCGTACAACATGGAATGGGAAAGTTTAATGCTACTATATGAAAATTATGCGGTATAGCATAGTTGCTTGAAAGAAGTTCTGTTGATACTAATCCTTTTGAGTTTGTTGTTCCTTCACCAACACCTGATATTTGGGTAATATTTTTATAGTCAACATTTTTAAATGAGTCCGAAGTTTATTTTATTAAAGATTTGTCTGCACCTGTAACTACTAATAATGTATATTATTTTTTTTGTGTGTTCATTTTTAAATGAAGGGAAAAGATTGAAGTTAAGATTGATAGTATGAACCGTATTCTTTACTTGGTTTTTTATCTTAAGGGCCTTTATTGGCTCCGACGTGGTTTGTACCTGTACAGGTATATTTGCATTGGTATTGTTATACCCGTTACTCTTAGACTAAAAGGGTAAACTATATTTGTCGGAAAGTATGTAACAGGCAGAAGGAAGCGTTTCCGACCCCATAAATTATATATAGTCTTGATCAGGATCCCTAGCCGATTCGATCTAGCCATGTCGGTCTGTCCGTCTGTACGTCTAACCGTCTGTCCGGCTGTCCGGATGAACGCTGAGATCTCGGAAATTATAAGAGCTAGGCTATTGAGATTTGGCGTGCAGATTCCTGAGCTTCTTACGCAGCGCAAGTTTATTTCAGTATTGGTCTCGTCAATACCTATCGATTGATTAAAACAAAATTTGCCACGCCCACTCTAACTCCCATAACGCTTAAGTCCGTCTACCACCGGTAGGTGGCGCATTTCAATCTCGCTTTGCTGCTTGAATATCTCCATTTGCTTTTTGGCCCCTTAGCTGAGTAACGGGTATCTGATAGTCGAGGTACTCGACTATAGCTTTCTTCCTTGTTTTATTATAAATTCTTTTAATGGAAGAATGGTGTTTTCTTCTGTTAAAGAATGTTGGTTCAAAATGTTTCCGTTATCATAACTTAATTTGTATTCTTTTCCATTATATAATTACTCCCTTAGTTGTATTAATTACAGCTCCTATTTTTTTCAAAAGGTTATAGCCTACGAAAACATCGTTTGGTGGCCTTCCCTAGAAAAGAATTGCAACCTCCGGATCCTTCACAAGATCCAAGGAAGCGCAGAGCTCTGCATCAGTGGGGCGCTACGCACCACGGCCACTGAAGCACTAAATACAATTCTCGACCTGCAACCCCTGGACCTACTTGCCAAAAGCTGGGCATCTGCAACAGCGCAGAGCCTCCGCGAAGCAGCGGCATGGACAACAGGCTTTACGGGTCACTCCAATATCCTATCAAAACATACATCCTTACCACGTAGTACAGACTAGGCTAGGCTAGGAGATTTGGCATGCGGAATCCTGAGCTTCTTACGCAGCGCAAGTTTGTTTCAGTAGAGTGCCACGCCCACTCTAACGCCCACAAGCCGCCCAATTTTTGGGTGAAATGTATTGTTCTCATCAATACCTATCGATTGACCCAAAAAGAAGTTTTCCACGCCCACCTTGACACCCACAAACCGCCCACAAACTTCAACAAATCGTAAGTATGAACGTGGATATCTCTGAAACTATCAAAGATAGAGAATTGGGATCTCAGATTTAGATTCCGTAGCTTTGTACGCAGCGCAAGTTTATTACGAAAATATGCCACGCCCACTCTAACGCCCACAAACCGCCCAAGCCTGTGGCGATCACAATTTTCATGCCAAATAAAAAATTTTAACTGAAGTGTATTGGTCTCGTCAATACCTATCGATCCATTAAAAAATTTGCCACGCCCTCTCTTACGCCCATAACGCTTAAATCTGTCTACTGCCGGTAGGTGGCGCATTTCAATCTCGCTTTGCTGCTTGCATATCTCCATTTCGCTTTGGTCCCTTTAGCTGAGTAACGGGTATCTGATATCGAGGTACTCGACTATATCGTTCTTCCTTGTTGTTATTGTATCTGTTGTTATTGGTGTTTCCACCACGGTTGTTTCCTGTATAATTAATACGACCTTTTTGATTGTTGTTGGTCTGATTATTATAGTTTCGGTTATAACCGTTATTTTGGTTATAGCCATTATTTTGGTAATATCCGTTATACTGATAATTACCTCGGTTATTACCTCTACCGCGGTAATTATTTCTGATATTGTTACCGCTATAGTTGTTTCCTCTTTGTGTATACAATATTGAGTTTGCATTGCCCGTCATTTCAGTACTGCATTGTATGTACTTAGTGATGACTTCATTCATAGTTGAGAAGATGTCTGCCTCTAAAATTGTTTTAGGCGGCCATGCTCACAATTTTTGACCGTTGTGGTGATGGCTTCCTTTGTGCTGAATTTGTCAGCGTGTTCGGCTGGTAGGACTTCGTCAATGTACGACGGTTCAAGGAGCTTTCGTAAGTTGTCTATTTCTGTTATAAATTTTTCGGCTGTTTTGCTTTTCTGGCTTGTTTTCCCCATTTTGGCCTTGACTAGGTCGGATGTTTCGCCGACTATAGTGTCTAGCAATTTCTTTATGATTGAATTTATTGCTATTTCATTCTATACCTTGTATAGTGTAGTTCTATAATTTTTAATTTAATGACTTCTACAGCCAAATCTTCGATTGTGCCTTTATTGACTAACCAACTTCGAGGCTATTATAAATCTTTGAATTTGTATATTTTGCCCGTTAAATTCCGGGATGGCATTCGAGGTATCTTTTATATATGCCCTTTGGGCTGCTGGATCTGCCATTATGTTTTTTTTATGTCTGGCACGCTTATATCTGATTCTATATCTTCTTTTTCTTCTTCTGCTTCTGTTACTTTTATAACTGCTGGATCATGTAGATCATGTAGATCTTTTTCTTTTATTTCAATTCCTTCGCTCGAATCGGATTCTTCATTTTCCGTTAAGTCTATTTCTTGATCTATTGTCAAAGGGGTATTTAAAATTGTCGGTATCGATATATTTAAATTATACCTATCTTTGACAGTTATTAGATTTGTACGTAACTTGATCAATAATTTAGATAATTTTGACCAACTCTTTTTATTTATTGCTGCCCTATTTTCATGTACTAGGGTTCTTATTGAAATAACCTACAAGAGTCTTTGCATGTTTATTAATGGTCTCTTTATGTAGATCTTATCAAATGTGTCCTTTAGCTCTCGTATATGCTCCCTAGGGCGGTCCACATTTGTATGGAAATTTTTAAGGTCCTACTCTCACCCGCTTATACGATGCGCTTTGAGGTATTTAATGTATACCAAAAGAAATTTTTTGAAAAAAACGCGTTTTAGGGTCTGCGAATTGGTTTCAAAGTTTATAACTCATATGCACTGTTGCCCTTGATCAAATATATTATTTTCATATGGGTGGGCTTGACTTGGTTTTATTTCTCAAACTCGTTCACCTTTTCGAACTACTTTGAAAGCTTTACAAATTGAAAAACTTTTCTAGTTGCTGAAACCCGAATTTTCATGGATGGAATTGGATTTAATTTTTAAAAATATTGACAATTAGGTATTAAAATCCTCGAGTTGCATAATAAGTCATTTAAAACATTTCGCAAATAGTTTTATTTATTTTTGATAAAACCGTTTCATAAATGGACCTTCTGTTAACACTTATATAACCAAATGAGGAAGGACAAAGAAGGCTCTCCTTTTATATTAACATTTTTTTTTAGGCTAAAATAATCTTTGTGAAGCCGCGATATGGATTTATTAATATGATGGTGAGGCCGGACTGGAATACCTCTTTGACTCCAAATGGTAACTAGCATTTGTGTTACATCTTTGGCGCTATGTAACAAAGTTGTTCCGGAAAATCTAGTCCTATAGAGGACACTAGATAAAACGGATCCTTAGATTGTAAATCCGTTGTGTCAAATTCGGATTTTAGATGTCCAACCAAAAACATTTCGGAATTGCCCATTTTTTAATAATATTGACTGAGTTTAAATGTTAACAAAGTTGGGGGTGGGAAATCGATTTTTTCGAACAAAATGTATGCACTCAAAATGAAAACAATTATTGGTAATAATATGTTTGTTAGTTCGGTATCAATAGTTTTTGAATATATTTTATTAATTACGTTAGCAGTGGAGTCAACTGTTTTAGTTTCAATTAAGCCCATTTTGGGTATTATTTCTGTAATGTATTCTGTTTTATATATTGCGTTACTGTTCATTTAAAAAAAAAGTTCATTCATATTAAATTTTTCCTTTATTTTCATAAACTTAGTTTTAGTTGTGGCTTGTGAAAGGCTTTTTACAATCTGCAGGGCACTTTGGTTTGCTTGCTTCTTTCATGTCTTTCTTGTCTTTATACGCATCTAACTCTCCATACGTAATCTCTAATTCTTTCTTAATTTCTACGTTTTTCTCCCAGGGTACTGGCGTAGTTTTTTTCAGCATACAACTGCCTATTTAATTCGTTTATCTTTAGATTTAGGAAGTTTTTCTAACCTCCTCTCTTTTTATACCCTTGCAGAGGGTATATTGATTTCAGTCAGAAGTTTGCAACGCAGTGAAGGAGACGTTTCCGACCCCATAAAGTATATATATTCTTGATCAGCATGACTAGACGAGTCGATCTAGACATGTCCGTCTGTCCGTCCGTTTCTACGCAAACTGGTCTCTCAGTTTTAAAGCTACCGGGCTGAAACTTTCCCAAAAGTCATATATCTTTTGCAGGTAGCATATAAGTCGGAACCAGCCGGATCGGACAACTATATCTTATAGCTCCCATCGGAATAATCGTAAAAAAAAATTTGAAAAAATTATATCTTGTGTGTTTTTTAGCATATACCCTCCTAAGCTTGGAAATACAATTTCTTAAGTAGTTCTGAATTTCGAATTTAATTTTATCAAAATTGGACGACTATATCATATAGCTGCCATAGGAACGATCGGAAAATTGGATGGAAAATATTATGAAACAAATTATAGCTTCGGTGTTTTCTAACATATAACCTCCTACGCGTGAAAGTTTATTATAGACTTTATACATTTTTTAGAATTGTATATTTATTTACTTAAAACTAATGAAAGAAAAACTTTTCTTATAATTCTTAGAACATTTTAGTAGCTAAGTAACAATTACATAATGTACATTGTACATATATTCATAGATTACTTTTGTAGGTATTGGGAAATATTACCCATTGAAAATAAGTGTTGACAATATGTGTCCTAGGATAAAAAAACAATTTCAGGAAAATAAAGGAACCATTTCAGAAATAACATACCTTATTAGAATAAAGTTAAGCCGAAGTGGAACGTGAAAGTTTATTATAGACTTTATACATTTTTTAGAATTATATATTTATTTACTTAAAACTAATGAAAGAAAAACTTTTCTTATAATTCTTAGAACATTTTAGTAGCTAAGTAACAATTACATAATGTACATTGTACATATATTCATAGATTACTTTTGTAGGTATTGGGAAATATTACCCATTGAAAATAAGTGTTGACAATATGTGTCCTAGGATAAAAAAACAATTTCAGGAAAATAAAGGAACCATTTCAGAAATAAGCAACATTATGGATTTGTTATGTTTTAGTATCCAAGCAAAAGGTACATACAATGTACAAATGGAAATATAACTCACTGAGCCGGTATTTTACAAACCGAACGGATTTGGCAAGAAATAACATTTTACATATATTGTAAAACAAACAAAAATCTGTGTGTTTGGATTTTCAGTAGCCAAGCCATATGAAGACGACTCCTAGTCATGATATTGGGGTACTTAAACTCTTCTGCAAAAAAAAAACTTCTGATATCAAACAAAAACACCTCTTAACGAGGTAAAAAGTAGTGGCGAACGCACCTTTAACAAACATTTCTGATATCAACAATTGTGACGAAAAATGATATTACATTCGATAAAATAAATAAACTATATTAAATTTATGTATTCGGCCCGCAACAGTAAATATTTATTTACTTACACGTTAATTTTCTGTTGTAGCGTGCATGGTCGCTACCCGTATAAGTTGGACCCTGTTGCCAAACTGGAGCTCACAAATGAAAGGACAATGATGGAGCTGGTACCGGCTCTCCGCTGTTTTAGCTCGTCTATTGCTTCCTCCACATTCCTGTCGTGCTCGTCCTTTCCCGGCACTTCGTCGCCCCAATTATCTTCTTGGAGCGTCTTTGAGCATGTCCCGCTCGGTCCTCGGCTTGGCTTTGGGTACTCCCTCGACTTTGAAAGCTGGTTTTGGTGCTTCAGGTGCCAGTTTGGTTTCGGGAGCTGGTTGTGGTACATTTGGGACTGACCTTCTAGTATCGGGAGGTGCTGCCTTTCCCAGGGTGTCGCTTTCGGAGTGTGCGCGATCCACTTCTTGGCACTCCTTCTTGTGCTGCCTGTCGCGTTTTTGGGGTTTGGAGTGAGACCGGCTTGGCCTGGGTTACCCGTCTTCCAGCTGTGTGGAGCGTCTTCGCCCCGAGCAAATTTTTTTTTTATACCCTTGCAGAGGGTATATTGATTTCAGTCAGAAGTTTGCAACGCAGTGAAGGAGACGTTTCCGACCCCATAAAGTATATATATTCTTGATCAGCATGACTAGACGAGTCGATTTAGCCATGTCCGTCTTTCCGTCCGTTTCTACGCAAACTAGTCTCTCAGTTTTAAAGCTACCGGGCTTAAACTTTCCCAAAAGTCTTATATCTTTTGCAGGTAGCATAAAGGTCGGAACCAGCCGGATCGGACAACTGTATCTTATAGCTCCCATAGGAATAATCGGAAAAAAAATTTACAAAAATTATATCTTTGGTGTTTTATAGCATATACCCTCCTAAGCTTGGAAATAACATTTTTTAATTAGTTTTGAATTTCGATTTAAATTTTATCGAAATCGGACGACTATATCATATATCTGCCATAGGAACGATCGGAAAATTGGTGGAAAAATAATATGAAACAAATTATAGCTTCGGTGTTTTTCAACATATAACCTCCTACGCTTGGAAATAACATTTTTTAATTAGTTCTGAATTTCGAATTTAATTTTATCAAAATCGGACGACTATATCATATAGCTGCCATAGGAACGATCGGAAAATTGGTTGGAAAATAATATGAAACAAATTATAGCTTCGGTGTTTTTTAACATATAACCTCCTACGATTGGAAATAACATTTTTTAATTAGTTCTGAATTTCGAATGAAATTTTATCAAAATCGGACGACTATATCATATAGCTGCCATAGGAAAGATCGGAAAATTGGTAGGAAAATAATATGAAACAAACAAGGAAGAACGCTATAGTCGAGTACCTCGACTATCAGATACCCGTTACTCAGCTAAAGGGACCAAAGAGAAATGGAGATATGCAAGCAGCAAAGTGAGATTGAAATGTGCCACCTACTGGCGGTAGACAGATTTAAGCGTTATGGGCGTTAGAGTGGGCGTGGTAACATTTTTTTTGGATCTATTGATAGGTATTGACGGAACCAATACATTTCAGCTAAAATTTTTAATCTAGCATACAAATTGTGGGCGCCACAGGGTTGGGCTGTTTGTGGGCGTTAGAGTGGGCGTGGCATATTCGCATAACAAACTTGCGCTGCGTACAAGGCTACGGAAGCTAAATCTGAAATCCCAATACTCTATCTTTGATATTTTCCGAGATATCCACGTTCATATTTACGATTTTTTGAAGTTTGTGGGCGACTTGTGGGCGTTAAAGTGGGCGTGGCAAACTTTTTTTTGGGTCAGTCGATAGTTATGGATAAGAACAATACATATCAGTTAAAATTTTTATTCTAGCATAAAAACTGTAGGAGCCACAGTTGTGGGCGTAAAAGTGGGCGTGGCACTCTATTGAAATAAACTTGCGCTGCGTAAGAAGCTCAGAAATCTGCACGCCAAATATCAATAGCCTAGCTCTTATAGTTTCCAAGATCTCAGCGTTCATCCGGACAGACAGACAGACGGACAGACGGACAGACGGACATGGCTAGATCGACTCAGCTAGTGACCCTGATCAAGAATATATATACTTTATGGGGTCGGAAACGCTTCCTTCTGCCTGTTACATACTTTCCGACGAATCTAGTATACCCTTTTACTCTACGAGTAACGGGTATAATTATAGCTTCGGTGTTTTTTGACATATTATCTTATACTATTGGGAATATCATTTTTTGTGTTTTTATACCCTTGCAGAGGGTATATTGATTTCAGTCAGAAGTTTGCAACGCAGCGAAGGAGGCGTTTCCGACCCCATAAAGTAGATATATTCTTGATCAGCATGACTAGACGAGTCGATCTAGCCATGTTTGTCTGTCCGTCTGTCCGTCCGTTTCTACGCAAACTAGTCTCTCGGCTTTAAAGCTATCGGGCTGAAACTTTCCCAAAAGTCTTATATCTTTTGCAGGTAGCATATAAGTCGGAACTAGCCGGATCGGACAACTATATCTTATAGCTCCCATAGGAATAATCGGAAAAAAAAATTTGAAAGAATTATATCTTTGGTGTTTTTTAGCATATACCCTCCTAAGCTTGGAAATAAAATTTTTTTTATTAGTTCTGAATTTCGAATTTAATTTTATCAAAATCGGACGACTATATCATATAGCTGCCATAGGAACGATCGGAAAATTGGTTGGAAAATAATATGAAACAAATTATAGCTTCGGTGTTTTTTAACATATAACCTCCTACGCTTGGAAATAAGATTTTTTAATTAGTTATGAATTTCGAATTTAATTTTATCAAAATCGGACGACTATATCATATAGCTGCCATAGGAACGATCGGAAAATTGGTAGGAAAATAATATGAAACAAATTATAGCTTCGGTGTTTTTTAACATATAACCTCCTACGATTGGAAATAACATTTTTTAATTAGTTCTGAATTTCGAATGAAATTTTATCAAAATCGGACGACTATATCATATAGCTGCCATAGGAAAGATCGGAAAATTGGTAGGAAAATAATATGAAACAAACAAGGAAGAACGCTATAGTCGAGTACCTCGACTATCAGATACCCGTTACTCAGCTAAAGGGACCAAAGAGAAATGGAGATATGCAAGCAGCAAAGTGAGATTGAAATGTGCCACCTACTGGCGGTAGACAGATTTAAGCGTTATGGGCGTTAGAGTGGGCGTGGTAACATTTTTTTTGGATCAATTGATAGGTATTGACGGAACCAATACATTTCAGCTAAAATTTTTAATCTAGCATACAAATTGTGGGCGCCACAGGGTTGGGCTGTTTGTGGGCGTTAGAGTGGGCGTGGCATATTCGCATAACAAACTTGCGCTGCGTACAAGGCTACGGAAGCTAAATCTGAAATCCCAATACTCTATCTTTGATATTTTCCGAGATATCCACGTTCATATTTACGATTTTTTGAAGTTTGTGGGCGACTTGTGGGCGTTAAAGTGGGCGTGGCAAACTTTTTTTTGGGTCAGTCGATAGTTATGGATAAGAACAATACATATCAGTTAAAATTTTTATTCTAGCATAAAAACTTTAGGAGCCACAGTTGTGGGCGTAAAAGTGGGCGTGGCACTCTATTGAAACAAACTTGCGCTGCGTAAGAAGCTCAGAAATCTGCACGCCAAATATCAATAGCCTAGCTCTTATAGTTTCCAAGATCTCAGCGTACATCCGGACAGACAGACAGACGGACAGACGAACAGACGGACATGGCTAGATCGACTCAGCTAGTGACCCTGATCAAGAATATATATACTTTATGGGGTCGGAAACGCTTCCTTCTGCCTGTTACATACTTTCCGACGAATCTAGTATACCCTTTTACTCTACGAGTAACGGGTATAATTGTAGCTTCGGTGTTTTTTGACATATTATCTTATACTATTGGGAATATCATTTTTTGTGTTTTTTTTATACCCTTGCAGAGGGTATATTGATTTCAGTCAGAAGTTTGCAACGCAGCGAAGGAGGCGTTTCCGACCCCATAAAGTAGATATATTCTTGATCAGCATGACTA
This sequence comes from Drosophila subpulchrella, assembly GCF_014743375.2. NCBI lineage: Eukaryota > Metazoa > Arthropoda > Insecta > Diptera > Drosophilidae > Drosophila > Drosophila subpulchrella. Next base: position 170,268 of record NW_023665574.1, read on the forward strand.
GACGAGTCGATCTAGCCATGTTTGTCTGTCCGTCTGTCCGTCCGTTTCTACGCAAACTAGTCTCTCGGCTTTAAAGCTATCGGGCTGAAACTTTCCCAAAAGTCTTATATCTTTTGCAGGTAGCATATAAGTCGGAACTAGCCGGATCGGACAACTATATCTTATAGCTCCCATAGGAATAATCGGAAAAAAAAATTTGAAAGAATTATATCTTTGGTGTTTTTTAGCATATACCCTCCTAAGCTTGGAAATAAAATTTTTTTTTATTAGTTCTGAATTTCGAATTTAATTTTATCAAAATCGGACGACTATATCATATAGCTGCCATAGGAACGATCGGAAAATTGGTTGGAAAATAATATGAAACAAATTATAGCTTCGGTGTTTTTTAACATATAACCTCCTACGCTTGGAAATAAGATTTTTTAATTAGTTATGAATTTCGAATTTAATTTTATCAAAATCGGACGACTATATCATATAGCTGCCATAGGAACGATCGGAAAATTGGTAGGAAAATAATATGAAACAAATTATAGCTTCGGTGTTTTTTGACATATTATCTTATACTATTGGGAATATTATTTTTTGTGTTTTTAAATTTAATAATTATAGCTGCAAGGGTATACAAGCTTCGGCTTGCCGAAGCTAACATCCTTTCTTGTTTTTTATTAACTTTGGTTTTATTTATTGAATGTTCTCTTAATTTTAAGACCAACAATATATTTAGGAATCTTTACATTGAAATTTATATACTAAGACTACCTTCTAGTTGCGCGTCCCTCAAGTCGGTCGCTGGGTGGGTAAGTCATTGCGACGGAGACGTGATTGGTTGATCAACCTTGTTAGACTTCTCGCCAGGTGGTCAGGGTGCAAATATAGCTTGGTAAAGTACTTTTCCTTCTGTTCTGCGATCACTTCTTTGACAGGTAGAATGTTTAAGTCACAATGTATGTATTCGTTGCGAACGTACCACGGTGCCCCGGTGATTGTTCTCAGGATCTTCGACTAAGCTCTGTTAATATTGCTATTGCTGGCATTCCCCCATAACTTGGAGCCGTACATCCATATAGGTTTCAGTACCGAGTTATTTAGCAGGACTTTATATTCAAAGCTAAGGGGAGACCGAGCGTTGATAAGCCAATTAACGCTGCTGGCCTTTAGCTGTAGGTGTGTTCTTTTGGCTTCAATGTGCCGGTGCCATGTGAGTCTTCTATCGAGGTGTACTCCTAGATACGTCCCTTCGTTTAGCGTGAGCGGCGGGCAGCTTTGCATGTTCAGGGTGAACGTAACGTGCTTGCATTTTTGTTCGCTCACTTTAATTCGCCAATCTGATAGCCATTTATCGACATCGACCAGATAAAGAGCTAGTTGCTTGCATCGGGCATTTTGAGCGGCTAAGAATAGCTGCATCATCAGCAAACGTAGATGTTGTTAGTCGTGTTCTTGTCAGGATTTTTGCTGTGTAGAGGATATATAATGTTGGCCCAAGCACGCTACCTTGAGGAACTCCAGCTCCAATAGTGAAATCGTCAGATATAGCAGTGTTGCACCTCACAGCAAAATTTCTATCGTAGAAGTAAGACTCTAAAAGCTTGTGTGCGTTGTAGGGGGGCATAGTCTTGATCTTGTACATTAGACCTCTTAGCCAAACTCTATCAAATGCTTGAGAGACATCAATAAATATGGCAGTACAGTACTCTCGTTATTTGAACGCGTTCCGAATTTCTGATGTTATTCGGTTGACCTGCTCAATTGTTCCGTGCTTTTCACGAAACCCAAGTTGATGTGACGGGATTCCTTACTGGACTCTTAGGTATGTGTTTATCCAAGTCAATACGCATTTTTCAAAGAGTATTAATAAGCATGAAATTTGGCTTATAGGCCTATACGACGTGGGGATTGTGAGGTCTTTTCCCGGCTTTGCTATCATTATTACAATTGACTTTTTCCATATCACTGGAAAGTGGCCAACTTTTGCGATGGCATTGAAAAGATGGGTGATAGTGCAAACGGCGCAATATGGGAGCTCAGTGATCATTTCGAATTCAGTTCATTTTTGATGATGCTAACGATTTCGTTTGGGCGAAACTCAATTGGCTCATGTTGAAGCTGAGGCTCATATGGTAATGTCGGCAAAGTGAACGCGCTAGTGGCAGGACTTTTAAAGACGTTTTTAAGGTGGCTAGCAAACGTGCTGGCTCTGTCTGCATAGCTGCCCGCCCAGCCGCCTGTGGGATTTCTAATGGGCATCACAGTTTTTTTCAGTGAGCTTAGAGTTGGGTGAGCTCTCCATAGTGAGTGTTTTGTACTAGATGTTGACAATTGCTCTATGTAGCGGCGCTGGGCCTATGCTTCTTCTTGCTGTAAAGCTTTAGTGAGCTGACGTGAGTCATGTCTTAAGGTTTGCCTAGCAGATGGCAATCTGTGGAATTGCCACTTTCGACGTAAGCTTCGCTTTTCGAGAACGAGCTATTCGATTTGTAGATTTGTCTTCTTTTGGTTGCATTGTTTATTTGTAGATTGAGGTGTTGAAACTCGATCTGCCGAGACGAGTACAGACTCCAGTGTATTAACAAAACTGTCTACGTTGGCTTCGTTGTTGAGATGAGGACTTAGCTCAATGTGTGAGCTAATATATTTCTCAATGGGTTTTCTGTGAAGTCAATCTGAACGATTGTTCCAAAGTTCCTGGATGTCGGAGTAGAATAAACAGGACAGGGGAGTGATCAGATGAAAGATCCGAAAGGCATTCGGCGCTTATCAGATTTTTAGGAATGTTTTTAGTAGTCGCAAAATCTATTAAGTCGGGTAGTTTCTTTGGGTCTGCCGGCCAGTATGTTAGTCTGCCGGAAGAAACATAGTCGAGCTTGTTCTTGGCTTTTATAATTGCATTATAGAGTTGCTTTCCTTTTGGAGTCACGAGACGAGATCCCCAGTGTGTGTGCTTGGCATTGTAGTCTCCTGCTGCTATGAAGTAGTCTCCTAGTGAGTTTAAAAACTGAATAAACTCATCTTCAGCTATAGTGAAGCAAGGGGGGCAGTATACGGCGGCTAGGGTAAGTTGGATGCCAGTATTTAGTTGTATGTGGCCTGTAGGTAGTTTTTACAAATTTGTTATGATAGTGGTGCTTAATAAGGCTTCTGAATTCTAGTCCCATCATGTGCCTTACCATCTGGATGATTAGTTCCGTAGAATTAATAGCCTCGTAGTAGAATATTGTATTTGTTTGTAAGGTGTGTTCTCTTGTGTTCTCTTCGGCCAAAGAGCTAGTGGGATGGCTCGGAGGGCGCCGAGCTGAAGGCTACCGAACGGGTCGCATGTTGCGCATAGCGAGCGCCCTGGATCTCCGGGGTAGCTACGAATAAGCGTGGAAGTTGGACACGGCTACCGCAAGGCCGCCAACATTAAGCATAAATAAGTAGCTCCGGTCAGCGGGTATCTGCGCCGTAGCAGTACCGACGTCGCGCTTGTGCTGCCGCCTCCGACAAATAGCTCACACATACCCCCTTCCCACACGTTTTGAACCTACCTTTTTCCTACCCACACAACTCATCTCACCCCGGGCTGGACTAAGGTGTCATTCGTACCATGCCGAGAGTCAATCTGATGGGATCTCGAACAAAAAACTCAGTCAGTGAGCTCAGGCAAGTGGCGACCGCCTGTTCTAAGTCAGCCTTACCTGGTGGACCTGTCCCTTCTCCGCAGCTCGTGGGACTTAAACATGGAGAATTTTAATATAAAGAAAAACGATAACAGCACCAGAAAAGAGCCCGACACTCTCAAAAAGTCGGATGTCGTAACCAACGACGACAAGACGAGCAAGATCACGGCTCCGATTATCCTAGTCCATGTGACGTCGACCCCTGCCAATGCCAGCGAACAACGCAGCCGTATAAGCCCAACTCACCATAAAGACAAGCCCAACCCTCCCACGAGCGTAGGTGTGGCTAACCAGCTACTTGAACCGGAGGGGAGCACCAAAGCCGGTCTTGTGGTGAGAACCAGGGCAAAGGTACTTAAGAGGACACCACCTAACCAGGCAAGACCTCTTGAACGTAAGAAAGCATTCCGTTTCCTCAAACGGCTGGCCACCAACCAAATACGTGAGGATCAAACGTCGAAATTGGATTACCAAAAAATCCAAGAAGACATAGCCTGGGCAAAGGCGGTAATCCCAGACTTCGACATCGCTATGACCACCAGCAAAATCAACAAGCGAGAGAGGTCGATGGAGACAGCTGAACCAGCGAGCAAGAAGGCCAAGATAACCAGCCGCTGCACATGGTCGAGATCCTTTGCGGAAGTAGTAAAGGATCGGAAAATCATTGGCGTCATCGACCAGAGCGATGAAGGCGAAAGGATCCCAAGGAAACAATGGGGTCTGGTTAGACGGGCCCTTGCGTCAGGTCCGCCACCCGATTGCACAGATGCAGAGTGAAGACGAGAGATCGGCAGCACTTTACAAGACTGCCATTACCAAGGTCGGCGAGGTCTACCCCGGGGCCAAGTTGGCAGTTTGCGAGGCTGCAGACATCCCGTCTCGACCGAGAGCGAGGGTGTGGCTGCCGTCGGAACCCTCGGAACCAGGGGCTATCCTCAGCCTGCTGACCAAGTTCAACCCGAAGCTTCCGACGGATGGTTGGAAGATGGTTAAGGTGGAGAAAACCGAGCGCGTCACTATGAACGTGGTAGTTCTCCTGAACTAGGCCTAAACAAAAACCGGGTAATCTATGGGTTCGATAAGGTGCAACTTCGCAACTACGACACAGACAAACTAGCGGCAGACAACCTGGCTGCCTGTGCGTCGTATGAACCCTCGAGCGACGACGAAATGGAGCACGAGGAGGCCACCCATACCGGATACGTGTCAACCGACTCAGAGCTGACAGAAAGCCTGAAGCAGCTGTGCACTCAGGGAACCAACCGGGTTACACTGTTCTCCAGGACATAGCGGAGGAAGCGAAGGGTACCCAGTCCGAGCGCGGTCCTAAAGATGGTGCAGTTTCTATAGATTAATCTGCACCACAGCAATACAGCATCCGCCTCCCTCCTCATCCCCCTGGCAGCAGGCAAAATAGACGTAGTCCTCATTCAAGAGTCATGGATTGTTGGTAACACCATTTGTGGCTTATCAACCCCCCTATACAAGCTGTTTTACACCAGAAACTGCATTCTTACCAGGACACACATTAACGCTTATCTTATTCCACAGTTTCGCGAAGGCGACCTTACCACGGTCAGACTGGAGCTAAACAAACACACTCATCACACCATAGCATCATTCTTTCTGGCTCACTATTGGGTCATTACCAAACACCGTAACACAACAACTCATACATGCACACTCATCTAAGGAACTCATCCTGGGAGGGGACGCTAACTCACACCACACGGAATGGGGAAGTACAAAGACAAACGAAAGGGGTGAGTTACTCTATGACTATCTCCTTCAATCAAATCTATTCATCTGCAACAAAGGTAATAACCCAACTTTCATCACTAGAAATAGGAGGGAAGTCTTAGACAGTCCACTAATATTTGATCCCCTTCTTAACCAGCTCGATGCGTAGAAGGTGGGGGTCGAACACTCATTCTCAGACCACCGGTACATAGAACTTACAATAACTCTAGACTGTCCTCCCGCCGAGAACATTACTAATCTAAGATAAACCAACTGGGGATACTACAAAAATCTCCTCAATAGGATCCTACACGCTCCACCGACGCACGTACTCAACGGTCAAGTATTAGAAAACCTAGTTAATACCTTCACTGACATCTGCGGTGAGGCCATAAAAAGGGCCTTCCCAAGCAGAACAGTCAAAGCAAAGCACAAACCGCCATGGTGGAACACAACCCTGGCGAACCTTAAAAGAGAGTATAGAACTTACTTCAATAAAGCTAAATACAACAATAGCGAATCTTTCTGGAACTTATACCATACAAAGCTAAGCCTTTAAAAAAGGAAATAAGAATATCAAAACGAAGAGCATGGGCTAATTTCTGTAGTAGAATAGAATCTACTGCGGAGGCATCCAGACTCAGAAGAATTTGAGCAAAATCCCCAGCAACCATTGGCTACCTAAAAACCAATGCTGACAGCTGGACGGAAAACAGTCAGGAAACCCTTGAACTACTGTTAGACACCCACTTCCCTAAAAACACCCATGCAGTGGAGAACCTCTACATAGAGGAGAACCTTGCCGACCAGAGTATAGACAATATCTGGAACCCTGACCGCATGAAGTGGGCTATTTACTCTTTTTAGCCCTTCAAATCCCCCGGCCCGGACGGGTTCTTCCCGGCCCAGCTACAACGGACACTAGATATATCCCTACCCTGGCTGACAGCCATTTTCCACGGCTGCCTTGCTCTAAACCACATTCCAACAAGGTGGCTGGACGTTAAAGTAATTTTTATACCGACAGCCGGCAAACCCTCCCACACCAACCCAAAGGACTTCCGCCCGATAAGTCTCTCTTCCTTCTTGTTAAGGACCCTGGAAAGGCTAATTGACATCCATCTCAGGCTAACCATCAACCCAAGCCTACTCTCTGAAGCACAGCACGCGTACCGTAAGGGCAGATCAACAGATACCGCCCTCCACTCTCTAGTATTTAGTATGGAGACGCGTTTCCGCAATATGGAACAGAGGAACCCCACAAGGGGATGTACTATCACCTTTTCTATGGGTTATAGTGGTCAATAAACTACTACCACTTCTAGAAGAGGCGGGCACTAAAGTGGTAGCCTACGCGGACGACGTGGTTATCCTACTTCAGGGCAAATTCCCGCAAACTCTTTGCAATCTAATGGAGACAGCCCTATCCACCCTCTCTAGGTGGACGGCTGTCTGTGAACTGGGAGTTAACCCAGAAAAGACCGAACTAGTTCTTTTTAGAAGGAAGTATAAGGTACCAAATCTAACTCTCCCAAAACTACACCAAACGCGCCTAACCCTTAGGAATCAAGGAAAATTCTTAGGTATCATCCTTGACAAAAAGCTCCACTGGACAGACAACATCCTAGATCGCTCACGCAAAGCAGCCATAGCTCTCTTCGCTTGTAAAAAAACCATAGGGAGGAAGTAAGGTTTCTTCCCTATGACAGATCACTGGCTATACACTGCAATAGTCAGGCCCATTCTCCTCTACGGAAACATCGTATGGTGGCCTTCCCTAGAAAAGAATTGTAACCTCAGGATCCTTCACAAGATCCAAAGAAGGGCAGAACTCTGCAGAAGTGGGGCGCTTCGCGCCACCGCCACTGAAGCACTAAACACAATTCTCGACCTCCAACCCCTGGACCTACTTGCCAAAAGCTGGGCATCTGCAACAGCGCTGAGGCTCCGCGAAGCAGCGGCATGGACAACAGGTTCTACGGGTCACTCCAGTATCCTAACAAACCATACATCCTTACCACATAGTACAGACTACTTTCGACCCATAGTCAACTTCGAAAGAAGATACAAGATCTTCATACCCACCCGTACAGACTGGGACAACCTCCCACACCAATTCGAAAACGCCGTCAACATATACACAGACGGCTCCAAGCTTCGCTCCCAAACAGGTGGGGGAGACTTCTCTCCCGAACTAGACATAAAAGTCTCATTCCGCCTACCAGACCACTCTAGTGTTTTCCAAGCGAAAGTCATGGCAATTCAGGAAGCCATGACCCACCTGGACACGTCAGTACATCATGACATAGATATCTTCATCTTCTCGGATAGTCAAGCAGCCCTCAGGGCCCTCGACTCCTACACAACGAACTCAAAAACAATCTCTGAATGCCGCAAATCTCTTAACGAGATGGCCACTCATCTGAGGTGCCTGGACACCGCAATATTGAGGGCAACTGCATAGCAGACGAGCTACCAAGACAGGGGACAACCGCGGACATCCTTCGCGATAAGGACACAGTGGGTATGCCCATGGCTACCTGCAAGCTCCATCTCAGGCAGAGACTGTACACACTTTCCAACAACCGTTGGAACTCAATCTCAACATGCCACATGGCCAAACTACACCTCGAAAAGAACAAAAACTCGCCTACAATGTAGTAGGGAAGACATCTCCACTCTCCTAAATGCCTTTACGGGCCACTGTCTTATAGGGACTCATGGGCACAGGCTGGGACTCAGTAACCACGACTTCTGCCGCAGCTGCAAACAGATAGACGAAGAGGAGAGCATCGAACACCTCCTATGCTTCTGCCCAGCGCATAACCTAAGGCGCTTTCAAACCCTAGGAAGCTACACACTTCCCAACCTTGCGGCCATTCAAGGCGTAAACATTCAAAAACTGTTATGTTTCCTAAGAAGAACAAAATACTTCGCGAAAGCAAGTAAACCATGAGCTAGGGTAAAGGATCTGCTCAGAGATCATGTGGTATCACAAGGGGCCCAGTGTGGCTTAAGTGTGGGGATTAGTATCTAATCTTCAACCACTACTACCTAACTTAACTTAAGGTGTATTTCTGAAAGGAGCATTACTTCGATGTGATTGTCGAGTAGGAATTAAGCTAACGATAGCGTTCCACGTAGATATCTGTAGGGAAGTCATTATTTGGATTGTTGTGAAACCAGCATTTGAATCAGTAGATTTTTGTTTCGCATTAAGTCTTGGACAATTGTGCGCATAAACGACATAAACTCAATAAGGCTTTGTTGCAGGCTGCATATCATACCATCAAAGTTGATTTTTGGATGCTCCGGTAAATACTGCTGCTGATTGCAGAAATGAATTTTTTGGGACAGGGGTAGGCAGCCCTGGTTTTAAAGCGCTTGCGAATGACACATTTTTGTCAAAGTTTATTGGTCGTAGTGAGGATCTGGCTGCAGTTGAGAAGAAGACTTCAGGGCTTGATCGGGAAGCTGCTAGCTGTTTATTTTGGGTGTGGGCAGTAGTTCCTCTTCCTTATAAACTGGGCAACTTCTGTAGACTCAGTGTGACAGCCACCGCTGTTGCCGCACTTTTTAGAGTTGCATGTTGGGAATTTAAATTGGGAATTATGTGGATGTTATCTTTTCCAATAAGCTCGATTATTTTGTTGACAAGAACATTGGAACTTTTTTCTCGAATATAAATAGGTGAAGGCTTTGGCATCCTTTATTCGACCTCAGTAGATTCAGCCTCCTCAACGTCAGAAGCGTCTGCCAAGATCTAAAATCGGTTTGTATTCATGGACGTTTCTATTGCAGCTAGGCTAGCATTACCGCGAGTTATTTTGCGTTGAGAATTTAGGGGGCTCATCTTCCTTTTGATTTGGATGTAGCGATCCATACCAGTCTGCAAAGCCGACTTAACATATTCATTGTTATACCCTTGCAGAGAGTATATTGATGTCAGTCAGAAGATTGCAACGCAGTGAAGGAGACGTTTCTGACCCCATAAAGTATATATGTATATTCTTGATCAGCATGACTAGACGAGTCGATCTAGCCATGTGCGTCTGTCCGTCTGTCCGTCTGTCCGTCCGTTTCTACGCAAACTAGTCTCTCAGTTTTAAAGCTATCAGGCTGAAACGTTCCCAAAAGTCGTATGTCTTTTGCAGGTAGTATATAAGTCGGAACCAGCCGGATCGGACAACTATATCTTATAGCTCCCATAGGAATAATCGGAAAAAAAATTTTTTTTTAATTATATCTTTGGTGTTTTTCAGCATATACCCTCCTAAGCTAGGAAATAACATTTTATAATTAGTTTTGAATTTATAGCCTCGGTGTTTTTCAACATATAACCTCCTACGCTTGGAAATAACATTTTTTAATTAGTTCTGAATTTCGAATTTAATTTTATCAAAATCGGACGACTATATCATCGGAACGATCGGAAAATTGGTAGGAAAATAATATGAAACAAATTATAGCTTCGGTGTTTTTTGACATATTATCTTATACTATTGGGAATATCATTTTTTGTTTTTTTATACCCTTGCAGAGGGTATATTGATTTCAGTCAGAAGTTTGCAACGCAGTGAAGGAGACTTTTCCGACCCCATAAAGTATATAAATTCTTGATCAGCATAACTAGACGAGTCATGATCGATCGCTCATTCTAAAAAGACAGAAAGTAAAAAAGTCTTGTGTCCCGATGTAATAGTGTGTTAGGTGAACTAAAGTCTAGCACCAATAAAATACATATAATATAATATAACATTTATTTATTTAAATTAACCACTAATCATAAAATTAATCTGCATGTATACACTCACAGACGCACGCATATCTTGTTTTCAGTATTCTTATTTTCATAGTTTTCCACCTGAATTAGATTTATTTGCACACTTTCTTTTTGCAATTAAACGCCTTTTTATAAATGCTTTTTAATTAGTTCATGTTGTATTTTGTTAGTACTCGGTCACACATGACGGCTTGGATATTTCCATATGCCAGAGAGCGAGACAGAAAGATCTGGAGGCCATAAAGACCCAAGAGAAATAGCGAAACAGGAAAACATTTTGGGACTTGGTTAAGGAGGCTTGATTTCAAAAAAGGTGTAAGAAGTTATTTTCGGGTATGTCTTAAAATTATGATCATTTTAAAACCACTTTGGCAAAATTTATAACAGCGAAATCTAAAATGAAAAAAAACATGCAATTTTGGGACAGTTTGGGGTCGATTATTGTTTCCGAATTTCTGATATTTCTACGATTTTTATGTTAAACCGTTTTTCCTGCAGGAGCTAATTGCTATTTTGTTTAATTGGTCCTTATATAAAATTAGTATAAAAGAACAAGGGAGAACGCTATTGTCGAGTACCTCGACTATCAGATACCCGTTACTCAGCTAAAGGGACCAAAGGGAAAAATGCAATCAGCAAAGTGAGATTGAAATGCGCCACCTACCGGCGGTAGACAGATTTAAGCGTTATGGGCGTTAGAGCGGGCGTGGCAAACTTTTGTCTTAATCAATCGATAGGTATTGACGAGACTAATACATTTAAATTAAAACTTTTTTCAAACATGAAAATTGTGGGCGCCACAGGTTTGGGAGGTTTGGGGGCGTTAGAGTGGGCGTGGCATATTCGCATAACAAACTTGCCATGCGTACAAGGCTACGGAATCTCGATCTAAAATCTCAATTCTATATCTTTGATAGTTTCCGAGATATCCACGTTCATATTTACGATTTTTTGAAGTTTGGGGCGGTTTGTGGGCGTTAATGGGGGCGTGGCAAACTTTTTTGGGTCAATCGATAGGTATTGACGAGAGCAATACATTTCAGTTAAAATTTTTATTCTAGCATAAAAACTGTAGGAGCCACAGTTTTAGGCGGTGTTCGTACCCAAGGGTGCTCAACATGACCAGCACCCAACAAATCAAGCAGTAGCCAAGTTGGGAACAGTACCAGGCGCTCAGTAGCACTCATTGCAGATGAGAACTGCTGATCAGCGTATTATATGTCTCACAAACTCACCGTCTCACCGACTTAACGGCACACTGACTCGTCAATGCAGTCAGCACATATTGCAATGTCAGCCGCGCCAACAACGCAAACTGTTACCATAATCATAATTCCCTGACCTACTTTAGAATGTAGCTTATTTCACTAATCATTACACTAATCTTCCGTGTTTCAAGTAGTATATAAGCATGTATCAAATGAAGAATAAATCAATTATCAACACACCTCATAACTCCGCGGTTCTACTTCCTACCTCTAGGAATAGGGCTCGTAATACACTATCTCAACTAGCAGCTAACCACATTAGCTCAACCTCAGCGCAGTTCAACATCGCCTGTGGTCCAGCGACAAGTGCTCTGTAATATGTCTCAACGAATATGATTTTCCATAAAAGCCCAAATAATATAAGTCCAATTATTTTGGGTTAGATATTCATTTGGATGATTTTTATTAATTTGTATTCAGGGCAGAGCAGCCGTTGTTGCCGCTCTGAGCTCAGAAGAGTTTCTTCTCGACCTTAATTTACTTAGGAGCTAAGGAGGTCTAAGTCTCGTAGCGGCGCTGCTTACAGCGGCAGCGGAGAGACGGCCTATATATTCTTAAGTATATAGCTATGCTCACTTATTCTGGAGCGCGGAGGTATATGCTTGTAGTTGAGTTTGGCTGAACGGCCGGCGTGCATCAGAATGCTGACACTTGCACTTTCTGTGTACGCCGCCGATCGACTCATGTTTCGGCCGCTTAGGTTTATGACCGGGCCTTTGCTTATGTAAACACTGCAACAAAGTGTTACAGTGTGTTTGCCTCAAGTACTCTTGGTACAGTAAATATTCAATATAAGTGCATACTACATCTCCCTCCTTTTGAAAAATAACGTAATATAATGGAGTTATTTTCTTTTATATTATTTATAGCAATATGATTAAAAATTTTTTTTTTTTGTTTTTAATTTGTTTTTCTATTTTTTTTTTTTGTGTATACTTATTTTAGATATGGTTATTCTATATGTTCTTATATTATGTATGGCCATACGTGATATATTTATTGAATAAAAATTGATTATGAAATAAAGAGTTTTAATCTATCTTTATGTACTATTTGTTTTTTATTTTTATTACTTAGTATAGTTATGTTATCTCTATCTCCTATTTGTTCTACCTTATAAGGACCTGTATATTTGAAATCTAACTTATGTCCTGTTTCATTTTTTAATAAAACCTGATCTCCTATTTTTAAATCGAAATCTAAACTAGTTTTGTCGTAATTAAATTTCTGTTTTAACTTATGAGATTCTAGCATTATTCTAGCTCTCTTAATTGCCTGTTCTAATCTTAATTTGGATTCCTTAGCATAATCTTCTATATTATAAAGTGGTTTTATCTTGTCTATGCTATTAAAATGTTTTGGTAGGTTTGAAATTTTTCCAAAAACTAGCTCATATGGACAATAGTCATGTGCCATAGATGGGGTTGTATTAAAACAATAGACGAAGTATCTTAGCCATACATCCCAATCTGTTTTGTCAACTGAGATGTATGAACGAATGAACTCATTGAGTGTTCTGTGGCTTCGCTCCACGGTGCCTACAGTCTGGTGGTGGTGTGCAGTTGAAGTTATGTTTTTAATATGTAAGTATTTACATAGATCTTCAATTTTTATATTCTGTTCCCATGTCCGTAATGAACGTCTTCATTGGACCGTACTTTAGAATAAAATCTTCAAATATAGCTTTTGCTACTGTATTTGCACTTTTATTTGGTATCGGTATAGCTACTAGGTATTTGGTTAAATCGCAGATGAGTGTTACTGCGTATTCGTTTCCATTAGTCGATTTTGGAAGTGGACCAATAGTATCTACAATTACTCTATCAAAAGCTCGTTGTGGAGTTTCGGTTATAGTTAGTGGGGTCTTAGTATGTTTAGTCGTTTTCGACTTTTGGCATTTAGGACATTTCTTTATGTACTCTTTTATGTCTTTGGACATATTTATTCAGTAATAGTGTCTCTGGACCTTGGCCAAGGTTTTGTAATGCCTGTATGACCACCTTGTATTGGATCATCATGGAATGTAGACAATATAGCTTCTTTTTCTTTATTATGTTTTATTACGGTCACCGGGTTGAGTAGCGCTACTCTCAATGATTTCAATATTTTATTGCCCATAATTTTAAAATTATCAATTGAAACAAGTTCAAAGATATTTTCCCACGGTGCCACTTTGAGTTGGCTGACTTTGTGAATACCGGCCTGCTTTTCAAGCCTTTGAAAGAATTGACTTATGTCAATGGTTCCATTAGTATACAAATCGCTAACATCATATCTTACTGTAATTTTCTTTCCGTGCTTGAATAAACACATTTTATTATTTACATGCAAGGTCACTACTTTACGTACTTCATCATTATTAATGACTTCATATACGTTGGGCTCTGAAGCTTTTTCTATAGATTGCTTATGCAATTCTATTTGTTCTTTTCCTGCGCAGGATTTTTGTCTACTTTGGTTTCTGGTAGTGACTTTCAGAATTGTATTGGTTGTTTGTATGTTTTTTAAGTCTGTGATTGTTATTCTAGAGAGCGCATCGGCTACATAGTTATCTTTACCCTTTAGATACTCTACCGTAAAATTATATTCCTCCAATTCAAGTCTCATTCGTGTTAGTTTGGAACTGGGATTTACCATTGAAAATAAGTAGGTAAGTGCTCTGTGGTCTGTTTTGACAGTGAAGTGTCTACCATAAATATATGGTCTGAAGTGTGTTATTGCCCAGTGAATGGATGCTAATTCTTGTTCTGTAGTGCTCTTGTTGCTTTCACCTTTCGTAAAGGATCTTGATGCGTATGCCACTGGAAGCTGTAGTACATTTTTGTTTTGAGTTAGGACTGCTCCACAAGCGTATTTGCTAGCATCTGTGATTATGCAAAATTCTTTGCTAAAATCTGGATATTGCAACAGAGTAGGATTTATTAATGCTGATTTAAGATGTTCAAAGGCGTTTTGACATTGTGTTGTCCATTCGAATTTTACATCTTTCTTACATAATCTTGTTATGTGACGGGAGTATTCAGCAAAATTTTTTATAAAACGTCTGTAATAATTGCAAAATGCAATGAATCTTCTAGCGCTGTCTGCATCATGTGGGACTGGATAATTTTGAATTACGTCGTATTTTTTGTCGTCGGGCAAGATTCCTTTGTCTGTGCATTTATGTCCTAAGAAAGTGACTTCATGCATGAAAAATGAACATTTTTCAGGATGTAACTTCAGGTTGTGTTTCCTACATTTCTCGAAAACATCAGTTAAGTTCTTGAGCATATGTTTTTCGGAACAACCTATGACTATTAAGTCATCCATATAAGGAAATGCTTGCGAAGGTTCTAATCCAGAGAAAGCTATAGTCATCATTCTTTGAAAAGAGTTTGGCGCTATTTTTAAACCGAATGGTAATCGCGTGAAGCGATACGAACCATTGTTTGTTGAAAAATATGTTATATCCCGTGAACTTTTTTCCAGTTCAATTTGATGGAAACCTGACATTAAGTCAAGGCATGAGAAGTATTTTGCTCTACCTAGTTGATCTAAAATATCATCGATTCTAGGCAGTGGAAATTTATCAGACAAGAGTTTTTTATTAATTTGACGATAGTCAATTACTAATCGCCATTTTTTATTTTCCGTATTTGGAAGTGACTTTTTTGGTACTAACAGAAGTGGGCTATTATAAGGTGATACAGAGGGTTCCACTATTTCATCATTGATGAGTTTTTGGACTTGTTTTTGAATTTCGTCTTGTTGACTATGAGGATTTCTATAATTTTTAATATATACGGGTTCATCATCAATTAATCTCAGCTTTTGTTTATAAAAATTATTGGTAGTGATCGATTCGGTTTCTAGTCCGAAAACATCACTATACTGGGTGCATAATGTTGTAAGTTGTTCATTGAATTGAGGCGGGAAGTTTTTTACAAGTTGGGATAATACAATTTTTTGTCTGGCTTCTAAGTCCGTTTTTACTATTTCGTAGTTTGAAAGTGGTTCATGATGAATGTTTTTGATATAGACTACTTGATCTGTGTTTGTAGTATTTAGTAATCTTATATATGCATTTTGGACTGTTGCTATGGTATTTGCGATATAGATACCATGCTGAATTTCTTGATTCGGATTAATACACTGTCTTCTTCTGAATTTATTTCGATTTTTCGGACGACTTGGGAACTTGCTGGCAGAATTAGGGAGTTGTTGCCAGAACTGTATGCTATTGGAACATAAATTGGATATTTTAAGTTATTTGGTCTTATTATGAGCCAGTCTTCAGATGGCTTGAAGTCTAATTGACAGTTGTATCTTTTGATAAAATCGATTCCTAGTATTCCATCACATGGAATAGCGAATTGCATATTTACGATATGGAAATCATGTGGAATTATGTACTTAGAAGTTTGAATTTCAATAGAAGTTAAGCCTTTTGATTTGGTAACTTCCTGACTTATCCCCTGTATGTTTATGATGTGATTATCTTGAATGTTTTGAAAATTATCGGAATTTTACCTTTAATATGGATATTTCCGCACCTGTGTCTAGTAGGAGAACTAATTCTTTTCCTGTTGCTATGTTCGTGAAAGTGACAAATGTATTTTGACTGAGATTTAGAGTGTGAATTTTGATGTTGTTTACTGTCGTGTATCTAAAGGCGGTTGGGAGTTTCCCGAATTTGTTTGTGCTACCCTAACGTTGTTATTGTTGTTGTTGTTTCCCCCACGGCTGTTTCCGCCGCTGGTGTTTCCACCACGGTTGTTGTTTCTGTAATAATTGTTACTTTGGTTATTGTTATTTCTGTTATAACCATTGTTTTGATTATGTCCGTTATTCTGATAATATCTGGTATTGTTATAATTACCTCGATTATTACCTCTACCGCGATAATTGTTTTTATAGTTATTACCGCGATAATTATTTCCACGTTGGGTGTACAATATGGAATTGGCATTGCCTGTCATCTCAGTACTACTTTGTATGTACTTGGCGACGGCTTCATTCATGTTAGCAAAATTGCCTGCTTCCAGTATTGTTTTTAGTCGGCCATGCTCACAATTTTTGACCATTGTGGTGATGGCTTCTTTAGTGCTGAATTTGTCAGCGTGTTCGGCCGATAGGCCTTCATCAATGTACGAAGATTCTAGGAGCTTTCGTAAGTTGTCGATTTCTGTGGTGAATTTGTCTGCAGTTTTACCTTTTTGGCTTACTTTTGCCATTTTGGCTTTAACTACGTCGGATGTTTCTCCGACTATAGTATCTTGCAGTTTTTTGATTATGGCTTCTATTGTGGTTTCGTTTTGGACTCTGTATAATGTCAATCCAATTATTTTGGATTTGATGACTTCTACAGCCAAAACCTCGAATGTACCTTTTGTAAGATTAACCAACTTCAAAGCTGTTACGAATCTCTGAAGGTGTATTCTTTGCCCGTTAAACTCCGGGATGGCATTCGATATTTCTTTAATATATGCCCTTTGGGCTGCTGGATCTGCCATTATGTTTTCTTTCGTGTCTGGCACGCTTACATCTGATTCTGTATCTTCTTCTTCTTCTGCTTCCATTACTGTTATAACTGCAGGAATTGTTAGATCATGTAGATCTTTTTCTTTTATTTCGATTCCTTCGCTCGAATCGGAATCTTCGTTTTCAGTTAGGTCTATGTCTTGATCTATTGTCAAAAGTGTATTTAAGATTGTCGGTATCAATATATTTAAATTATACCTATCTTTGACTGTTATTAGATTTGTGCGAAATTTGATCAATAATTTAGATAACTTTGACCAATTCGTTTTATTTATCGCTGCCCTATTTTCATGTACTAAAGTTCTTGCAGCATTGAAAGAATCTACAAGAATCTTTGCATGTTTATTAATAGTGTCTTTATGTATTGGCCTATTTTGGCTTATACATTTGTAAGACTTGTCAAATGTGTCCTTCAATTCTCGTATGTGGAGTGTTAATTGCTCCCATTCCATACTAAGCACTTTTTTTTTTTGTATTAGTTTTGCATAATTTTTAGCACATTTATATGTCTTAGTACTGGGTGTATGTCTACTTCCGAAAATACTTTACAGTTTCTTACCGTAGACAGTACTATTGCTTTTTGAGTACCGCTGCAATGAATGAGCGGGGAAAAATCTAAGTCGTACCTATTCATATATTCGTCCTCAAAATCTGAAATTAATAGAGGCTCTGCTCTGTTTCTAAGTATGTCTAACACCCTATTCTCAAAGTTGGGTTCCCTATCAAGAGTAATTCTAATACACTCTGTAGTGTTCATATTTTATTTTTGTTAATATTTTTTTTTTTTATTTATTTATTTAATTTCCTTGTACTTTTAGATAAGGTAGTTTGATAAAATAATATCTTTATTCAATATATCGATATATGGACATACATATTTTAATTAATTGTTTTTCTCTTTAGTTTGTATTTTATTTTGAACATCTTTTTATAATTATTGTTGGCGCTTTATGTATTTATATTTTGTCCAGATCATTAGCCTGGCTTTTATTTATGGCTCTCTTTGATATACATTTATTATGAAACATGTAAGCCTTGTATAAAATAAATGCGCTCATAATAAAGACAATGATTGATAATAAGATGTTCGTTAATTCTGTATTAATATTTTTGGACTCTATTTTATTTATAACGTTAGCTGTGGAGTCCACTTCTTTTACGTCTACTAATCCCATTTTTGGTGTTTTTCTATGAGCTGCTATAGCTATAGGTGTATAGTTTAATTTATAATTTATTTGCCATTTAGTTTGGCTCATGTATTTAAAAATTTGCCTTATTGGGCCGTGCAATTTTTTATATAATTTGATAAAAATAAATTTTAACAGTGGGAAAGCCTGCCTAGTATTTGTATGGTCTTCAGGCCACACGCTAATTGGGCAACTTTAATGTCGCTCAATTTTACATTAGTTTTTATATAATATTAAAAAAAATATGCATCGCAGTGCAATCAAAAAAATTATGCAACGCAGTGCATGGTAAAAAAAATATGCGCTCTATGAAGCGCTGTCGGTTCACTTATCCTTAGTCTTGCTTGATTGGCAAAACGTGGCCGGTGCTGGTTGCACAGGCTGGACTTCCTCGACGGTCTTCTTTGTTGGGGCACCGGTGCTGGCTGCACAGGTGTACTCGCAATGAGGCGAGCACAGTGCTCCCCCGCAGTCGTTTGGGCACTTCTTTGTAAATTTTGGTATTTCTTTTTTCTGTGGTGGAGGCAATTTTTCATTAGTTTTTGCAAGGCTTTTAATTGCAGGGTAGGTGTGTGTGGCTGTGGCTTTTCTTTCACTTATCAAAGTTTTTATTTGTTCGAGTTCGGCATGTAATTTGACCGAATCGTTCCAATTTAATTTACTTCCGCTATTTAGTAGCTTCAGTAATTCAGCCCTTCTGGCTTTTAGTCTCTTTACCACAACACTGCGTTTTGCACACATCACACTCTACTCACTGCGATATTATTTTCTTTGTCTTGTTGTTGTTGCAGTTGTCTTCTTATTTTTCGAAGTCCCGATCCATGCCCAGATCCAGGTCCAGATCCTTTAGGACCAAAGTCACGGTCGCCATGTAATATGTCTCAACGAATATGATTTTCCATAAAAGCCCAAATAATATAAGTCCAATTATTTTGGGTTAGATATCCATTTGGATGATTTTTATTAATTTGTATTCAGGGCAGAGCAGCCGTTGTTGCCGCTCTGAGCTCAGAAGAGTTTCTTCTCGACCTTAATTTACTTAGGAGCTAAGGAGGTCTAAGTCTCGTAGCGGCGCTGCTAACAGCGGCAGCGGAGAGACGGCCTATATATTCTTAAGTATATAGCTATGCTCACTTATTCTGGAGCGCGGAGGTATATGCTTGTACTTGAGTTTGGCTGAACGGCCGGCGTGCATCAGAATGCTGACACTTGCACTTTCTGTGTACGCCGCCGATCGACTCATGTTTCGGCCGCTTAGGTTTATGACCGGGCCTTTGTTTATGTAAACACTGCAACAAAGTGTTAGAGTGTGTTTGCCTCAAGTACTCTTGATACAATAAATATTCAATATAAGTGCATACTACAGCTCATTACCCCCTTGTTCCGCGGTGTCACCCAGAAGTGTCTACTTCGGTTAGGCACAAACATTGGTGACCCCGACGTGATCCTTTACCAACAAAGGATCACACTCAAGCAACCCCCTTCCCACCAACGGCTGAACCTCTGACCGGTGAGAAGACCCGTTAAGTGTACTACATCCACCTGCCCTGGAAACCATAGCTCATCCAGCTTCACAGGATACGCTTCGTCATCCAGCGTCACAGGATCGTCAGCTTAATCCAGCTTTACAGGATACGCTTCGTCATCCAGCGTCACAGGATCGTCAGCTTAATCCAGCTCCACAGGATACTCAGCTTCATCCAGCTTCACAGGATTCTTTGTTTCCAAGACACACAACGTGTCTACTTCATTCATATAGGAAACAAGTCACACAAGAATCGATTTACACAATCGATTACTAGACACCCAAAACGAGCTGCAAGGGAAAATCCAACAGCTCATTAAGAATTATGGCAAGGGTTCTGTCGACCGACGCCACCGAGACGGCTATTATTCCGGTAAGCTAACTCAGTTAAACGATCTCTGGCAGCAGTTTTGCGACCTAGATGAAGAAGTTCAGCAAGCGGCATTACCCACTGGAAGTGAGTACTCTTCACGACTAGTAGCACTTAAGGAGCTGGTCAAAAAATATCGGAATATCTTTTTAGACAACATGCCGACTGAAAGCGGGCTTCCTAAGGCCCCCAGACGAACTTCGGTCAACTTTAAGATCACAACAGGAGATCAAGTCAAAGGAGACTCCACAATTGACACGCTGATCCGACAGTTGCAGAGAAGATGCAACGAATTGGAATCATCATTAACATTAGCCTCGAACGCCCCAACCGTCACCCCAGTCCTACAAAGGCACCTGGAACTCTATTTGGCGTTACTGAGGCAAGCCCACGACGAATTGGACAACACACCTGGGGCCGCAGCTCTGGCAGTAGCAGAGCTAGCTCAATTCCACACATTGTACGAGGAATACGAAATGAACCTGCTTCGAGAAAACGACGGTCCAATGAGCATAAACTTGGCACTTCCGCCAATTAGCATTCCGGAGTTCAACGGCGAGTATCTATACTGGCCACGGTTCCATGATCTCTTTGTGGAATTGGTACATAATAAACCATATTCGGCCAGTCAAAAACTACATATTCTACAGAGCTCGCTTCGTGGTGAAGCGAGGAACGTCTTGACAGACACAGCCTTCTCACAGGGTGGTTATGACGACACCTGGTTGCGATTGAAGGCCGGGTACCAGAACGGAAAGATAATAGTATTCTCCGCTGTAGCAAAAATGGTTGACTATAAGCCTATAGACGGCTCCTCGCGCCAACTAAGGGCCTTACATGACACTATCAAAAACTCAATGTGTACTCTTAAAAACCTTGATGTCAGCACGAAATGATGGGATCCAATCCTGTGTTTTATTATCAGAAGAAAACTAGACCAGCAGTCTCTAGCTGCACTGGAAAATTCAGCGGATGCACCAACGGAAATTCCAATGTTAACGAGTGTACTGACGTTTATTGAGCGGCGCGCTTGCATGCTGGAGACGATAAGCGCTCAGCCTACAGCAACTCTCCGCTATCAGTCAGTTCACAACGAAGAGACCTGTAAGATTTGTCATCTAGGACCACATCATCTTAGAGCATGCAGCCGTTTCCAGGAAATGGACCCCAAAACACGGCGCCAAGCCATTATTCAAGTAGGAGCATGTACAAATTGTTTATCTACAGCTCATAAGGTTGAAAACTGTGGATCACTAGCCACCTGTCGAGTCTGCCAGCAACGGCATCATTCACTGTTACACCAAGGACCGAATAGCAATCCAGTGGCCGGCGCAGTAACCATTGCAGGCTACGACAACCCTAGAGGATATACGCTACTTGCGACCGCCAAGGTATCATTACAAGGGCCAACGGGTCACCTACAAACATGTCGCGCTGTAATAGATGGTGGATCACAGGTGAATCTTAGCTCAAGGAGGATGGCATATCTGATATCTCTTAAGGAAATGTCACCGATTGAAATATCTGGAATCGGAGGAAAAATATCAACAGCAATCAGATCAAAACTAAAGCTCTCATCATGTACATCAGGGTTTGAAACACTATTAGAGGTATTTATTATGGCCACAGTCATTACAGACCAACCGTCAGTATCGATTGCAACCAATCTTTATATTCCCGAGAGACTGCCGTTAGCAGATCCTGACTTTCGGCAACCTGGACCCATTGACCTACCCTTAGGGGTTGAAGTATTTGCTCGTGTAATAACCGGTGAACTTCTTGAACTAGGACGTAATAGTTTTCTTGATAAAGATACCTCATCTGATACGGAAGTCAACCCTATTCTGGTAAAAGACAGAGGTGATTTTGCAGAACCGAACGCTGCTTATGAGCCAACGAAAGATAAAAATCCGATGAATAATAATGAATTTGATATAGAAGAAAGCAAACGGCAAATTGAGATTTCACTCGATGGAGAAGGTATTCATTCAACGAACGTAGCATTGATAGATCATACAATAAAAGAGCCTGATGATATATGTAGCCAATCAAAAACTAGCGACACTGACTCGTCCGATAGAGAATCAACCGATACATATAATGGTTCATTGAGGCTGACTGACCTTTATACTGCAAGAGAAAAACCAATTTATATAGAACCGACTTCTCATCAATTTAATACCTACAAGAAGTCTGACTTTTGTTCAACATTTCTAAATTTAACCAAGAAATATCTTAGTTTTGTTGCAGAAGGTCTACATACCATATACGTGGCAAATGATCAAGTTTTACGAGGGCACAATTTCAGTCCCCACGGTAATGGCAATTGTATCGCAAAGGGAAGTGTTCAGGCCCACTGTTCGGCGAATCTGAACCGGCCCCACTATCCAGCTGCACCGCTCTCTCGCGCTCCCGCTCTCCTGCGCTGTTCCCAGCTCCCTCCGTGAAGTCTCCGCTGCGCTTTGGAGCGCAGAGCGGAGGTTAGACTTAAGCAGTTCGATTTTGGAGTTCAAATAGAATAAACCGCGGTCGTACCCCCGCCTATTTTCCAAGTTAACTTTTGTGCGTAACTTCTTTTCGGTTAAGGGGCACTTCGCGCAGCGTGTGATTTCTCCCCTACAGCTACCAAGCAGATCGCCGCATCCGACGCCCGCCAGCCGCACCAGCAGCCCTACACCGAAGCCAAGCGCGCGCAGCAGCCCGCCGACGCCGCCAGTTCCCGCGTCGCCTCCCACGCCATTCCACCAGCGCCGTACCCCGCTACCCCCCGGCGTACATTTTGGTCCATTTGAGCCGATAAGATAAGTAAAGCTTTTTCGTCTCATTAATTGCCGGTCTGCAGTCAGCCACTCGAAATATAATTCGCTTGACTTTCTGTACGATTTGTCCAAAATCCAAGTCCGATTAAATCCGACAACGGCAATTAATAAATTACTCCGCCATTTTTATCTTCGATTTTCCTTTTGCAACGTGCGGTCATATTGTCAATTTTTTCCGACTCCTTTTTTAATTGCATTTGGCCGCTCATCCATACATACATACACTTATATAAAATCGAGAAAAAATATTCCAGGCTTAGAGAAAATATTGTGCAAATATAAGCCAAGCATACAGTGAGAATTATTTAATTTCCAGTGTTCTGCCAATTCAGGCCCCCAAAACTTTCCAAGATTTTCTCACTGTATACCCGCAGCCGCTAAAGTACTTGCACATATTTTTTCGTTTTTCCAAATACAGTCCACACACAAATAAATCGAAAACGTCCACAACAACACATACACACACATCCATACAAATATCTACATACATTCACATATAATTGTTAACTCCACCATCCCGATCCGACTAATTAAAGTTTTCCGTCGGCCATCCGGTCAAAAATAATAAAATAAAAATTACACCAACCGACGTGAAAATTTTTTGGTCATTGTGTTTTATTTACCATCAAACTTTTTAGTATTTTTTTCGGTATTTGGTATTTACTCCGTAAATTTATTTTATTTAAACGAGAAAAATAACAGCACTTCACCGCATGCATAGCATCCACAGTCCAGTACAGTTAGTATCTTATCCTCGGAATATCAAATTAAATTAAAGCAATACTCTAATACTAAATAATCAACCGATCGCATCCTCCGGCCAAAAACTTATTGGCATATTTTGGCATTTTTCTTTATTCAGAAGTTTAAATAAAAGCGAAATATTACAATTACTCCACCGGGGACTATATATTAACATAGTTGGTATTTTCCCCCCTCAATTAATCCAAACGCAAAAAATACCATCATAAATATACCAAATTTGATCCCAACCACAAAATACATATACCGAAAGGGTTAAATATTATAGTATTATTTCTCAACGGGTGATATTCGAACTCCTTACTCACCGTTCCTAATCCGTATCATTGGGTTTAATTCCGCAAAGTAACCAGGTCGGTACTTGCTTCCAATTTCTGTTTCTCCGATCCACTACTTTGACCCTACTTCTGACCCAAAAAAATAGGTCATTTCTTTTTAAATGTCCGTTGGAAGTGATAACAACAAGTTGTCTATTCCACCTGCCGTAGTCCCAGGCATATCCGTAGATCCGCCCACACCCGAACTAACCGCCAAGTCCTCGTCGCCCCGAAAAAGGGCCACCCGTGCAAACGTCAAAATGGCACTAACACCTTGCCAAATCGCTGTAAGCAAATTTACTGAGGTCTCAGATCGGCTGAGTGAGTTTGAATCCAGAACAAACACTCCTTCGCCGATCCCTCCTACTCTGTCCATGCTGAACATCCGCCGCGAAGAAATACGCGCGTTATGGGACCGCATCAAGGCAGAATACGATGAATGAGCGGGTGCATAGCAGAAGCCGGAGACAGTACAGCTGATAGTTTGCCAGTTCTCAAGGCTAAATACGGCTACTGCTATTGCGTTTACGAGAGATGTGGGGCTCCGATCGCGGATATGATATCCCAGGCTCCCCAAGTTCAAGCTGTACCTACCCAGACTTACATTTCCTCTAGATGTCGGCTGCCTCCGTGCGATAACGAGGTTTTTACTGTCGAAAAACTGTTTCACCTAAATGCCAAAACAAGCGGCGATGCACACACGATAGTGTCAAACTCCCCCCTTACTAACGACGGCTTTCGCTCAGCTTGGGCTAATCTAACTGAGCGTTTCGAAAACAAGCGGTTGTTAGTAAATAGCCAATTAAAAATACTTTTCAATGTGCAGTCCGTTAATCAGGAATCTGGGTCAGCTATCCGTGAACTTCAACGCACCATCCAGGGTTGCCTCACGGCTTTAGAAATGTCCGGAATTGAAACCGAAAATTGGGATTGCCTCTTAGTGTACATGTGCTCCTCCAAACTTCCTAAGCTCACGCTATCCTTGTGGGAACAGTCCCTGCACAATAAGGCAGAGATTCCGACGTGACAGGAACTGAACGCCTTCCTTACGGAGCGTCACCGGACCTTAGAAGCCATAGACGAAGTACGGCCGACAGGCTCGAGTCAATCTCTGTCAAAAACATCCGCCCCCACTCCATCCGGCGTGGAGCACTTGGGACACGCACCTGGACATCAGCTGGTGGACGGGAGGCCGTGGACGACATCCAGGAGCAGCTTGGGAATCTATCCCCAACAGGTTTGGCGGCCAGGCAGGGGCCGGTCGTAGATGAGGGAGGGGAAACATCTCTGCCTCTTATTACTTTCCACTCGTTGTTTGTTTAGCAGTTGCCAATTTTTTTTCACTCGCGCTTTCTATTTTCGCAAACACTGAATCAGTGGTGGAAAGCGCTTGCACGACCAGCTGATCGTAGTGTGCGAAAGGGGCTGCGGGTGCTATAGCAGCAAGCTTCGGACAGGGTGCAGGTCAAGCACATAAGTGCGTGCCGTAGTACGTAGGGAATTTTGGGCGGCTCTTTTAAAAAAATTAGAAAATAAAAACCATAAGCCTTATTACTAAGACTTATCCCTTTTTTCATAAAAATATTAAAGTCCGATCGAAAAACAGCAGGATACTGCGGGTTAAGATCCAAGCTTCCTGCAGTACCATCGAACTCCCCAGGCGGGGAAATGGCGGGCAGGGGATCGGGGGCACAACACCCTGGCGCTAGCCTAGGGGTTGGGCCAACCAATAGTGGAGGCACGCCGGCAAACAAAGGCCTGGCGGCGCCGGCTAATGCCGACGGCTTCCACACGCCTTTGTCCAGTCTACCTGACTGGGCCAACACGGGAGCTGACCCGTTTAAAAAAAGCAGTGTAATGGCGAGATCGACAGAAAAAAGGGTGGAGTGCAGTGGCATGCAGCCTGGCACCCCCCCCAGCAGGAGATAAAAGCAGCCCAAAAGCTGCTGATGAGGAGCAGAGGGATATGCTGAAGCAGCTGACGGGCCTGGGATCAAAGGCCAGGGAGCTGAAGAAGCTAATGGAAGGAAAGCGTTCCATTACTAACCCCATGAGGGATATAGTCGACGAAATCGACTATCTCCAGAGGGAAGTCCTGTCGGCTGTGCAATGCATAGTCGAAGAACAGGAAAAAGCTAAGGAGATAGCAAAAAAACCTTCGCAGAAGTGCTCGCGAGCGGTACCGTTAGCGGTACCAGCGAAAAAGGCGATGCATAAGGCATTGGCAAGTGATGCCAGTCAAGGTGTAAGGAAAGGGAAACATGCTGGGACAATTAGCACCAGCAAGCCCCAAAAACCTGGGAAGAAGCCAGAGGAGTGGACACAGGTGAAGCAGAAGGTTCGGAAGCCCAAGGTGCGACCGCCACGGAACGACGCGATAGTCATCGCAGCCTCTGCTGGAGGGTCTTATGCCGACATCCCTAAAAAGGTTAAGGCTGAACCGCAGCTTAAGGAGCTAGGACAAGCAGTACAGGCCGTTAGGCGAACAGCAAAGGGGAAACTCCTAGTGATTCTAAACAAGGTCTCTGACCCTAAAACCGTAGAGTTTCAGATCAAAATGAAGGCTGCCCTGGGCAACAATGTCGACGTCAGAGCGCTGACTGAGACAATGCTGATCGAGGTAAAAGACATCGATGAGACCACCGACAAAGCAGATATCTTATGTGCGGTTCAATCACAATTCGATGTGGAACTGCCAGAATCCGCGGTGGGAGGGGAGGCTACTCTTGGAGAAGGGCAAAATAAGGCTGGGATGGACCTGGTGTAGAGTCCGCCCAAAGCTAACACCTAAAAGGTGTTTTAAATGTATGGAGTTTAACCATATAGCAGGGAATTGCAGGGTCCAGGAGGACTGCTCAAAATGCTGCTACAACTGTGGCGCAAAGGACCACCAAGCCAGAGGCTGCAAAGCAAAGGCCTGCTGCTATGCAAACGCAAAAAGGAGAAAGATTGCGATTACCCAACAATGAGTGGGAAATGCCCGTACTTCAGGAGGGCTATGCAAGGGCTTAGGGGTAAATGAAGTTCCTTCAGATTAACCTAAACCATTGCGAGGTTGCCCAATCGTTGCTAGAGCAAAATGTCTTCGAGAAAAACGTAGACACTCATAAGCGAGCAATACAGGAATAAAAATTCCGGAGAATGGGTAACAAATAATAGCAAAAAATCGGCAATATGGAGCTGCGGTTATCCAAGGCGACAGATTAGCAAGAAAAAATGCGGAAATTGCTTCGCTAGGGCCCAAGTGAATGGTATAGCTTTCTATAGCTGTTACCTGCCGCCAAGCCTTAGCCTTCCCCAGGCAACATCTGCGCTCGAAGAGATTGCAGAAGACGCCCGGGAAAATCGCCCCGCCGTAATTGCCGGGGACTTTAATGCCTGGGCTACGGAGTGGGGCTCCCCCCGAACCAACGCGAGGGGAAAGGCGCTACTTGAGAGCTTCGCCGCACTTGACCTAGTGCTGCTGAACTCTGGAACAAAACCGACTTTTTCAAGAGCCGGCACCAGTTCTATCATTGACCTCACATTTGTGAACGCTGGATTGGCCTCGGGCTCCAGCTGGGAGGTTAGTGACACCTACACGGGTAGCAGCAATAATCTGCACGATAAATTCTAGAAGTGGCCCACCACGAGTCCCTAAGACCGTGCCAGGGTACAAAATAGAAACGCTAGACGTGGAGATGGTACAGGTGTTGTTCGAGGACCTCTCCACAAGCGGCTCGGCTGAAGAAAGGGCAAACCACATCGCAGAGTACCCCAAGGTAGCCTGTGATGCATCTAGGCAGAGAAGAGGGAAAATCCCATCAAGAAGAAGACCTGCATACTGGTGGAACCAATCCATTGCGGAAGCCAGGAAAGACTGCCACAGGGCTAGACGCGCATACCAACGCTCAAGAGGAAGGCCCGAATTTGAGGCACTTCAAATATATTTCAGGGAGAAAAGACGAGCCCTGGAAAAAACTATAAAAGAGAGCAAACGCAGGTGCTTTAACAATATATGCGAAGAAATAGACTCCAACCCATGGGGCTTCGCATATAAACTCGTCACAAAACGGCTGCGGGTATTTAGTCGGCCATCACTGACATGCCCAGTCAGCCTAAAAAGGATAGTGGAAACACTATTCCCAGAGCAAGAGGGTATGGCGCGAACGTCACTGACCGTGAACAGGGCGAGCATAAAGCTCACAAGTGCCGAAGAAGTCCTCCAGGTATTGAAGACACTACTGGACGACAAGGCACCGGGACCAGATGGAATCCCGAATAAAGTTCTCAAAATTGCCATAAAAGCAAATACTAAAGAGTACGTAGACATGTATAATGCATGCCTAACGGAAGGTGTGTTCCCTAGCCGCTGGAAAACACAGCGGCTGGTACTCATACCAAAGGGGGAAAAACCCGCGAAGGAGCCTTCTTCGTATAGGCCACTCTGCATGCTGGACACGGTGGCCTTGTCGAAACCAACGGCATCTCAGAGATGCAGTATGGTTTTCGGAAGGGGCTATCCACCAGCGACGCCGTCGGTAAACTGTGTGAAATCGCAGATAAAGCCATTGAGGGGAAAAGGTGGTTGTACGGCACTAAGCAGTACTGCATAGCGGCAACGTTGGATGTAAAAAACGCTTTCAACTCCGCCAGCTGGCACCACACACTAAATGCACTGAGCAACCTAAATGTACCAGTGTATATACAGAGAGTAATAGCGAGCTACTTTGAAGGCCGCCTGCTCCTGTACGAAACTGAGTCCGGGCAATCGACCCACAGGGTCACCGGGGGAGTTCCCCAAGGATCAGTCCTAGGCCCTTTGTTATGGAATGTCATGTACGATGGGATACTTAGGATCACGATGCCCGAAGGGGCACGACTCATTGGTTTCGCGGATGACGTGGCCATAGTGGTTACGGCAAAGAAACTCCCAGATGTGGAAAGAATCTGCAACGAAGCGGGGAATCGAGCAAGCGCATGGCTCGACTCCAAGGGACTCGCCTTGGCAGCGCACAAGACTGAAGCAGTCCTGATAAGTAGCAGGCAGAAAGTGGAGACAGCTACTATCAAAATTGGAGAAGCCACAATTACATCGCGTCCAAGCCTAAAATACTTGGTCGTCATGATCGGCCACCGGCTTTCTTTCAAAGAACATCTAGCGTACGCTAGTGGCAAGGCAAGTAGGACCGCGGCCGCGATCTCGCGAATTATGGCGAACACTCGGGGACCAAGGCAACCTGGACGTAGATTACTGGTTAGTGCTGCTCCCATATGGGCTCGAGCCACAAAAAATGGAAGTTATATGCAAGACGGCGACTCCGTGCAGAGATGGTGTGCACTACGGGTATGCTGTGCGTTCCGCACGGTATCCCATGACGCGGTGCTGGTAATATCGGGAGGCATACCGATTTATCTGCTGGCAGTGGAATCAGCTAACATCCGCGCAGGCAGCACAGGGGTCGCAACTGCAGAATCCGTACGGAAAAGGTGCAGAGAATTCACCATTGCTAAGTGGCAAGAGAGGTGGGTAAATAGTAGCAAAGGACTACTACTGAACGCAACTGTTGACGGGACATGGATGCTGAATAGGTTTAAGCATGAACGTTATCCGCACTGCCCACTCTGCGAGTCGGATAATGAAGACGCATAACATGTGTTTTTTGTCTGTCCAAGATTCAAAAATGAACGAAGAGATCTGAGCATAAGGGTTGGGAGGACGCCAGCCGCTTGTAACCTGGTGGACATTATGCTTGAATCAGAAGTAAATTGGTCTGCGGTATGCAACATGGCCACAATAGTACTCAAAAAACTGCGCATCGCAGAAAGACTGCGAAATTCCAATAGGATAGAATCCTAGAGAGCCCTAAGGGCATTCCCCCCCCGGCGAAGTAATACCTAACGGCAGTACCGCCGGGGAAGCGGGGAGGGGGTGGAGTTTTTACTGGGTTAGAGTCCCAGACTTCGGCAAGCTAGCTCAGCTCCGAGTTGGCTTTCGATGCTTTCAACCACCACTAACACAAAAAAAAAAAAAAAAAAAACCTCGAGTCCTTACTCATGACTGCTTGTGAGCGAAGGTGTGAAATTTGAATTTTGTTGTTTTTATTTTACAGCAGTGAAAATCGTACCATTGGAAAGTGCTTAAAAAACGCTTTCTAATGACACCAAACTTTTTTTTTAGTGAGGGTGTATACTAATTACGTTATCGGAGGTTATCGGAAGACGAGGTTTTTCCTAACGAGGATCACGTCTTTGAAGAACTTATTGGAGCTCAACAACCACCGATTAACCATTATCTTAACTTTTCAATTATAAACATATCGATATATAGGGACAAATAAAATAAAACCATTTTTAAATGGAGATCTTATAATTGTTTTTCATATATTTGATAATTTTCCTTTGCTTTACAAATACTATTTAGCTCTGCGTTGTGAACCAACACACGATGCAAATTAAGTTTCTCACTAGTGAATTGATTAAAAAAATTTATTTTTATTTTTAACAATCACTTATTCACTATTACAATTTTACAATAGGTCGAACTTATTTAATTCACTGCTCTTGTATTTATTCTCGAATTATTGTTCTGCTCGATTCGGATCTCAAAAACGGACTGCCTGATCTCTAGTTCAATGATAAATAATCAAACCTCGGCTTAAGAGAATTAACCCCAAAAATTGATAAAGAGAATGACTCAAGAGAGTCGGAAAATAGGATGATGCAATTTGCCAATTAAATTTGAAGTCCAATCTTGGCCGGAAATTGGTGTTTACATTAGCGGAGTTTAGGGACCGCTTAGGTGATCTTTTGTTTACGTTAGCGGACTGGATGTTTACAGCATCCGTTTGATTTGGACTGCGTGAAATTGATCTGGGTGGGAATGATTCGGAGGCCTGGTTGACAGAAATAGCTGACCACGGATTTATCTCGGGTCTGTCTGAGTTATTTGGAAATTAGCTCTCGGCTCAAAGTTGTTTATAAATTGGGTAAGAGCCCCTAAATAATGTGTCATATAACTCCCCCCATTCTAAATTGAATCGTCCCGATTCATTGGAACTGATGGGTATATTGAATGTAATTGATGGGTTAATTCGACAATGATATTTTCTTCTAGGGTATTTTCATTGTCGGGTATATTATTTATTTCATTATCGGAAATATTGTTTTCTGGTTCAATTTCTATATGAATTTGCCATGGTTTGAATATTAAAAATTTTCTGAATTTGATTATAATCATAATAATTAAATATATAAATGTGAATATGATTAATATTAACGTAACTGGAATTTGAGTTTGTTTAATTTGAATAAATGGATTTAGTATGTTAATATTATCGAATGTGAGTTCCGAATCATTAGATATAATATATTCGGATACTAAAAAATCTGTATATTTTCGAGCTGTGATGTATTCCAATATCTTATTGTCTACATTGGTGTAGGAAATGTTATTAATTTTAGTGGTGCCATTAAAAGTAATTAAATATGACCCATTTAAATGAGTGTCATTAACTGTATTTTCTCCATTTACAAAAATGGCTCCATCTTGGATTACATCTACTTTTTTATTTTTTTCTCTGATTTTGTTACAAAAAGATTTCTCTCCATTTAGTAATCTGGTGAAACAAGAACATTACATAGTACTTATTTCTACATTTTGCGACGTGATTATCAATTAATAATTTTCCACCATTATGTGAAATGGATCTTCAATTGTAAACGTCACAACGATCGGTAATAATGGGGTATTTTATGTAAATTATAATAAGATCTTGATGCAAAGCGATTTTAAATTCAGATATATCTAAAAGGTCTGTTATAACTACAGGTCTATCTTCATGCTTATAAATTTCTTGTGTATCATCATTGTTTAGAATTTTAGTATTAAATACATCAATTTTGGCGAGTGTAATTGTGTCCATTAAATTCATAAGATCGTAAGTAAGCAAGCGCAGACGATATTTTCTAAGTGGAATTTCTTGATCTTTAAAGGCTGTTTTAAATTGTTCAGATAAAGATTTTATCTCTTTAAATATTTTAGAATTAATAACGAATTGATCGTTATTATTTTGTATTAAATCATCGATTTTATTTTGGACTGTTATGAAATCATCATGATCTGGTGTTCCCGCTATCCATTTCCAAATGGTGCCTATTTCATTAATGCCTCTTTTTGATCTACTGGGTATAATTTGAGAGATAAGTATTTTGATAATTTTTAAATCGTGGGATATTTCCCAAAGAAAATTCTTGTTGTCGTGACCCTTTAGAAATTCTGTTTCAAGATTAATTATTTCTCTATAAAGACTTAAATTAGTTATATGAAATAAATCTGCGTATGATTCATAAATAAGAACATCTTTGGTATCCTTGTAAAGAAGGAAATCATGGTTCGTGTAATCCATAATTTCGGATTTGGTTGTAGCTACCAGCAATAATAAATACATTATTGAAATCATTATCTGTAATTTAAAACAAATTATTTAATATTATCTTTATGAATTGTACGGTTTCTGTTATTTATAATAACTTTGTTGGGGAGATTTTCCTTAACTACTTGTTTTTTATATCTAGAATTAAGCTTGTTTCTTTCCCCGTGTTTCTTTTCGTAAATTACCTCTCCTACGTGATAATTCTTATTTTGTCTATCTTTATTGTGAAAATGCAACATTTTCTCTTGGGCTTGCTGCAATAATTTAGGAATATCATCGTGTTTGATTTTATTAAATAATATATCAAAAGGTCGATGATTGGTTATTGAATGAATTGTTAAATTGTATTTTTGTGCTGCTCTAATTATAATTTCGGAATAATCAATTAAATTAAGCTCATCTTTAATGCAGCGGGCAATTTCTGTTAAGGTAGAGTGTGCCCTTTCTATTTGTCAGTTAGACGTACTATGTCGAGGATCTGCAAAGAATAAAGATATCCCATTTCTTTGTGCAAAGGATTTAAATTGGGACGAAGAAAAACTTGGTTCATTATCTATCATCAAAGATTTAACTAATGGAAATTTTTGTAAAATTTCTGAAACTTTATTTTCTATATTTAGTTTGTTAGGGATTTCTTTTACGACCAAATATTTCGAATAGGAATCTATACAAGTAATGAATATAAGATTTTGGGCGTAAAATATGTCAAGATTCAAATTTTCACCTTCTCTTTCTGGAATAGGTGCTTGACCGATAGGAATCTGTACTGGGTGTCTGTTGTATTTGTTTTGATTGCAGATTGTGCAATTCTTTATAAATTCCTTAAGCTTTTTGTATAAATTAGGCCAATAATAGAGTCTAGTTATTTGTTTATATTTTTCATCAAGCCCTCTATGAGCTCTACAATGAGTTTCTGTGATAATAAGAGATCTGTCTTCAGCGTTCTCGACATCCTGGACAAATGTCTTAGTGTATAAAAATGTATTTATAAAATTGTCCTTAAGTGGTTTTTGAATTCTATAAAAATCTTCTAGAGTACAGTGAACTCCTATTGTTATATTGGGTGGAATATATTCTCTTAATATTGATATTAAATTTTCTGGAGTATCATACTCTATTATATGTCTAGTATTTCCGAATACATTAATCGACTCATGTATTGTATACCTCCCCGTTGCTATTAGCAATTGTTGCTTAAACTGGTTTAAGGGTTTTCGGGTTTCTTGTATAACATTCTCAAAACTACTCTCTGCTGAATGCTGAGTATTTTGATCTGAGACCGATTCATTACTTTCCGTTAAGTTATTAATTTGTATCCTTGATAAAGCGTCCGCAACAACGTTTGTTGCTCCTGGCTTATAAATTATTTTGGGTGAATAGCTCTCAATAAAAGAATACCATCTTTTCATTTCAATATTTGGATTTTTTTGAGAAATGGAAAATGAAAGAGGTTGGTGATTGGTATAGATCTCGATGTTGGTAACCCCATATAAGTAATTACGAAGGTTTTTAAAAGCCCATACTATGGCTAAAAGTTCCTTTTTATTTGTCGCGTATAATTGTTCAGTTTTGGTTAGAGTTTTTGAAATAAATGTGATTGGTTTTCCTTCCTGAGAAAGAACCGCACCAATTGCTAAGTCAGACGCGTCAGTTGTTAGGGTAAATTTTTTATTATAGTCCGGTTGTACTAGTTCTACTTGTGCAATTACATTTTCTTTGAGCTCGTTAAAAGCTCCTACAGCTGAATCATCAAACTGTATTAAAGTTTTACGTGATGCTTTTTTAGATACTTTGCCGTTTTGGCCTTCTAAATATTTTGTTAAAGGTTTAGCTATCTTTGCGTAATTTTGCACAAATTTTCTGTAATATCCTGTAAGGCCTAGGAAGCTTCTAAGCTCTCGAATATTTTTAGGGATCGGATATTTTACAATTGTTGAAATTTTTTCGGGATCGGTTTTGATCACATTGTGAGAAACAACGTAACCGAGAAAGTTTGTTTCTAATTTAAAGAACTTTGATTTTTCAATCGAAATTTTCATGTTTGCGTTCAGCAAAATTTTAATAATGACAATTAGGTCTTTATAATGTTGCTCAATTGTTTTTGAAAATATGATTATGTCATCCATATAAACATGACATGTTTTACCCACTTGTTCTCTCAAAATATCGTCCATCGCTCGTTGGAATATTCTAGGAGCGTTTGTCAAACCGAAAGGCATTCTTAGAAATTCGTATTTCCCATTATTTATTGAAAATGAAGTTTTTTGTATGTCAGGTTCGTTCATGAGAATCTGATGAAATCCAGATTCCAAGTCAATTGTTGAAAAGTATTTGGCTTTTCCGAGATTTGATAAAATCACTGAAGGGGTCCTGCATTGGATACCTATCAGGTATAGTATTTTCATTTAGTTTTTTATAGTCAATTACGAGTCTTAGTTTTGGAGTTCCATCTTCATTGAAACCCTTTTTTGGTACCACTAGTACAGGGGAATTATAAGGGCTTCTACTTGGCCTTATAATTTCTTCTTTTAGCATTCGACTTATTTCAGAATTTACAAAATCTGAAGCTGATAGAGCATAAGGGTATTGTTTGCTGTAAATGGCCCTATCATTTACGGTGTTTATTTCACCGCGTATATCTGTCCTAAAACGAATCTGCATATTTATTTTTGAATGCTCTTCATTGATTATATTTAATATTTCATTCTCCAGATATTTTCTTTGATCTGCAGATGATATTTTTATGTTGTTTATTTTTTGATTGTCGGATAGTTCAACGACGGCGTGTTCAGAATTTTTCAATTCCAAACTTTTATTTTTGTCGGATATTTCAACGACGGCGTGTTCAGAATTTTTCAATTCCAAACTTTTATTTTTGTCGGATTTTTCAACGACGGCGTGTTCAGGATTTGTATATCCCAAACTAAATTCGCTTTGATTACCCATTTCAGATTCGGATCTGATTTGAGCCTTTTCATCAAAGTATTTTTTTAACATAAATTCTTTTAATGGAAGAATGGTGTTTTCTTCTGTTTAAGAATGTTGGTTTAAATTGTTTCCGTTGTCATAATTTAATTTCTCTTCTATTCCGTTATATTTAATAACTCCCTTAGCTGTATCAATCACAGTTCCTATTTTTTTCAATAGGTTATAGCCGATCAGTAGATCTGAGTCTAGCCCTTCTATTTCATAAAAAGTATATCGTGTATCAAAAATAGTTATCATATGATAATATTTAATTATTGAATATCCATTCACTGTGGATACTCTTTTGTATATTGGAAGCTCATTCTTATTTTTGTAAACTCCAGTTCTAATATAACACGAGGTTGCCCCAGTGTCAATTAATATTTTTAATTTTTTATTTATTTTCGGGTCATTTCTAAATAGGTAGGGTAAGCCTACTCCTGACTTTTGTCTAAAAAATGGTTCTCCTCAATGTTGTTTAGTCTCATTGTCTTGTTAGCCGGTTGGTTAACAGTTCCAGTTGGTACCCTTTTATTTTGGGCTTGTCCTTGCTGAGTGTTCTGGGTCTCAAACTTTTTTGTTTGATCCCACTTGTTCTGGCTATAATTGTTATTTTGATATTTATTATAGGTTTGATTATAGCCGTTGTTAGCCCTATTCTGAACCTGGATAGACTCGTCTACCTCCATTGGTTCTGGCTTATTTTGTGGCTGCCTATAGGTGTTCCACTGATTTTGTTGGTAATTATTAAATCTACCCTGGTTCCAGGAATTATTTTTGTTCTGATTATAATAACCATAATTATTTTTGTTCTGGTTGTTGTCATGATTAAACCTTAAATTATTACTATTTCGATGGTTATTGTAATTGTTGTTTTGTTGTCTTTGCTTTTGGTTGAAATGTGTTTGACCATTTCCACCAGGGTTTGGCTCACTATTTTTTCTCTGAGTGGTTGAGAAACTATTTGCGAAATGCGCCTTCATGTTGTTGCTTTCCAATTCCTGAACTATGACCATTGCATTTGGTAGGTCAGGAGGATTCATTGAGAAAATTGTGTCTGAAATTTGTCCGTTTAGGCCGGTAATGAAAACTCTAAGAGCAGTCTTCCTATGTTTTTCATTCATTTCTGCTGTTATCGGTTTGTTTCTC
Organism: Drosophila subpulchrella; assembly: GCF_014743375.2. Classification (NCBI taxonomy): domain Eukaryota; kingdom Metazoa; phylum Arthropoda; class Insecta; order Diptera; family Drosophilidae; genus Drosophila; species Drosophila subpulchrella. The sequence continues at coordinate 206,754 of NW_023665574.1, forward strand.
CCGTAGGTAATAATAATTAATAAGTAGAGTTAACTTTCTATTAACTGTACCATTATAATCCATAATTGATAATTTTCCCTGACTCAAAACACTTAGTTCCTGTTTAATAATATGAATAGGACGTTTGTCGCTAAAGACAAAGTCAAGTCTGGCCATTATGGCATCGAAATTTAATACCGTACCGTTATGGGTTAAGGCATCGTTTGCCATTCCCGTTATTTTGCTTCTTAATATTGATAGGGCGGAATAAAGTCTTTCACTCCCTCTGGCATATTGCCCCATGGCTATTTCAGCCGATTCTCTCCAGCTTACATATTTATCTTCTTCTCCTTTATATTCCCTAACAGATTTGATGATCTCATATGATGTGTCGCACTTTATATTTGGATCTATAATCTCTATCTGATAATCTTCAACCGTTTTAATTTTATGAGAAAGCTGCGATCTTAAGTTAACGATCTCTTCCTTTAATGGATTCAATTCAAAATTTACAATTTGTTTAATTAAATCTCCTACATTTAACATGGTATTGTTTGTAATCGCCTGATGATGTTCTTGAGGCGAACTTATGTGGAGTCTTTTATTTGCTCCGTTCTGGCTTGAAGAAGGTTCTGACATTTTGAGAATATTTTCGAAATCAGAAATTAATTTTTCCACTTTGTATAATTATATTTCTTTTTACAAATTTCTTATTAAATAATAATAATAATAAAAAAAGATTATATCGCTCACAAATCGTCCTCCTTATTTTTTTTGTCGTTGTTTTTGGGGTTGTCATTTTTCTTGGATGATGATCCTGCTTGGGGTCGTCCTTCCCTTTTTTTGTATCTTGGGGTCTTCCTTCTTTCTTCGGGTTTTTAAATTGGTATCTTCCTTCTTTCTTCAGTGTTTATTTCTTGGCGAGGGATTGCCCTTCAGCCTTTATTCTTTAAATGTCTTTTTGTTGATGATTTCGAAGATTTGTTTGCAATATTTTTTTAGTTAAATTGTTTTTCACAATGGTTATTTGTTTCGATGAATTTTGTTGTCACTTTTTAAATTTTTATACCCTTGCAGAGGGTATATTGATTTCAGTCAGAAGTTTGCAACGCAGTGAAGGAGACGTTTCCGACCCCATAAAGTATATATATTCTTGATCAGCATGACTAGACGAGTCGATCTAGCCATGTCCGTCTGTCCGTCTGTCCGTCCGTTTCTACGCAAACTAGTCTCTCAGTTTTAAAGCTATCGGGCTGAAACTTTCCCAAAAGTCTTATATCTTTTGCAGGTAGTATATAAGTCGGAACCAGCCGGATCGGACAACTATATCTTATAGCTCCCATAGGAATAATCGGACAAATAAATGAAAAAAAATTATATCTTTGGTGTTTTTTAGCATATAACCTCCTAAGCTTGGAAATAACAATTTTTAAATAATTTTGAATTGTGAATTTTGACGAGTATATCATATAGCAGCCATAGGAACGATCGGTAAATTTGTGGAAAAATAATATGAAAAAAATTATAGCTTCGGTGTTTTTCAACATATAACCTCTAGCGCTTGGAAATAACATTTTTTATTTAGTTCTGAATTTCGAATTAAATTTTATCAAAATCGGACGACTATGTCATATAGCTGCCATAGGAACGATCGGAAAATTTGTAGGAAAATAATATGAAACAAATTATAGCTTCGGTGTTTTTTAACATATAACCTCCTACGCTTGGAAATACGATTTTTTAATTAGTTCTGAATTTTGAATTTAATTTTATCAAAATCGGACGACTATATCATATACCTGCCATAGGAACGATCGGAAAATTGGTAGGAAAATAATATGAAACAAATTATAGCTTCGGTGTTTTTTGACATATTATCTTATACTATTGGGAATATCATTTTTTGTGTTTTTAAATTTAATAATTATAGCTGCAAGGGTATATAAGCTTCGGCTTGCCGAAGCTAACTTCCTTTCTTGTTTATTTTGTCCGAGCAGTGAATTTATGTTACGAACACTATTTTGTAATTTGAGATTTTAAGGGGATTATTCCATTAATTATTTTCCACCTTATTATTTTTTGATCAACACAAACTTTTAATTTTTTTGCCGGTTGTATAGAGTTTAAGGGGATTATTGCATTTATTAATTTCCACCTTATTTTTATCAACACAGGCTTTATATATTCGTCGGTTGTATCGGGTTGTTGGCCGCGCAAAATTCCTTTTTCACTTTTAAACTTTTCTGGGGTTTATTTAAAAGCTTTGCTTTAGAATTTTTTAATCACACGGCCCCACGTTGGGCGCCAATTAAGTTTCTCACTAGTGAATTGATTAAAAAAATTTATTTTTATGTTTAACAATCACTTATTCACTATTACAATTTTACAATAGGTCGAACTTATTTAATTCACTGCTCTTGTATTTATTCTCGAATTATTGTTCTGCTCGATTCGGATCTCAAAAACGGACTGCCTGATCTCTAGTTCAATGATAAATAATCAAACCTCGGCTTAAGAGAATTTATCCCCAAAAATTGATAAAGAGAATGACTCAAGAGAGTCGGAAAATAGGATGATGCAATTTGCTAATTAAATTTGAAGTCCAATCTTGGCCGGAAATTGGTGTTTACATTAGCGGAGTTTAGGGACCGCTTAGGGGATCTTTTGTTTACGTTAGCGGACTGGATGTTTACAGCATCCGTTTGATTTTGACTGCGTGAAATTGATCTGGGTGGGAATGATTCGGAGGCCTGGTTGACAGAAATAGCTGACCACGGATTTATCTCGGGTCTGTCTGAGTTATTTGGAAATTAGCTCTCGGCTCAAAGTTGTTTATAAATTGGGTAAGAGCCCCTAAATAATGTGTCATATAACTTGCATCTTAAAGTCGTATCGCAACCAAATTTTGCGTATTTAAGCCCAGTACTCAGATCGGCTAAGAGTTTCACTAGTCGAAAAATCTTATTCTGTGTAGTGTGACCGAAGTTTTGAAAGTTCTCCCGCAATGCATGTAGCATGGTCTTACTGTCAAGCAGCTGGTTTTGTTGCCAAATGGAAAGCAAATCAATTGGAGAAATTTAAAAAAGAGAAGTCTGCTGGTACACAAAGAAATTAAAATAAAAACAAGGGAGAACGCTATTGTCGAGTACCTCGAATGTCAGATACCCGTTACTCAGCTAAAGGGACCAAAGAGAAATGGAGATATGCAAGCAGCAAAGTGAGATTGAAATGTGCCACCTACTGGCGGTAGACAGATTTAAGCGTTATGGGCGTTAGAGTGGTCGTGGCAACATTTTTTTTGAATCAATCGATAGGTATTGACGAGACAAATACATTTCAGTTACAATTTTGTATCTAGCATGAAAATTGTGGGCGCCACAGGCTTGGGCGGTTTGTGGGCGTTAGAGTAGGCGTGGCATATTCTCGTAACAAATTTGCGCTGCGCTCAAGCCTACGAAATCTAAATCTGAAATCCCATTTCTCTATCTTTGATATTTTCCGAGATATCCGCGTTCATATTAACGATTTTTTGAAGTTTGTGGGTGGTTTGTGGGAGTTCAAGTGGGCGTGGCAAACTTTTTTTGGGTCAATCGATAGGTATTGATGAGAACAATACATTTCAGTTAAAATTTGTATTCTAGCATGAAAACTGTAGGAGCCACAGTTTTAGGCGGTTTGTGGGCGTTAGAGTGGGCGTGGCACTCTGCTGAAACAAACTTGCTCTGCGTAAGAAGCTCAGGAATCTGCACGCCTAATCTCAATAGTCTAGCTCTTATAGTTTCCGAGATCTCAGCGTTCATCCGGACGGACAGACAGACGGACAGACAGACGGACAGACAGACGGACAGACGGACAGACAGACATGGCTAAATCGACTCGGCTAGTGATCCTGATCAAGAATATATATACTTTATGGGGTCGGAAACGCTTCCTTCTGCCTGTTATATACTTTCCGACGCATCTAGTATACCCTTTTACTCTACGAGTAACGGGTATAACAAATATTACAAACATCGTATAATCACCTGAAAATATTTGTTGCAAGTAAATTCCGTAAGGGGTATCACGTTCGTATTAGTAATTATAAACATGTCTTTGAGAAAGGGTATACACCAAAATATACAATTGAAATCTTTAAAATTAGAAAGGTTAAGAATACATACCCTAAAACATACTTACTTGAAGATTTAGATTTAGATTTAGAACTCAAAAAGCACGATTCCCCCACACATTCCTAGTTAAAAAAGTTTTAAGGCGAAAAGGATATAAAGTTTTGGTTAAGTAGTTGGGGTTTTCAAAGACTAGCTGGATGACATTTGTAGTATAACAAATGTTTTATTTAATTAATTTTTATTTATATATTAATTGTTATTTAACATATATATTATATTAATAAATTTATTTATTTATTTATATCCTAGCGCTACAAGAGCACACTTATAATTATCGCGCTAGTCACATTGAGTTGATATTTTATATTATTATTATTTTTAAATTATTAAAGCAATTTCTCTCGCTCTCTTAATTAATATTAATGACTAACATCAAATTTTCTTAGTTTCTTAGTTACTATTATTATTGTTTTAAATATATTTTTTTTATTTTTATTTTATTTCTTTTCATTTAGTTTTTATACTTATGTGTACTGGTATTTTAAAAGATCTTTAACTTTATTTTAAAATTGAGTTGCGCTCCTAATTGTTTTGTATTGGTGCGGTAGATTGTTCCATAACCGGATACCATTTATGAAAAATTGTCTTCTCGAACATAGTGTTTGTATTCGAGGGCATATGTAATTTTTGGTTCTTACAGATGTGGCTGGGGTAAGTTTATTGAAAAGATTTTTTGGTTCTCCAGTCGTCACTATTTTGTGAAAGAAAATTAAAATTCTGAGATCGATCCAGGAGGTCAAGTTAAGGTCAAGTATTGTATATGTCAGTTCTGATACATGGTCAAAACGTCTTAAGTTAAACACATAACGGACAATTGAATTAAAAGCTACAGTTAATGTGCGCAAATCCCGCGCATCACAATTTCCAAAAATTTCTGTGCCGTAGAAGAGAGTGGGCAGGAGGATAACTTTGGCGATTAATAGTCTAACTTCCTCAGTTAGGAACGATTTAGAGAATGAAATTTTTCTCAACAGAGCATATGTACGCCCTGTCGCTATGACTATATGGTTGCTCCATGATAAAGTATTGTTTAATGTTATCCCTAGATTAACTGCATTCACTTCATAGCTTATCGGCGTATGGTCTATATATAATTTTTGGAGTGAAAGTGTTGAAAGTTGCTTTTTACCAATTACCAAGCTCTTCGATTTTTTCGGATTTATACCCAAGCCATTTTCCTTTGCCCATTTTTCAATTAGCCACAACATTTTATTACTTATACGGACACAGGCATGTATTTTAGTTACGGGTCTACTAACATATATTTGGACATCATCAGCATATAAATGTACTTCACACTCAGACAGGATACTAGGGAGATCATTGACATGTATAGAAAACAATAAAGGGCCTAGCACAGATCCCTGTGGCAATCCCCTGGATAAGTTCCGGAGAGAAGAAACTTGCGTCCCAGAGACGACTGCTTGATACCTATTCGTTAAGTACGACCTAATAAGCTTCGTCGCATTAGTTGAGAAATTAAACATATTCCTAAGCTTGGTACAGAGAATGTTATGATTCACAGAATCAAAAGCCTTACTGTGTTCAAGGAGCGTCAAAAACGTTACGCAGTTACTGTCCAGTTTTTGTCTTATATCCTCAACAATATTAGTGATTGCAGTAATACAACTCCTTTTCTTACGGAATCCAGATTGTTTTTCATCAAGTAGAGAATTATTAGCTAAGTATAGTTGAATCTGTGAGGACATAAGATTTTCAAAGACTTTTGATAGAAAAGGTAATATTGAAATAGGTCTATAGTCATTGATTAGCTTAGGAATTGGGAAAATTTTGGCGTTTTTCCATATTGTCGGAAATGAAGACGTTGTAATAGCCGTGTTAAAAATATATGTAACATGGGGCAACATTAAGGAGAGAAAAAGCTTAACAAATTTTGGTTTAAAATTAATATTTTTGTACAATGTTTTAAAGTAAAACTAAAAATAATAAAAATACTTTTTACAAACTCAAAATCATTTTCATTTATATTTTCCAAAGTCTCGATCATAAAACATCTCCAATTCAACTGATTTATAAAATAGTTCTTTTTCAATATGTTCCATTTGAAATTTAAGGCTATCTAATGATTCTCCATCGTTCACATAATTATTTTGTATCATCTCACGCAAGCAAAATGAATTTGATTCTAGCCATTCAACATTTTCTAAAATATCTTTTTCGATTAATCTCCGATGTTTTATAGATGTCGTACCATGGTCTTCATTTCTTAACTCTGAAAATTGTGTTTCGTTAACATTACGTTTTCTTTTGTTATTTTTGTAACAAAGAATTTTCTTATTAACTTTAATTGTACTTATTTTATGTGCTTTTGATCCAAACATTGTTCTGTTACCATATAATGAGGTCCCAGGTAATAAAACGTTTCTATAGTGTTCAATTGTAAGATTTCGTGAACTCACTGCCTTTGCTTTATTATGTGAAAATTCAACTTGATCTATTCTGTAACAATAAACCTTTGAGCACAGACCTAAAAATTTTGTCATGAGTTTACCGCTAAGCTCATCTTTAAAAAACCCTAAACTTTTTTTGTTAACTCTTCTGAAGTTATATAGATTAATTCTTTCATTTGAATAGTCCGATGTATCAAAATTTGCTTCAAGATCATTACGAATATCTGTATAAAAATCCTCAGTTTTTATTGTATAGATAAATTAATCAGTATCCATATAATTTAAGAGTAACTTTTTCTGAAACTTAGCTGTATTTTGATGTTTACTACCTGTTTAGCAGTTGTTCAGTACTTGTTTCGTAGTTCCTTACTAGTTGTTTTAGCTGGTTAATAGCTGTATTTTGATGTTTACTACCTGCTTAGCAGTTTTTATACCCGTTACTCGTAGAGTAAAAGGGTATACTAGATTCGTCGGAAAGTATGTAACAGGCAGAAGGAAGCGTTTCCGACCCCATAAAGTATATATATTCTTGATCAGGATCACTAGCCGAGTCGATCTAGCCGTCTGTCCGTCTGTCCGTATGAACGCTGAGATCTCGGAAATTTTAAGAGCTACAATACTGGGATTAGGCATGCAGATTCCTGAGATTCCTGCGCAGCGCAAGTTTGTTTCAAAAGAGTGCCACGCCCACTCTAACGCCCACAAACCGCCCAAACCGATGGCTGCTACAGTTTTGATGCTAGAACAAAAATTTAAACTGAAATGTATTGTCCTCATCAATACCTACCGATTGACTTAAAAAAAATTTTGCCACGCCCACTTTAACGCCCACAAACCGTCCACAAACTTCAAAAAATCGTTAATATGAACGCGGATATTATGGAAAATATCAAAGATAGAGAAACGGGATTTCAGATTTAGATTCCGTAGGCTTGAGCGCAGCCCACAATTTTCATGCTAGGTAAAAATTTTTAACTGAAATGTATTGGTCTCGTCAATACCTCTCGATTGATTTAAAAAAAACTTTGCCACGCCCAGTCTAACGCCCACAACGCTTAAATCTGTCTACCGCCGGTAGGTGGCGCATTTGCTGCTTGCATATCTCCATTTTCCTTTGGTCCTTTTAGCTGAGTAACGGGTATTTGATAGTCGAGGTACCCGACTATAGCGTTCTTCCTTGTTCAGTACTTGTTTCGTAGTTGCTTACTAGTTACTTTAGCTGGTTAATAGCTGTTATTAGATGGTTACTATCTGTTTAGTAGCTGTTAACTAGTTGTTTACTAGTTGTTATAAGCTGGTCACCAGCTGTTTTGAGCTGTTATGAGCTGGTATAGTTTTTTGTTAAGAATGATCAAAAATTCTTGTCCTCTAGATGACGTTCAATGTGAAGTAAAAACTTAGACTGTGAATTTGAACGCGTGCAGGTCCACTTTTTATGCTATATAGAGTTCACACATACACCTATCCATACATTGACTTTCAACCCCTCAAATGTAAATTAGCCATTTAAATATACCGGTTTTGACTCCACATCTTCTACGAAAGAAAGTAGAAAAGCGAGGCACAGGTGTCCATAGTTGTATGTATCAAAGCCTTGAACTCTATCGTAATTGTATTGTATTCTATGTCCCAAGTATTCCACAACTTCTCTAGGTGGCTGAATATCCAAAACTATCGAAATAATGTATATTATTTTTATTTTTATTATATGCAACCCAATGTGTACCACTTGATCGTGAATTATCTAGGTTTACTATACCACACTCCCGACTTTTTGGTGGTTCTGGGAGTAGATCTCTCATAAACAACCCTCTAAAATGTGGGATATATTTCTTAGCAAATAGTATAATGTCGATATTTGATAGTGGTCTATTGGGTAGCAGAGAAATTAGTTTTTTCGCTTCTTAATTAAAATTAATTATAGGGCTTAAGAAGTAAACCATAACCCATTCTATAGGGCCTGAGATATAATCCTTCTCCTACAGCAACATTTTCAATTTTCCTGTTGTGACGTTTCTTCTCCTCCATGTCTTCTTTAGCCATTCTCGCATTGTTAATTTTAAATGTATTTTCAAGGTAACAGTCTTTTAGTTTATTGTAAATGAAGTCGGTGATATCATTCAATTCATATGATCCAGTAGGAATTGTAATAACCTTGTCACCGATGTGGAAGAGATTAGTTTTTTCATTAATATTTGGAATCGAATTATACATATTAAAGATAAGGGCGCACTCATATCGACCATTCAATTCGATAGGTGGGAAAAAGTTGGTATTTATAATAGAACTATTTCCATTCAAGGATAATGCCAGTGATCTAGACATATTGAAATCTCTTGATAAACTGTAGGATTGAAAGTATCTAACCAAGCTTTATATTGAAATTACTCCTTTAATCATAATAAAGTGATCAAATCCTTTCCCGCATCTTCCGTTATCCATTTCGTTATCCTTGCTAATTAATAGAAATCCGTGCTTGTCCTCTCAACATTTTTGACACATTTTCACAAATGTTTCATAATTCATATCAGTGTTAATATGGTCCCGATATATATGCCGCATATTTAAATCATCTTGTTTAAACATTATAATAAAGTTGGCATTGTCACGAATCAGATGTTTTGGTATATGACTATATGTTTGACATAAATAAAAAGAGTCGATATTTTTATGTCGACCCATACAAAAATAAGATCTTATGTTATCATGTTTTTCACAAGCTACGTCATCGAATATCATAATGGAATTGTTCACTGGGGTCTAAAACACCGTCATTGTGGAAAAATGTATGATATCCCATTCATTTAATCGGTTTGATTAATTTTACCAGGTACTCATATTTAGGTTGATATAAGCTTTTTGAAAATATATAAACGTTTTCGAATTTAAATCCATTAGGACTCTCTATTAGACTTAACATAATATTAGTTTTACCACAATTCGAAGGCCCAACAATTAGAGCCCTTATTGTGTTCGGTAAGAGAGCACAATGTCGTTGCGGTAGATTTTTCTCGTTTTCATCGTTAATATTTCTAACTACAATTTTTTGTTTTTGACTTATTAATGTACCTCATTCAATGAGAAATCTTTGATGATTAAACATCAATAAAATGGGGAAACGTTTTTATAATCGCATCAGTCATATTTTTAATTGTAAACACGGTGGTGATCTTGTCGATAAGCTAATCAATACATTACCGTTTGAAGCCCATATTCCGGGATATAAATTTTGTGGACCGGGTACAAAGTTACAGAAACGGTTGGAACGCGGTGATCAAGGAATAAACTCATTAGAGTAAGCTTGCAAAGAGCACGATATTGCATACCCTCAAAACAAGGCATTGAGTGTACGACATAGGGCAGACTCCATATTAATTGACAAAGCCTGGTCGCGTGTCAAGGCACCAGATAGCAGTCTTGGTGAAAATGCAGCAGCATACTTTGTTACAAATATAATGAAAGCCAAAAAAAATTTTGTGTGGGATTGAATAAAACTGAAAAGAAAGGGAGGAAAAAGGTTATGAAGAATAAAATGAAGAAGACAAACTGTAACGAACTGATTTTTGTGGTCTGATCGCTACGAGATTCGTGCGGCTAGCTCAGTAGATTGTGTGTTCGTCCCACCAAATTTATATAAACGTGACCGCCCAGTAGCTCAGTGAGAAAGCACAGAATTTACGGGCTCGTAGTGGGTTTATTGCGGGTATATTAATACAAATGTCTTGGTAGCTTGGTCGGCCTTGACACGACACTTGTGGCCTGCGGTATTTCCGACGGTCCTGGTTGTCTCGACGACCTCTCGCCTTGTTGCCTCAGTGCTCCAGTCCTGTAGCCCCCAGAAATCCTGCGGCTCCCTGAAGATGCTCGCTCGCCGCTCGTCCCTGACGCGTTGTCTCGGTGACTGCTTGTAACAACTCAGACTCGCGAGGGGATCAGCCGTACGGGATTAGGGAAGCGTCACCGTTCTCAGACTAGGGTGAATAGAGGCAGCGCTCTCCAGGATCACTCCTTTCGACGCACCGCCGCCTGTCCCTTGCTCTGTTCCGGATGGTCCCACTGGGGTTTCTGCTCAGTCCGCGCGGACAGTCAAGGCGGAACGCCAGGAAGCTGCCTTGCGCTTTACTTCTCTTCCACGCCTAGTGTAAACGAACGTTCCACCCTAGCCTCACCCTTTTGCTGTTAGTCCGGGACGTTTCCGCGTGGCTCGCTCTGTGTTGCGTGGCTGTCGTGATGTGGTGGCTGGCTTGCTGCTGACGCTATCTCGCCCACTGCTCCTGGCGGTGCTGGCTGCGCGGCTGGACGCAGCGTGGCTTTTGGTACTCGGGGTTCGGGCACGCCGCTCCGGAACCTCGCAAGTCGAAACCGTAGGGCTCTCCTGGACAACTTCACTGGAGACCGTACCGATTGACCGCTCTCCCTTCTGGCTTCTTATACTTGGGGTTCGGGCACGCCGCTCCGGGACCTCGCAAGTCGAATCCGTAGGGCTCTCCTGGACAATTCCACTCGAGACCGTACCGATCGACAGCTCTCCCTTCTGGCTTGTTATACTCTCTCCAGGCGAAACGCCAGGACTTTGTGGATAGGGTTAATAGACCGCCTTGGCCTAGCCGTGTGATGCCCTCTGGACCTCAACTAACTGCGTCTCAATTCGAAGATTCCTGGTATTCCAATCCCGAACGTCTTGACGTAGCAATCTTGCTCCTCGTAGGCTCCCACGGCGCAGCTTCTCCGCCGACTCGACTTGCTGTTGCTCCCTTGTAGATTATCTGGTTGTTTGATTGTTCACTTTGGTATCTGATTGATCTTGACGGTTTGACTCCTTGTGATCGACTGATCCAGCTGCCAACGCTGGCCCCACTTATATAGGGCTCCTGGTACCACTTCTGGGTCCAAAGTCCGCGGTTTTACCGTTCGACCTTTCGCCCTCTGCGCACGGCCCCACAGTAGGGTGCTAAGCGCGAACATCTACCGCTAACCATTCGCTCTTTCTCTCCAATCTCTCTTTCCTCGTACTCTCCAAACTCTCTTGAGCCGAATTCCCCAAGCTCTCCCTTGAAGTGAACTCTCCAAGCTCTCTCTTGAAGTGAATTCCACAAAACTCTCCCGAACTGAATTCTCCAAGCTCTCTTTTAGTGAATTTTCCAAGCTCTCTTGAAGTGAATTCTCCAAATCCTCTTCAAGTGAATTTTCCAAACTCTCTCTTCCCGCAGTGCCGTTACTACGCGTTTTTGCCGCGTATTTGGTAAGCGGCCGGCCATCCGCTGCTGCTGCTGCTGCTTATATTTGTGGGGAGTTATTCAACTCCTCACATTCCCCCCTTACTTCGGGAAATGTTTGAAACTTGTTCCTACTCTCCGGCGTTTCCTTGCATAACCTAGCCTTCCAGTACTTGCGAGGCTCCCTCTGACTCCCGCAACGCTCCCTCGTTGCTTCCCCGATGCTCCCTCGACGCTTTAATTCCATTAAGTTCCTACAGCGCTGGCCATCCTCCTCGTAGCAACTTGAAACCTCCCACGCCGATATTTTCCATGACTCCACTGGGACATCGATACTCGTGGGTTATCGATCCCAGCTCGCTGCTAATTGCTGCGTCCCACTCCTTTCATTGGTTCCTCCGCCTGGTCACACCATCCATGCGTGATCGATGTTTATTCGCCTATCGATACCGACGATGCGGCGTTGCCACCTGCTCGTTGCGAGATTTTCACCTTTTGCCGATATTTCCATTTTCGTGTGCCCATTGATCGCACTATCGTCTAGTGCCAATCAGTCGCCTATCGAGGCGCCCCCTTCCCTGGCTTGTGGTGATTTTGCAACTTTTGATCTGCCAGCACGGCATCTGGCTGATTTGTCTTCATTTTATTTTCTCGGCTCCTTCGACGCTCGTCGGTCACCCTGATTGCGCCTCTTGTACTTCCGCACGTCTCGAGCATTTCATCGGATTTGTCTCACGATTAAAATAAAATAACAGTCCGTCCTAAGAAAATCTTAAAAAACGTAATGTTTGTATCGAGTAACAAAATGAAACTTTCACACAACAAATGAATTTTTTATAACAAATGGTAATTTAAATCGTTTTGATTTCATCGGATTCGTCTCATATGGATAAGCATATGCCGCTTGAGGCCCGAATTACTGCAAAATGTTTTTAGGCAGATATGGCGTGTTGGTCTCTTGGTCTGCTCGTCAGTTACCATGAATACGCCTCTTGTGCCGTCGCAAGTAATTTACGTCTAGAACATTTCACTGGATTTGTCTCATATAAATAAGCATACGCCGTTTGAGGCTGGCATTACTGCAAAATGTTTTACGGCATATGCGGCGTGTTGGTTGCTCGGTCAGTCCATTTTTTTTTTTTTTTGATTTCTGATCTGTGTTGCTACTACTATTGCCATGAAACCAATTCCCTTTTTTTTAGTTAACTGTTGGTGCGGTGCGTGTTTTGTGACATGCTGGCTACTGTGTAGATCTGATTCTGCACCGTCCTCCCCCTTCCTTCGGCAGACTGTTGATGCGTGTCTTCCTTTCTTCCAATCAGTCCCAATCGAGTCTTTGGACGCTCTGGTTTGCTTCCTTTGTGTTCTTGACGTTCTCCTAATGTCCTTTATGTATTTCATTGCACCTTTGTAGTTGCCCTGTAGTATCCTTGGAGTCGGTTCGTAGTATCCCTTTCGAATCCTTGGAGGTATCCTTGGAATGTGTTCGTAGTATCCTTAGGGAATCCTTGGAGGTATCCATATTTCGTAGTATCCTTTTGGCATCCTTAGAGATGTCCTTGGACTTTTTTTTCATATTATCTTTTGGGAATCCTTGGAGGTATCCTTGGACTTTCAATGTAGTCTTGCGTCTGTTGTGTCTGCTTGCTGTAGCCGCTCGCTTGTGTTTTCCGTTTGTTGCTGTTTCAGCTCGCTTACGTGGATTGTCCGATCTTTCTTTGTGTTTATGTGTCGTATTTTGCAGATTACTGGCGACGCAAAACCCATGACTTGGTAAGGTCCGTGGTATCTTGGGGCCTATTTTGCTGCGAACCCCTCGGCCGCTTTTGATAAATGGTGTTCCTTGGCCCACACGACGTCACCCACCTTTGGCGTCCATTGCCTCCTCCTTAGGTTATAATGCCTAGCCTGATCCTGGGATGCTTTCTCCAGATTCCGCCTTACAATCTCGAAGATTTCCCTGAGTTTGTTTGCCTTCTTCTCCGGGGTCTCAGTCGGTCGTCCGGTCCCTACGTTTTCTCTGTCGTATAGGGCGCTCGGTAGTCTTGGTTCTCTGCCTTGGGCAATGAACGACGGTGTGTAACCTGTGGATTCTGAAGCGCTAGTGTTTACTGCCAGCATGATTTCCGGCCATTTTCGTCCCAGTTTCTTTGGTTCTGCCCTGCGAACTGCGCTATCATTGTCTTCACCGTCCTATTTGCTCTCTCAGTCGGGTTCTCCTATGGGGTGTATGGAGCTGTGAACTGTTGCTTAGCTCCCATTTCGGCCAGGAAACTCTTGAAAATTTTGCTGGCAAACTGTACTCCGTTGTCCGTTATGACTATTTTGGGGACCCCATACCTCGCGATTATGCGTTCTTTAAAAGCTTTCTTTAGGGATTCGGGAGAACCGGTCTATCAATACCAGCAGCGTTTGGTTGCCGGGCTTCGAACGCGGCAGGGGTCCGACGAAGTCCGCACATACCGTAGCCCATGGTTCCTCTGGCACCTGCGTCAGCATTTTCCCAGCCATTTGCATCTGATTCGGCTTGAATCTCATGCATGTCTCGCATCCTCGCACGTGGGCTCGGGCGTCTCTGTGCATTCCTTGCCAGTAATACCGGGCTGCCAGACGTGCTATTGTCTTTCGGCTTCCTACATGGCCAGCTGCCGGAGAGTCGTGGTTCTCCTTCAGCACCGTTTCCCGTAGAGCTTTTGGAACGCACATCTCCCATGTTGCGACATCTTCGCTGCCCGCTCTATGAGGTATATTCCTGCACAGAGTGTTACCCTCCATCACGTAGTCCGAATACTTTTGCGGCTGGGTCCTTATCTTTTCGCGCATTTCCAGAATCCAGCTGCATGCTGCAGAAGCTTCCGCCGCCGATGTCTCCTTGATCCCTCGAAGTGTTTCCAGCAGTGGCTGCCTTGACAAAGCGTCTGCCACCACTTTGAGTTGTCCTTTCCTGTACGCTATTTCGAAGTCGTACTGCTGCAACTCCAGGACCCATCTGGCGATCCTCCCTGAAGGGCTTTCTATGCTGTTGAGCCACTTCAGCGCCATGTGGTCGGTTACTACTTTAAAGTGGTAACCTTCCAGATACGGCTTGAGCTTTCGGATCGCTTAGACGATTGCCAAGCACTCCTTCTCGGTCGTTGAGTAATTCTTCTCAGCGCCGTTGAGCGTTCGGCTTGAGTAAGAGATTACCTTTTCGCCTCGTTCATTTTCCTGAGCCAAGACTGCCCCGATGCCGTAGTCGCTCGCGTCAGTTTGCAAGAGGAATGGTTTGTCGAAATCCGGGCATACCAGTACGGGGTCTGCGAAGAGTCTTGTCTTCACCTCTTCGAACGCCGTCTGATGTTCCTGTGTCCACACCCACTTATTGCCCTTGCGTAGGAGATCGTTGAGAGGTTTGACTATTTTTGCGAAGTCAGGTATTGTCGGAGCTCTCTTACTGTCGATGGTGGTTCTAGTTCGGCGATGGCTGCTACCTTTTCCGGATCCGTGCCTATTCCTTCGCTAGTCACTCGATGACCGAGATATAACAGCTCTTTCTTGAAAAATTGGCACTTCTCCGGGTTTAACCTCAGATTTGCCTCCTTTAGTCGTCGGAACACTTCCTTTAGGTTGGCCTTGTGTTCTTCCAGCGAGCGCCCGATCACTATGATGTCGTCCTGGTAAGCAAATGTGTGCGGCTATATTTCGGGGCCGATCACCCGGTCCAGCACCCGTTGAAAGGTCGCAGACGCCGAATGAAGTCCGAATGGCATTACTCGCTATTGGAATAAACCTTTTCCCGGCACTGTAAACGCCGTATACTGCCTGCGGTCTGCTTTCAGTGGGATTTGCCAGTACCCATCGTTTAGGTCCAAGCTGCTGATGTACCGTGCTTCCCTCAGTTGGTCGAGAATATAATTTATTCGGGGCATCGGGTAGGCATCTTTTATAGACTTGGCGTTGATTTGCCTAAAGTCGACGCACAGTCTCCATTTGCCCGTCTTTTTTTTAACCATCACGATGGGCTTGTTGAGTGTTCTATGTTTCCCATTTGGAGAAGCTCGTCCACCTTCGCAGTGATCTCCCCTTGAACTTTCGGATTCTTGGGATAGTATCGATGCTTTATTGGTTTGTCGTCTTTTATCGTGATCTGATGCTCTGCCATGTTTGACGCTCCCTTCATGCTGCTGAAACTCGATAGCTCTGCCTCCAGGAATTTCGTTATGTCGTCATCTTCGCTTGCCCGTTGTACGACTGCCACCGATAGCTTCTCCTCGAGCCATCCCTTGTGTCGGTTACTAACCGGTATTATCTTTTCGTGTCCAGCGCACTTAATCTCGGTACCGACTTGTGTAAGAAAGTTCCATCCCAACACCAATGAATCCACTACCCCTGGTAGTATCAGCAGGCTCATGCTCATTCGCTTGTTCCCGAACGCGATTTCCACCTCCAGCTTCTCATCGATTCCGCCACATCTTCCGTCTGCCAACCTAACTTGCCGTCGTATCCTCGTAATCTTTCCGAGGGCAGCCAGGTCTTCCGCCATATCTTTGCTTATAAAGCTTGCTGTTGCCCCGGTGTCGATTGTGGCCTTGTATGTGCCCCCACCAATAGTCAGCGCTGAGGACAACTGCTGCTCCTCCTCGATCAGCTTTCCCGTTAGTTTGGAGAGGTAGCATCTTGCGACCCCCGCTCTCCTCTCTGCGACTGAGATCGCATTTCCCGCCTGCTGGCAGCACTCGACGCTCCTGACGCCTACTCTCCCGCACACCCAGCAGAACAACAGGTGTTGGTGCCGACATCCCCGCGCCCAGTGTCCATGACCGCCGCACTTTCGGCAGGCGACCTGGGGGTCTGTGTTTTGTGTCGTTTCACGAGGCCATTGTGTTGTACTTGGTGGACTCCAAACAGTGTTTGCTGGCTGCATCTGTTGCTGTTGTGGTGGTGTCCATTGGCCTCCGCGTGGTGGTCCTGTTGCCTGCTGCCGTGGTACTCGGTTAGTTGGCGACCATTGGTCGTTTCCCCGTGTCTCCTAGGTTCCTGTCTCTTCGCATCTTCTGCATGTTACCTGCGCTGGCGATGCCGACTTGGTCTTCGAGAATTTGTTTTCCTGCGCGATCGCTTCCCTCTCCTTTTCGAGATCTTCATACTCGTCTGCTAATATCATCAGCGTGTCCAGGTCCGAGGAAGATCCTTAGACTAGGGGTGCAGTTTTCCTTGATGATCCTTAGGGTCTCTTAACCATCGTCTGCATGTCGATCATGTAGTCTTTGAACGACTCGCTGAAGCCCTGCTTCAGTTGCCTGACCTGATCCGCCAGCCTGGTAAAGAAGTCTCTCGGCAGAAAGTATGTGTGGACACTGTATATATACTCCGCCCAGGTTTTCCATTGTTTGTTGTTGGCGATAAACCATTTCAAAGCCTTTCCCTTAAGCAATTCCAGCATCGCTCGGGGAATCATGTCTAACTCCAAGCCGTATGTCTTGGCGGACCATTCCACCTGCTCCAGGAACTCCAACGGTTTTCCGCCCCGTCGAACCTGAACAACCATTCGCGGACCTGTTTAGCGATCCTTGCATAGTCTGACTGACTGGGTCTCGAGATCAGCGCTGTTATTTTCCTGTCTTGGCTTGATTCTCTCCTGTTTGCCTCCTTTTGTAGGTTGTCAACGCTCAGACTTGCCACTAAGTTGTCCCCTTCTGCGTTCGTTAACGTGATGCTCGGGCCGGCTTTGTCGTGGTATGTAGCTTCCAAATCGGCCCAGATGTCAACGAGTTGTGGGTCATTATCCGTTTCTGAGTAATACTCGGATAATGCTTTTCTCATGTCCTCTAATCTACCGTCCAGGGTGACATTAAGCCTCTGTGAGACATTGGCGAAATCCTCCTTTTTAAGCCGGTAGATCCACTTCTTTCCCATTCTGTTTATGTTGCTTTCACTGCTGGGACAATCACGTTGGGCGCCAGATGTAGCGAACTGATTTTTGTGGTCTGCTCGCTACGAGATTCGTGCGGCTAGCTCAGTAGATTGTGTGTTCGTCCCACCAAATTTATATAAACGTGACCGCCCAGTAGCTCAGTGAGAAAGCACAGAATTTACGGGCTCGTAGTGGGTTTATTGCGGGTATATTAATACAAATGTCTTGGTAGCTTGGTCGGCCTTGACACGACACTTGTGGCCTGCGGTATTTCCGACGGTCCTGGTTGTCTCGACGACCTCTCGCCTTGTTGCCTCAGTGCTCCAGTCCTGTAGCCCCCAGAAATCCTGCGGCTCCCTGAAGATGCTCGCTCGCCGCTCGTCCCTGACGCGTTGTCTCGGTGACTGCTTGTAACGACTCAGACTCGCGAGGGGATCAGCCGTACGGGATTAGGGAAGCGTCACCGTTCTCAGACTAGGGTGAATAGAGGCAGCGCTCTCCAGGATCACTCCTTTCGACGCACCGCCGCCTGTCCCTTGCTCTGTTCCGGATGGTCCCACTGGGGTTTCTGCTCAGTCCGCGCGGACAGTCAAGGCGGAACGCCAGGAAGCTGCCTCGCGGTTTACTTCTCTTCCACGCCTAGTGTAAACGAACGTTCCACCCAAGCCTCACCCTTTTGCTGTTGGTCCGGGACGTATCCGCGTGGCTCGCTCTGTGTTGCGTGGCTGTCGTGATGTGGTGGCTGGCTTGGTGCTGACGCTATCTCGCGCACTGCTCCTGCCGGTGCTGGCTGCGCGGCTGGACGTAGCGTGGCTTTGGGTACTCGGGGTTCGGGCACGCCGCTCCAGGACCTCGCAAGTCGAAACCGTAGGGCTCTTCTGGACAACTCCACTCGAGACCGTACTGATCGACCGCTCTCCCTTCTGGCTTGTTATAATCTCTCCAGGCGTATCGCCAGGACTTTGTGGATAGGGTAAATCGACCGCCTTGACCTAGCCGTGTGATGCCCTCTGGAACTCAGCTACTTGCGTCTCAACTCGGAGATTCCTGGTATCCAAGTCCCGAACGTCCCGACGTAGCAATCTTGCTCCTCGTAGGCTCCCACGTCGCTGCTTTTCCGCCGACTCGACTTGCTGTTGCTCCGTTGTAGATTATCTGGTTGTTTGATTGTTCACTTTGGTATCTGATTGATCTTGACGGTTTGACTCCTTGTGATTGACTGATCCAGCTGCCAACGCTGGCCCCACTTATATAGGGCTGCTGGTACCACTTCTGGGTCCGAAGTCCGCGGTTTTACCGTTCGTACTTTCGCCTTCTGCGCACGGCCCCACAGTAGGGTGCTAAGCGCGAACATCTACCGCTAACCATTCGCTCTTTCTCTCCAATCTCAAATTATTGGAAACCTTATTTCAAAACCTTTCGACTGTTATTAATGTAGCTACTAAGACATTTAAAAAGCCAAAACCATTAGACATTATGAGTGCAATTAAAGTTCCACGTAAATCAATTCATCAATCAATGGGTTCTAAGAAAAATGTTAAAGTAGCTCGTGTAATTAATATACCCAAAATTGGAGGTTTTCTACCAATCGTGCCGATCTT
This sequence comes from Drosophila subpulchrella, assembly GCF_014743375.2. Classification (NCBI taxonomy): domain Eukaryota; kingdom Metazoa; phylum Arthropoda; class Insecta; order Diptera; family Drosophilidae; genus Drosophila; species Drosophila subpulchrella. The sequence continues at coordinate 226,026 of NW_023665574.1, forward strand.
GACAGCCCTCAGCGCTCTTGGTAGTTTAGCAAGTGGTAGTGCAGCAATTGCAAAAACAATTAACAATGCGAGAATGGCTAAAGAAGACATGGAGGAGAAGAAACGTCACAACAGGAAAATTGAAAATGTTGCTGTAGGAGAAGGATTATATCTCAGGCCCTATAGAATGGGTTATGGTTTACTTCTTAAGCCCTATAATTAAATTTAATTAAGAAGCGAAAAAACTAATTTCTCTGCTACCCAATAGACCACTATCAAATATCGACATTATACAATTCGCTAAGAAATATATCCCACATTTTAGAGGGTTGTTTATGAGAGATCTACTCCCAGAACCACCAAAAAGTCGGGAGTGTGGTATAGTAAACCTAGATAATTCACGATCAAGTGGTACACATTGGGTTGCATATAATAAAAATAAAAATAATATACATTATTTCGATAGTTTTGGATATTCAGCCACCTAGAGAAGTTGTGGAATACTTGGGACATAGAATACAATACAATTACGATAGAGTTCAAGGCTTTGATACATACAACTATGGACACCTGTGCCTCGCTTTTCTACTTTCTTTCGTAGAAGATGTGGAGTCAAAACCGGTATATTTAAATGGCTAATTTACATTTGAGGGGTTGAAAGACAATGTATGGATAGGTGTATGTGTGAACTCTATATAGCATAAAAAGTGGACCTGCACGCGTTCAAATTCACAGTCTAAGTTTTTACTTCACATTGAACGTCATCTAGAGAACAAGAATTTTTGATCATTCTTAACAAAAAACTATACCAGCTCATAACAGCTCAAAACAGCTGGTGACCAGCTTATAACAACTAGTAAACAACTAGTTAACAGCTACTAAACAGATAGTAACCATCTAATAACAGCTATTAACCAGCTAAAGTAACTAGTAAGCAACTACGAAACAAGTACTGAACAAGGAAGAACGCTATAGTCGAGTACCTCGACTATCAGATACCCGTTACTCAGCTAAAAGGACCAAAGGAAAATGGAGATATGCAAGCAGCAAATGCGCCACCTACCGGCGGTAGACAGATTTAAGCGTTGTGGGCGTTAGACTGGGCGTGGCAAAGTTTTTTTAAATCAATCGAGAGGTATTGACGAGACCAATACATTTCAGTTAAAAATTTTTACCTAGCATGAAAATTGTGGGCTGCGCTCAAGCCTACGGAATCTAAATCTGAAATCCCGTTTCTCTATCTTTGATATTTTCCATAATATCCGCGTTCATATTAACGATTTTTTGAAGTTTGTGGACGGTTTGTGGGCGTTAAAGTGGGCGTGGCAAAATTTTTTTTTAGTCAATCGGTAGGTATTGATGAGGACAATACATTTCAGTTTAAATTTTTGTTCTAGCATCAAAACTGTAGCAGCCACCGGTTTGGGCGGTTTGTGGGCGTTAGAGTGGGCGTGGCACTCTTTTGAAACAAACTTGCGCTGCGCAGGAATCTCAGGAATCTGCATGCCTAATCCCAGTATTGTAGCTCTTAAAATTTCCGAGATCTCAGCGTTCATACGGACAGACGGACAGACGGCTAGATCGACTCGGCTAGTGATCCTGATCAAGAATATATATACTTTATGGGGTCGGAAACGCTTCCTTCTGCCTGTTACATACTTTCCGACGAATCTAGTATACCCTTTTACTCTACGAGTAACGGGTATAAAAACTGCTAAGCAGGTAGTAAACATCAAAATACAGCTATTAACCAGCTAAAACAACTAGTAAGGAACTACGAAACAAGTACTGAACAACTGCTAAACAGGTAGTAAACATCAAAATACAGCTAAGTTTCAGAAAAAGTTACTCTTAAATTATATGGATACTGATTAATTTATCTATACAATAAAAACTGAGGATTTTTATACAGATATTCGTAATGATCTTGAAGCAAATTTTGATACATCGGACTATTCAAATGAAAGAATTAATCTATATAACTTCAGAAGAGTTAACAAAAAAAGTTTAGGGTTTTTTAAAGATGAGCTTAGCGGTAAACTCATGACAAAATTTTTAGGTCTGTGCTCAAAGGTTTATTGTTACAGAATAGATCAAGTTGAATTTTCACATAATAAAGCAAAGGCAGTGAGTTCACGAAATCTTACAATTGAACACTATAGAAACGTTTTATTACCTGGGACCTCATTATATGGTAACAGAACAATGTTTGGATCAAAAGCACATAAAATAAGTACAATTAAAGTTAATAAGAAAATTCTTTGTTACAAAAATAACAAAAGAAAACGTAATGTTAACGAAACACAATTTTCAGAGTTAAGAAATGAAGACCATGGTACGACATCTATAAAACATCGGAGATTAATCGAAAAAGATATTTTAGAAAATGTTGAATGGCTAGAATCAAATTCATTTTGCTTGCGTGAGATGATACAAAATAATTATGTGAACGATGGAGAATCATTAGATAGCCTTAAATTTCAAATGGAACATATTGAAAAAGAACTATTTTATAAATCAGTTGAATTGGAGATGTTTTATGATCGAGACTTTGGAAAATATAAATGAAAATGATTTTGAGTTTGTAAAAAGTATTTTTATTATTTTTAGTTTTACTTTAAAACATTGTACAAAAATATTAATTTTAAACCAAAATTTGTTAAGCTTTTTCTCTCCTTAATGTTGCCCCATGTTACATATATTTTTAACACGGCTATTACAACGTCTTCATTTCCGACAATATGGAAAAACGCCAAAATTTTCCCAATTCCTAAGCTAATCAATGACTATAGACCTATTTCAATATTACCTTTTCTATCAAAAGTCTTTGAAAATCTTATGTCCTCACAGATTCAACTATACTTAGCTAATAATTCTCTACTTGATGAAAAACAATCTGGATTCCGTAAGAAAAGGAGTTGTATTACTGCAATCACTAATATTGTTGAGGATATAAGACAAAAACTGGACAGTAACTGCGTAACGTTTTTGACGCTCCTTGAACACAGTAAGGCTTTTGATTCTGTGAATCATAACATTCTCTGTACCAAGCTTAGGAATATGTTTAATTTCTCAACTAATGCGACGAAGCTTATTAGGTCGTACTTAACGAATAGGTATCAAGCAGTCGTCTCTGGGACGCAAGTTTCTTCTCTCCGGAACTTATCCAGGGGATTGCCACAGGGATCTGTGCTAGGCCCTTTATTGTTTTCTATACATGTCAATGATCTCCCTAGTATCCTGTCTGAGTGTGAAGTACATTTATATGCTGATGATGTCCAAATATATGTTAGTAGACCCGTAACTAAAATACATGCCTGTGTCCGTATAAGTAATAAAATGTTGTGGCTAATTGAAAAATGGGCAAAGGAAAATGGCTTGGGTATAAATCCGAAAAAATCGAAGAGCTTGGTAATTGGTAAAAAGCAACTTTCAACACTTTCACTCCAAAAATTATATATAGACCATACGCCGATAAGCTATGAAGTGAATGCAGTTAATCTAGGGATAACATTTAACAATACTTTATCATGGAGCAACCATATAGTCATAGCGACAGGGCGTACATATGCTCTGTTGAGAAAAATTTCATTCTCTAAATCGTTCCTAACTGAGGAAGTTAGACTATTAATCGCCAAAGTTATCCTCCTGCCCACTCTCTTCTACGGCACAGAAATTTTTGGAAATTGTGATGCGCGGGATTTGCGCACATTAACTGTAGCTTTTAATTCAATTGTCCGTTATGTGTTTAACTTAAGACGTTTTGACCATGTATCAGAACTGACATATACAATACTTGACCTTAACTTGACCTCCTGGATCGATCTCAGAATTTTAATTTTCTTTCACAAAATAGTGACGACTGGAGAACCAAAATATCTTTTCAATAAACTTACCCCAGCCTCATCTGTAAGAACCAAAAATTACATATGCCCTCGAATACAAACACTATGTTCGAGAAGACAATTTTTCATAAATGGTATCCGGTTATGGAACAATCTACCGCACCAATACAAAACAATTAGGAGCGCAACTCAATTTTACAATAAAGTTAAAGATCTTTTAAAATACCAGTACACATAAGTATAAAAACTAAATGAAAAGAAATAAAATAAAAATAAAAAAAATATATTTAAAACAATAATAATAGTAACTAAGAAACTAAGAAAATTTGATGTTAGTCATTAATATTAATTAAGAGAGCGAGAGAAATTGCTTTAATAATTTAAAAATAATAATAATATAAAATATCAACTCAATGTGACTAGCGCGATAATTATAAGTGTGCTCTTGTAGCGCTAGGATATAAATAAATAAATAAATTTATTAATATAATATATATGTTAAATAACAATTAATATATAAATAAAAGTTAATTAAATAAAACATTTGTTATACTACAAATGTCATCCAGCTAGTCTTTGAAAACCCCAACTACTTAACCAAAACTTTATATCCTTTTCGCCTTACAACTTTTTTAACTAGGAATGTGTGGGGGAATCGTGCTTTTTGAGTTCTAAATCTAAATCTAAATCTTCAAGTAAGTATGTTTTAGGGTATGTATTCTTAACCTTTCTAATTTTAAAGATTTCAATTGTATAGTTTGGTGTATACCCTTTCTCAAAGACATGTTTATAATTACTAATACGAACGTGATACCCCTTACGGAATTTACTTGCAACAAATATTTAAAGGTGATTATACGATGTTTGTAATATTTGTTATACCCGTTACTCGTAGAGTAAAAGGGTATACTAGATGCGTCGGAAAGTATATAACAGGCAGAAGGAAGCGTTTCCGACCCCATAAAGTATATATATTCTTGATCAGGATCACTAGCCGAGTCGATTTAGCCATGTCTGTCTGTCCGTCTGTCTGTCCGTCCGGATGAACGCTGAGATCTCGGAAACTATAAGAGCTAGACTATTGAGATTAGGCGTGCAGATTCCTGAGCTTCTTACGCAGAGCAAGTTTGTTTCAGCAGAGTGCCACGCCCACTCTAACGCCCACAAACCGCCTAAAACTGTGGCTCCTACAGTTTTCATGCTAGAATACAAATTTTAACTGAAATGTATTGTTCTCATCAATACCTATCGATTGACCCAAAAAAAGTTTGCCACGCCCACTTGAACTCCCACAAACCACCCACAAACTTCAAAAAATCGTTAATATGAACGCGGATATCTCGGAAAATATCAAAGATAGAGAAATGGGATTTCAGATTTAGATTTCGTAGGCTTGAGCGCAGCGCAAATTTGTTACGAGAATATGCCACGCCTACTCTAACGCCCACAAACCGCCCAAGCCTGTGGCGCCCACAATTTTCATGCTAGATACAAAATTGTAACTGAAATGTATTGGTCTCGTCAATGACGATTCAAAAAAAATGTTGCCACGCCCACTCTTACGCCCACAACGCTGAAATCTGTCTACCGCCGGTTGGTGGCGCATTTCAATCTCGCTTTGCTGCTTGCATATCTCCATTTTCCTTAGGTCCCTTTAGCTGAGTAACGCGTATCTGATAGTCGAGGTACTCAACTATAGCGTTCTTCCTTGTTTTTCATTGGAAGAGTTGACATTACTTGGACTCATTTTTATTCTTTTATGCGCTCTATTATTATATTTATTAATTAGTTGTTTATACATATCTATCCTTTTATATTTTCCATTGAAACTAAACTCACGCCACATTATTTCTTAAAGAGTTCTATTGAAACGTTCAACTACTGATGCTTTTAGAGTACTGAAGATTGAATAATGATTTATCCTATAATGATTTATCCTAATTTCGAATTAAAGAATTCAGTGTCATCATCAGTTTGCAGGTTTTTTGGTGTTTCATGACCCGATTTAAATATTTTCTCCATGGCTTGGGAAACATTATTTGCTTTTTTTGATTTTAAAGCCTCACCCCAAGCATATTTCGAAAATGTGTCTATAACAGTCAACAAGTGTCGGTTCCCATCATTAGATTTTGAAAAGGCTACCATTTCAACCAAATCTGCTTGCCATAGATCGTTTATACCCCTTGTAATTACTCGTCTTCGTTGAAAGTTTTTTCGAGATGGTCCGATGGTTTACGATTCCTCGCTTAGTCATATTCTTCTAATAGGCTGAAAAGCGACACCTTCAAACTCAATTGTGGTTTTTTTCGGTAATGATATCGGTTTTGTTACATATTTAAATATGAAGTCCTCAATCTTTTCCAGAATTTTGGTAAAAATTTGGTCAGCACTGTCTGCCCTCTTATTATACAATTCAATTTTATTTTCTAAGCTTGAAATTTTTGTGAGTCGACGATTAACATTTTGAGTTATAATTTTTCTTAAATCTTCTCACAACTTTCCGAGGATCTCATCAGTATATTGTTTCGTTGCTAGATCATTGTTGCCTAAAGGTTTAGTCCCATTTTTGATACGTTTATTTTGAGCATTTAGATTGCCGTCCTCATCGATGAATAAACCCTCAGTAGACTTACCACGTCTTTTCAACTTTACTGATCGTTCCTTATCAACCGAAAAATGTCAAAACTTGTCGACAGACATGATGTTTATAAAAGTAAAACATATTTGTCCTGCTTTGCTTCATTTCCCGCTTTACTTTTATACTATCTTTTACATTAGAAATCTTTTGTTTTTTATTTTCCTTAACAAGTTCATGTAAGGGTTCAGTAATAGGTTTAAAAGCCTCCAATTGTAAATTCGTATGATTTTTGACTTGTTTGAGATCATAGAATTTTCGCTTCAAAGCAAATCTAGCTTTGGATAACTGTGACAAAATATTCATTGTAGTATATTTTACAAACTTTATAGGTAAAAGATTTTAAATTTCCGAAATTCACGTAATCACTCCTCAGTTACTAAATAAATACTGTTTAGGGAACGCCATAATCTGTAATATTTATACACCATTTCCGAATAAAAAAAGATTCGATACATTTTCTTCATTATATTTTAAAAAGTGTATTTATTGTTATATTCTTAAAATCTCAATCTTTTTAATGATTACTGACATATTTCTAAATACAAATTGTCATTACTTTTGTAAATATTACATTTTCCACCAACCATTTCATTGATGATATCATCCTGAAGAGAGGTGTACCTTTCCGGCATGCACAGGATGTGCTTCACCAAATCGAGAGAGAGATTCTCCAACCTTTGTTGTTTTGCGCTCCGCCTTGAGGATCGGGAGTCTTACATTTTCAGGCATCCTTGTCTTGGATAGCAGTGTCTTTTTGTTAAATTTATTGAACTCTTTTATTGCAATGTTCATCTGATTTTCCTGATTCATGATGGTTGTTGAGGTTTATGGACAGTTTTTTACAGTTGTCACACGTTGTATTTAGCTGTATTTTGATGTTTACTGCCTGTTCAGCAGTTGTTCAGTACTTCTTTCGTAGTTCCTTACTAGTTAGTTTAGTTGGTTAATAGCTGTATTCTTATGTTTACTACCTGCTTAGCAGTTGTTCAGTACTTGTTTCGTAGTTGCTTACTAGTTATTTTAGCTGGTTAATAGCTGTTATTAGATGGTTACTATCTGTTCAGTTTTGAGCTGTTATGAGCTGTTATAGTTTTTTGTTAAGAATGATCAAAAATTCTTGTCCTCTAGATGACGTTCGATGTGAAGTAAAAACTTAGACTGTAAATTTGACACGCGTGCAGGTCCACTTTTTATATTATACAGAGTTCACACATACACGTATCCATACATTGACTTTCAACCCCCAAATGTAAATTAACCATTTAGAAAGAAAGTAGAAAAGCGAGGCAGAGGTGTCCACAGCTGTATGTATCAAAGCCTTGAACTCTATCGTAATTGTATTGTATTCTATGTCCCAAGTATTCCACAACTTCTCTAGGTGGCTGAAGATTTCCAAAACTATCGAAATAATGTATATTATTTTTATTTTTATTATATGCAACCCAATGTGTACCACTTGATCGTGAATTATCTAGGCTTACTATACCACACTCCCGACTTTTTGGTGGTTCTGGGAGTAGATCTCTCATAAACACCCCTCTAAAATGTTGGATATATTTCTTAGCAAATTGTATAATGTCGATATTTGATAGTGGTCTATTGGGTAGCAGAGAAATTAGTTTTTTCGCTTCTTAATTATAATTAATTATAGGGCTTAAAAAAGAAACCATAACACTTTCTATAGGGCTTGAGATATAATCCTTCTCCTACAGCAACAATTTCACTTTTCCAGTTGTGACGTTTCTTCTCCTCCATATCTTCTTTAGCCATTCTCGCATTGTTAATTGTTTTTGCAATTGCTGCACTACCACTTGCTAAGCTACCAAGAGCGCTGAGGGCTGTCAAGATCGGCACGATTGGTAGAAAACCTCCAATTTTGGGTATATTAATTACACGAGCTACTTTAACATTTTTCTTAGAACCCATTGATTGATGAATTGATTTACGTGGAACTTTAATTGCACTCATAATGTCTAATGGTTTTTGTTTTTTAAATGTCTTAGTAGCAACATTAATAAAAGTCGAAAGGTTTGTCTTCTTCATTATATTTTTCCTCCCTTTCTTTTCAGTTTTATTCAATCCCATACCAAATTTTTTCTTGGCTTTCATTGTATTTGTAAAAAAGTATGCTGCTGCTTTTCAAGACTGCTATCTGGTGCCTTGACACGCGACCAGGCTTTGTCAATTAATATGGAGTCTGCCCTATGTCGTTCACTTAATGCCTTGTTTTGAGAATATGCAATATCGTGCTCTTGTCAAGCTTCATCCAATGGGTTTATTCCTTGATCACCGCGTTCCAACCGTTTCTGTAACTTTGTACCCGGTCCACAAAATTTATATCCCGGAATATGGGCTTCAAACGGTAATGTATTGATTAGCTTATCGACAAGATCACCACCGTGTTTACAATTAAAAATATGACTGATGCGATTATAAAAACGTTTCCCCATTTTATTGATGTTTAATCATCAAAGATTTCTCATTGAATGAGGTACATTAATAAGTCAAAAACAAAAAATTGTAGTTAGAAATATTAACGATGAAAACGAGAAAAATCTACCGCAACGACATTGTGCTCTCTTACCGAACACAATAAGGGCTCTAATTGTTGGGCCTTCGAATTGTGGTAAAACTAATATTATGTTAAGTCTAATAGAGAGTCCTAATGGATTTAAATTCGAAAACGTTTATATATTTTCAAAAAGCTTATATCAACCTAAATATGAGTACCTGGTAAAATTAATCAAACCGATTAAATGAATGGGATATCATACATTTTTCCACAATGACGGTGTTTTGGACCCCAGTGAACAATTCCATTATGATATTCGATGACGTAGCTTGTGAAAAACATGATAACATAAGATCTTATTTTTGTATGGGTCGACATAAAAATATCGACTCTTTTTATTTATGTCAAACATATAGTCATATACCAAAACATCTGATTCGTGACAATGCCAACTTTATTATAATGTTTAAACAAGATGATTTAAATATGCGGCATATATATCGGGACCATATTAACACTGATATGAATTATGAAACATTTGTGAAAATGTGTCAAAAATGTTGAGAGGACAAGCACGGATTTCTATTAATTAGCAAGGATAACGAAATGGATAACGGAAGATGCAGGAAAGGATTTGATCACTTTATTATGATTAAAGGAGTAATTTCAATATAAAGCTTGGTTAGATACTTTCAATCCTACAGTTTATCAAGAGATTTCAATATGTCTAGATCACTGGCATTATCCTTGAATGGAAATAGTTCTATTATAAATACCAACTTTTTCCCACCTATCGAATTGAATGGTCGATATGAGTGCGCCCTTATCTTTAATATGTATAATTCGATTCCAAATATTAATGAAAAAACTAATCTCTTCCACATCGGTGACAAGGTTATTACAATTCCTACTGGATCATATGAATTGAATGATATCACCGACTTCATTTACAATAAACTAAAAGACTGTTACCTTGAAAATACATTTAAAATTCAAAGTAATAATAGTACACTTCATGTTGAAATAACTACCATGCGAGAGTCAGTTTACTTTAATAAGGAAAGATCTTTTGGACAACTGTTTAGTTTCCATCAAAAAGTACTAGAACCACATCCTACAAAAACCTATCGATCAGATCAGACCGTGAACATATTAAAAATTAATACAATTCGTTTGGAATGTAATATAATCAGCGGTTCATATGTAGATAATACACCGAATCATACATTACATGAGTTTGGCATTAATGTTCCGCCTGGGTATAAAATGACAGTGACACCACATAACCTAATTTATTTACCAATCAACTGTGACGAAATAAGCACACTATCTAAACTATCTAAACGCATAGTTGATCAAAACGGTGATTTGGTGAATTTACGTGGTGAAAACGTTTCGATTCGCATGCATATTCGGTTAATAGAATGATTATTAATAATAAAAGAAGTAGCTTAAGTCCTCAGCCAAGCATTACTAATTGTAAAGCTATATAAAGAGGATCAACAGTAAAAAGAAGCTCACTTACTTTTAAAAATAAACTATTTTTAAAGTCGTTAGGATTGAAGCTTCGAGTATAATAAAAAAGGTGAAAAGGAAAACATTGAACGACATTTTAAATGTTCAAGAAAAACTTTACTCAGATGAGAGTTGTAACGAACTGATTTTTGTATATCTGCTCGCTACGAGATTCGTGCGGCTAGCTCAGAAGATTGTGTGTTCGTCCCACCAAATTTATATGACGTGACTGCCCCGTAGATCAGTGAGAAAACAAAGGGTTCAAATGGCAACAGTGGGACTTATTCTCGTGGTATTGGTACAGCGGGTGTGTGGCTGTGCTTGCTTCTGTATCTCCTTGCTCTGGTTCCGCCGGCTGCTGGTGCTCCTCCTTCTGGCTTGTCGACGCGTTGACTCGGCTTCCGCTTGGCTCCTGGGTCTCGGGACGCTCGTAGTGGCCGCCTCTGCTCACTCGCCGACGCGCTGCCTCGGGGTCGCTTGTTGCGCCTTAGACTCGCAGGGAGTTCGGCCTTGTGGGCTTAGGGAAGCGTCACCGTTCTCAGACTAGGGTGAACAAGCCTTGCTCTCCAGGCCGACGCCTTTCGAGGCAATACCTGTCCCTTGCTCTGTCCCGGACGGTCCCGCTAGGTTCTTGCTCAGATCGCGCTGACAGTCCAGGCTGTCGCCAGGAGGCTGCCTAGCGGTTTACTTTGCTTTACGCCTAGCGCAGACGAACGTTCCACCCGACTTCACCCCACTGCTTATCGTCCGTGACGCGCCTGCGCTCCCCAATGAGCTCCACGCGGCGATGGTAACGTGGCTACCGGAAAATGTCTGCTGGCGTCGCTGCCGATGTCTTCTGCGTTGTCTCCTGACCAGTAGCTTGACGTTCTGGCACTCGGGGAGTTGGGCGGTTGCTGTTCAGGAACTTCGCCGGTAATCGCAGGGCTCTCCAGGCGTTCGCCTCTTGAAACCGCAAATCGATCTACCGCTCGTCCGTCACGCCAGGTCCTGCTCGGTCGGGCAAGGTACGCTGGGTCTCAGGCAACTTTCCTCCCCAAACTGACGGTTCCTCGTCGTAGGACTCTTCCACTTGTCTCTGACAGACCCGCCGGGCGACTCGCCAGGGTGTGGTCGTGACAAAGTTGGAAAACGAACGCCTTGACTTAGCCGTGTTATGCCTTCCGTAACTCAGCCACTTGTGTCTCAATTCGGAGATTCCTGATGTCCCAATCCCGAACGTCTCGACGTGGCGATCTTGCTCCTTGTGTGCTTCCCACGGCGCTGCTTCCGACGACTCGCTTGGTTGTAGCTCCCTCGTAGATTACTTGCTTGACTGACTGTTCACTTGGTACTTTAACTGATCTTGAAGACTTGACTCCTCGTGATCGACTGATCCAGCTGCCAGCGCTCCGCGGAATTATATAGGGCCTCCGGGAACCGTTATTTCCCTTTTGCGCACGGCCCGCTGGATCTCTCCACTCCGGGTCCAAAGTCCGTGCCTCCTGGTTGACCCACTTGTCGTTCACGTACCGCTTCCAATCGATGCTCTGCCCACAGCAGCCGTCCCGCTTTCTCGTGATGCTTGTGGCACGCCTGTGTGCCACTCCACTGCCGAGATGTGGCACTTCTTCCAGAGTCCAAAGTCCGGTGGAGTTCCGTTATCCGCTTTTGCACACGGCACTCTTGCTCTGCCCGCCAAGTCTCCATTCTCTCATTCTCCGCTCTTTGGTCTCCAATCTCTCTCGTTCTCCACCCAAGTCTCCAAACTCTCCTGTTCACCATCCAAGTCCCCAAACTCTCCTGTTCTCCATCCAAGTCTCCAAACTCTCTTGTTCTCTATCCAAGTCTCCAAACTCTCTCGCTCTCCTCGCCGCGCCGTTACTACGCGAATTCGCCGCGTATCTGGTAAGCGGCCGGCCATCTGCTGCTGCTTCTAATTGTGGGGAGTTATTCAACTCCTCACATTCCCCCCTTACTTCGGGAAACATTTAAAACTGGTTCCTACTCTCCGGCGTTTCCTTGCTTATCCCAGCCTTCGAGTCCTTGTGATTCCCGCGGCGCTCCCTCGTTGCTCCCTCGATGCTCCCTCGACGCTCTTAACTCCGTTGAGTTTCTACAGCGCTGGTCATCCTCCTCGTAGCAACTTTAAATCTCCCGCGCCGATATTTCCTGTGTTCCCACTGGGACATCGATACTCCTGGGCTATCGATCCCCAGCTCGCTGCTCATTGCTGCGTTCCCTTCCTTTTATCGCTTCCTCCGCCTGGTCACACCATTCGTGCGTGATCGATGTTTATTCGTTTATCGACACCGACGGTGCGGCGTTGCCACCTGCTCGTTGCGATATTTCCACCTTGGGCCGATATTACCATTTGACGTGTACCCATCGATCGCACTTTCATCTAATGCCAATCGATCGCCTATCGAGGCGCCCCCTTCCCTGGCTCGTGGTGATTTTGCAATTTTTCATGGGTAAGTTCCTTTTACATTTCCTCTACTCCTTCTCATCTTATCCTTCTCTCTCCTTTTGTCCTCTCTCGCCCTTCACTCGTCCTCTATCGGCTGCATCGGACTCCATATTGGCAGCTCTCGAGAGCGGGTGCGGAGAGGACTTCGCATTCACTTTGCAACCGGGACAGCAGGTAAGTAATTGACGTTCATTTCTTCTTCCTGTACTAAGACCATTTGACTTACAGGTTGCTGGAGTGGCCCATGCATGCCCCGTTCTTCTTCCAGCCACCCCCAATCAAACTCTTGGCCCCGTACCCCTTCTCTTGTTGCTTTGGAAAACCCTTGTGTTGTTTTTTGTGATTTTTTTTTTTCATTTATTTATTGCGTGAAAACCCGGACGCCTGCGACTCCGAGCCTCACCTGGTACCTCCTCCCGCCTTCGCAGACCAGGACGCACCGCCTGCCGCCGTGCCGTCGCGACCGCGGGTGCTTCCTCAACTCCCACCGGCCACTCGCTCCTGGCGACCTCGCGCCAACCGCCTTCTTCCGGGGCCGAAACTTGCCGCATGAACTGCGGCCGCGGGCGCGTCGATCCGGGGTTCGAAACTTGACGCTGCAACGTCGGTCTTTGGATGGCCGGTGGCTCGGGCCACACCCACGGTCCCTTCTCCAGCGACTCCGCCTCCCCCGTCGCTGCCGTCGTCGCCGGTGTTGGCGGGCCCGTGCTTGGTGTCGGCGGGACCCACGCATCCTGTCGGCTTCTCGTCCGGGGGTCCCGAGGGTTCAACTTGGGTGCCCCCTCCTCCCATATCCTGGGCACCTCCTTCGTCGGTCCTGTCGCGGGCCCCTCGGGCCACGTCCATGTCACCGTCTGCTGCCGCCACCGCATGCCCTCGGCCTCGAACGCCCGTGTGCTGTGGCTCACGTGCGCGGCCGGCACCTCCGTCCGCACCACCGACGGCTCCTCCGCTCTTGCCTGGTGGACGTCCTCCTCCTGCGGTTGCGGCATCGGCTGCGCGGTCGACTCCTCGCTTGGCGTCTGCTCCTCCGGTCGTCGTGGCTCCGTGTATCGCGGCGTGGGTGGCCGAGCCGGCCTCCACGGCGGCGTGGCCAACGGTGCTCCATCGTCGCCGTCTCGAGCGCCGTCCGTGAGCCACTCCCCCTCGTAGCGGGGAGTGGGTGGCACCTCGGGTAACCACCGCGGAGGGGATGGCGCGCGTGGTTCGTCCTCGTCCTCGTGGCACCTCCCACGCGTCCTCCACCGGTGCCTACCACAGCCGTCGCTCTTCTTCCTCCGCCTCTCGCAAGCGGGCATGCCACCGCGCCGCCGCTGCCTCGTGGTCCTGCCGCAGCCGCGCCTGCCATCTCGCCTCCTCCTCCGTCGACCGTTGCTGCTCCTCGTCCGACGGCTCCCGGTCTCGGAACCGCTTCCGAGACTCCTCGGTGGCCCGACAGACCGCCTCCGAGTGGCTCCTCGGGAGTTCCGCTCCTCCGACGTCCGTCGTCCCGCGCGGTATCCGACCGCCCGCCGCCGCCTTCCGGAGTCGCCACTCTCTCTCCTCGACGGCGGGATCGCCGATCACCTCCACGTCGCTTTCGGAGCTCACCGCGGGTTCCGGTGCGGAGTCCTCGTCTCGGGTCCGCTCCAGGGCCCGCCGCGGAGCTCGGGTAGGCCGGGTCTCCGACCATCCTTGCCCCGGGCGAGGTTCCTGGAGGGCCGCCATCCTCCTGCGTGCTTCGGCTCTGGTGACGCGTGTGCTCATGTTGGTGTTCTGAATTTTAGTGCTCGACCGTCGCCAGGCTCCCCATACATGAAACCTCGGTTGCCCGCCTTTCTTTTGCCCGATATCGTTATGTCCTTTCTTTGGGGCGCTCGCTCTCTTACGGTACAGCTCTCTTTGCTGTGCCGTCTTCCCCCTTTCTTCGTAAACCACATGTTGTATTCCCTCAGATCACCGTGGCACTCTGGATGCTGCAGTGCGTTGTACCTCCCGGTTCCGTAATTAACTTGATCACCTTTGGTGAGTATTCTTGGAAGTTGTCCTTGGGCCTACACCTTGCTTCGGGGCGTTCCTGGTTGGTATCCTTGGTGTCCTTGGGTTATTATTGGGGTATCCTTGAGGTGAATTTCGAGTCCTATTGGGGTATCCTTGGGTATCCTATTTCGAAGAAAGAGTTTTATACTTATACATCGTATAATCAAACATTTAAACCAAAAGATGAAATTCGAATTACTATCCAAAATCAAGACTTGAACGTGCTTCCTCACGAAAGTTACCTTAATTTTCAAGGAATTATTAGAAAAGATTCACCGAATGGACCTACAACTGATAATGTTACAATTTTTTTTTTAAATAATTGAAACCGGTTTCCCTATTGTGAAACACACCTTAAGGGCGGGGTTTGTGCTCTTAACAATGCATACATTATTTTGACATTTTTTAAAAGTAGCTCCAAAACAATAAAATAATTTTTATACATCATTTTAAAGTTGAGACTAGATATGTAAAGACCTACAAGAAAACAAAAATTAAGAAAATGAAATTTCATGAGGAAATTGACCAATTTATTGAACAATTTAAAGAACAGATAATTGGTCAGCATTTCCAATACCTTCTAAACACAAAAACTATGTTCATGAATCGAGGTGGACATGATCTCAAAACTACGAATTATGGTGAACACTTTACATTTTGTAATCCTGAATTGACGTCGGAAACGTGCGCCTGCCTCTTATATGCAAATCGCCGGAACGAAGTCGGAAAATTAACTTCAATATATAATAAAACATGTTCGCAATACCAAAATAAGTGAATAAATGTATTGTTATGCTACAAAATAAACTTCCGAATTTTTATTTCGAGTTAAAATTACAGGTACTGAGAATGGAAAATATTTCCTTGACTGAGATATGTCGGCTACTTGCGAGTTGTTGCGCGGTCGTGATTTTAACCCCTATTATGGGACGTATTAGAACTAGCAGTCAGCCGAGAGGTCGTTGGCGTGAGGCCCATGATCTTGTCAATGAGCGTGCGCCTTCAGGCTTGTGTATGTGTCCCTTTTGTTGCGCTTGTCAATGAGCGTGCGCCTTCAGGCTTGTGCATGTGTCCCTTTTATTGCGATCAGGTAATGGACAGGTGCGCATGTTCGGGTAGCTCTTGCTTGAATCTCTATTATGACATGTTTGTGACCCATTTGTGGAAAGGAGAGAATCTAAGACAATTTACCAGTTAAACGTTCTGGGGCGGAAACAAAAATGTGTGTTTGAAAATATTCCACATCTGAAAATCATTAACATGTGAGATTTATTATATTGGGGTTATTTTGACTTCTAAATTAGTCTTACAATCATAGGAAACATTATTCCCCAACATGATCGGACATGTTCCTCTAAGATAACCATCTTTGGTTACTTTGGGCGTGCGACCTTTCTCACGTGCACAGCAACACCTGTGATAATGAGGCAAAAGGGTACGTGATCACACCTTTCCCCAACATCATCGGATATGTTCCTCTAAGATAACAACCTTTGTATACTATGGTTGTGCGACCTTTCTCACGTGACTATTAATTACACATAATGAGGGGAAAGATACATGATCAATATTGTCACATGGTGATGTGGGGGAGATGGGGCAATTAAGTATACTCTTTATAGACATGATCGTGACATTTTTATGACTTCAAAGCCCAAATCGCAAAAATACTTCACCATTTCGGTGTTTTTAAAAATAAACTGAGTTTTCTATAAAAAATGTATCTTAATAGCGTCAGAGGGACAATTCTTACGTTATATACACTGACTTAATTTTAACGCTATTGAATGATTTAATTAAATATAAAAAGAAATGGTCGTATGTCTGTATGTATTTCTCAAACATTACATAGTTAAATAAGTATTTTAGTAAAACAGTAAATACTTTATCAACTAATTTTGTTGAATTCGGTAGGACTTTTTAGAGAAAATTTATGTATTGGATTTGCGTATAAGATCACTGGTTGCAAACTAATGTATATAACTAAAAAGCTCTGTATTTAACTGACAAGGACGACAAAGATGTTTGGATATTTCTACCTAAAAGTAATGTGAACAAATATTCTACGAAGATATTGTTGGATCAGATTATTAACAAAATACTGTACAACGTTCGGAAATAAAGGCAGTAGCGTATCATCTTTGAAAGAGAGAAGTCCTCTTGGTCTTGAGTTTTGGTTGTTCGATCAGTTTATACTTTCCTGCTCCCCCATACTCTGATTTAAATGAGTTATTATTTTATAATTTGCAGATTATAAAAATTGAACAATTCCTTATTTATCGTCGTGAAAGTTTACGGCCGCCTTAGACGCTCATTTTCTCATTTCTTCGTTTCGTTTTCAAGCAGAGGCTGTGAACGCAGTCAGCTCTACTCTCGTCGCATCGCAATCATCGGCGCTACTAAATTACAGCTAGCCCATTCCTTTACTGCTCGCCTGTCGTCGCCGCTGTTGTCAAACTTCAGTTTTGCTGCGCGCTTTTCGTCGCCGCTGTTGCCAATCTTCAGCTTGCTCTCGCGCTCGTTACTGCCGAAACTTCGGTTTTGCTGCTCGCCTTTCGTCGCCGCTGTTGCCAATCTTCAGCTCGCTTGGTACCGGCTCAGATGTTGCCCAGGCCATGTTGATCTACATCGTGATTGACAAATGCGATCAACATACCCTCAATAAATGGAACGAGTCGTTGGATTTCGAAAATCTGCCAAACTGTAAGCAGTGTTCGAAGCTGCTGGAACGCCATTGTCAATATCTTCAATCAAGCAACCCCACATCAAAAGGACCAGTCCATCCAAGCAAGCCATCTCGAAATCTGTCGTATGGGCATAAATCATCGTTCGCAATCACTCAATCTGCATGTACAAACTGTTTGGATGCCCTACATTCAAATCGATGACAATCCTAGCCACGGCCGTGGTTCTGGTCAAAGACGCATCAGGAATATACAGGCCTGGTAGAGCCTTGCTTGATGCATTTTCTCAGGTGAATCTCATCAACGAGGAGTTCGCCCAAAAACTTTGTCTTCGTCATGAAAAATTCAACAAGGGAGTCCACAGCTTTGTAGACTCGTTAACTAATATAAAGCACTTAACCACAACAGCCATTCAATCTTGTATACCAGATTGTCACTTCTCACTGGAGTTCTGTGTCATCGGCCACATCTCGTATCAGCCAGACTCTGAGACTGACATATCTTCTTGGAATTTGCCCAACTACACACCTTTGGCAGATGATAGATTTCATGAATCTCTTCGCATCGATCTTTTACTTGGCGCTGAAGTCTTCTACCATTCGCTTGCCGTTGGGCAAATAAAGCTCGCACCTCACTTGCCAATACTTTAAAAAACATTGTTTGTCTGGGTCATCGCCGATCGATGTCAACAACAGCAGCAGCAAGTTTCGGACTGTTTTATGTCAAGCACAGTCTCCATTGATAACCACTTGCAGAAGCTTAAGGAGCTGGAATCCGTCGCTGTCTCACCTGAGAGTCTACATCCGGCGCTCTATAGAAGCACAACAGTTCAGGATTCACACGGTAGAGTTGTAGTCAACCTTCCCTTCAAGGATGATCCATCTCGTCTTGGAAACTCTGCTGAAGTGGCTCGTCGACGATTTTACCCAATAAGACGCCGCATGCTGAAATTCCCTGAGTTTAGATCCCAATATATCTCATTCATGCAGGAATATCAGGCGCTAGGTCACATGTCATTGGTGACCAATCCAGCCCTTCACGAGTCGCATTACTATATACCTCACCACTGCGTTTTGAAGCCATCAAGCACGTCTACCAAATTGCGAGTGGTGTTCGACGCCTCGTGCACAACAACTTCGCAACTGTCGCTCCGAAAACGGATCTTTATCTGCAGCTTCTCAAATTCAGACTATTTCAATATGCCATGACAGCTGACGTGACAAAAATGTACAGGCAAGTCCTCGTCGATCAAAGCTTTCGAAAGGATCAATACATATCTTGGCGAGATTCCCCAGATGCAGAACTGCAGACGTTCTAGCTGAGTACCATCCCTTACGGAACCGCCGCTGCACCGTATCTAGCAGTGCGCAGCTTACACTATTTGGCTGACAAGTACAAGGAGGAATTTCCGACCGTCGCGTCGGTTATCAAATCATCGTTTTACGTGGACGACCTGCTTTGCAAAGCAGACGACATACACACCTTGCAACCCATCAAAAAAGAAATCATAGATTTCCGTTGACTAAGTGGCACTTAAACCACCCTGAGTTCACTGATTGCAAGCCCACGAAGAGACTCAACATCTGTGAGGAAAACGTTACAAGCGCACTCGGTGTCATTTGGAATCAACTCGATGATGCGTTTCTGTTCACCTTTGCTTCAAAACAACCAACCTTGCCAGCTACAAAGAGATCCATCTTATCCATCGCATCATCACTCTTTGTTTCCCTTGGCCTTTTGTCACCGATTATCATCGTGGCGAAAATGATTCTTTAGGAACTGTGGATACTCAACCTTAATTGGGACGAATCGGTTCCGCAATCCCTTCATGATGCATGGACCGACTACTTAGAATCCTTGAACATGTTGCCAACTCTTCAAGTACCTCGGTGTTGCCTCCAAAATGCTAATAGCAACATTTTATTGCATGGACTTTGCGATGCGTCCATCAGGGCGTACGGATGTTGTGTGTATGTGCGAACTGAAGGACCAAGTAACATTACCGTTCGGTTGTGGACATCAAAGTCCAGAGTAGCCCCTGTCAAGAAACAATCGCTTCCGAAACTGCTCAACTACTTAACAAGGTCAAAGGATTGTTCGGAGAAAGACTCTTACCTCTGGTCAGACTCACAAATAGTACTCCATTGGCTCCAGCAGCACTCCGTTACGCTCTCAACCTTCGTAGGAAATCGCGTGTCAGAAATTCAGAGTTTAATATCTGCCGCCAAATGGAGATTGGGTGGGCACCCAAAGCAACCCAGCCGATATTGTCTCTCGTGGTTGCCTCGTTCTCCGTTCTTTTATGAAGGCATATCAGAGTGGACTGTTGCGAAATATGGTGACATCGTAAACTGCGAGAAACGGAAGAATTACAACCAACTATCTGCTGGCGTCACTCGAAAAGCACAGCTCATACACCGTTTGTCTACGCATTGTCGCATGGATGTTTTGATTCATATACGTCGTTCGGAAATCATCTAAGTTCAAGGGTCCAACCCTAAGTCCGGAAGAATTAGAGCACTCGGCAAACTTCATAACCTAGAATCTTCAAAACCACTCGTTTCCGGAAGAACTTCGATACCTCAGGAAAAACCAAGTACTTAAAGGTCCTCTTAAGTTTCTTTCCCTTTTCGTAGACACCGCTACTGGATTCAAACTCATAAAGGTCGGAGGATGACTCGAATATTCCGATCTTCCTGAGAGTGAAAAGCCCCCACTACTACTTCCCAGAAAATCATCAATGGCAGTTAAATATGTCCGCCGCCTTCACACTCGAAACTCCCACGCCGGACCAACGGCGTTGGTGGCGCTACTTCGTCAGAAATTCTGGATCAAGGGACCGTATTGTTCGAGCCTGTACCCACTGCATTCGATATCGACCCGTACTACTGCAGCAAGTAATGGGTCAATTACCCAAGGGAAGATTGGCAATCAGTAAGCCCTTCAGCAAAAGCGGTGTTAATTTCTGCGGACCTATACACACATATCTCCGAGTACGCGGAAAGCCTCCATCAAAGAGCTATCTCGCCGTGTTCGTATGTCTCGTCGTCAAGGTGGTGCATATTGAGGTGGTCACAGATTTTCACTTCGTCCCACCCAGGGCTCCGCATTTTGGTGGGCTGTGGGAAGCGGCAGTGAAGACCGCAAAAGGCCTACTCAACAGAGCTTTTGTAAACACCAAGTTTACGTACGAAGGGCTTTCAACAGTCGTGGTTGAGATAGAAGCAATCCTCAACTCACGCCCCCTCACACAGATGTCATCAGATCCAAACGATCTTTCAGCTCTGACAGCAGGTCAATTTTTGACAGGAAGATCACTGCGTTCGATGCCAGAACGTATCGTCAACGACTCTAAAGCCAGCTAGCTCATTGCAACGATTTGAAGCAGTCACGGCATTAAAGCAGTCCTTTTGGCATCGCTGGTCTACAGACTATTTCAACGCACTCCGATCAATAACTAAATGGACTACCCCATCGCGAAACGTCGCTGTCGGTACCATGGTGCTTATTCACGAAGATAATGTAATGTATCGAGTCCCTAGTGTATGGGCGCGACAACAGAGTTCGAGTCGATCAGCTGCGCACCACCAAGGGAACCTGTTGCCGCCCTGTTCACAAGCTCGCTGTACTTCCTATGTATTGAAAGTGGACCCTTTCAACGGGGCCGGGATGTTGAATCAGATTATTATTAAAATACTGTATAACCATAATGTCCACATATGTACAGCTGTAAGCCCTCTAGTAACTCTCTACTCTGCTCGGCTTAACGAGCGTTCGGAAATAAAGGCAGAAGCATATCATTCTTGAGAGAAAAACGTCGTCTTGGCCTTGAGTTTCGGTTGTTCGATCACTTTATACATAAAATTTCCTGCACCCCCATTCTCTGACTTAAATGAGATATAATTATAGAAAACGCTCTAAAATTCACCGTTCAGACATTATTTAGTAAGTTAAAAAAAAGTTGGTATAACTCATACGGTATATAAAAGAAAAGATCTGAGTTTTTTCTCGTTTTGTTAGATTTTCACACAAATTCGTCCATTTTAATAAGTACTGAATGGGTTAAGAAAAGTATTGTATCATTCAAACGGCATGTAAATTACCTTTCAATTGATGCCAAAGTTTAGAAGAAGTATGTTCGAATTATGAGCATATTTAACTTTTGTTTCCTCAAAATACTTATGCCGACCAGTGCACATGATCTAAAAAGCATACTATAACCTCTTGAGCTTTGGACTTTTTCAGCGTTTGAGCAATCGAATTCCAGAGCCTGGAAAGGACCTTGAACTCCATTAACCAATAGGTTAAAGCGTTAATTTTAAAATGTTCAAAGTGAAATGTGTCTAAGGCTCGGTTTCCTGAGTATGAGCGGTTTTTAACCAAAAAAAAAACCAGAAAATTTGGTATTTGACCAATAACTGCGTTATCTATCGACAATATATTGATACCTGAAAATATTGTAAATGATTTGACTTCAACTTTCCGAATGGATACAGAGAGATGAGCCAATAAAAAGCTTAGGTTAACTGTTAAATGTTTCATAAAAAGTTGTGCTCTTAGTATCTTTATCTTTTCTTTATCTTTCCATTAAATAAAACGCTGTTCTTTCATTATTGAAATTAGTTCTTAAATCAACATTGTTAACAAGCAGTTTGGTTTGATTAAGAATATCTCCAAGAATTTTCCCGAATAACTCAACCCTATTACTATTTTGGAACATTTTTTAAGGGTATCATTCGTGTCCGGATAAACTTATTTCCCTGCTGTTATAATTCAGAAATTTGGGAAATAACCTTGGGAGACCAAATGACTTTCGGAGGCGGTTTGCAAATACGCTGTATAGTGAAAATCACTCTGCGATACCAATATATTATTTAAATAAACTGACGAACTTCTAAGTATTGCATGTACAATGTTGTCCACAACACCGACAGAATTTTCTTAAATGATGTTGCTATCATTTTTTCTAAGTTGCACTACAACTCGTAAATAAACACTTGATAAATCTCGATACGTTTCACAATTCAATTGAAGAGGCGCCGTCCAAAGAAGCAGTTGGATTGTATGAGACTTCTTTAGTTCATAGATTACATCTTTGCGTGGAGTGTGCCGCAAACAAATCTAATTCACTTTTTAAACATTTTGTTTTAGAAAAAATATCTCTAAGATTTAATTTTCTTGTTGACTTTTTTATGATGCGTTTGGGTATGTTTAATTCGTCGATTATATGTATATTGAATTCGTTTTTTCCTATTACCTAGCTTTTAATTTCTTTTTCCACTTCCATTTATACAGCGGGAAATTTTATCATATAAAAAGACTGCCAAAAAATACAGATTCCTTGTCCTTCTTGCACTATATCAGTGGTCGGCAGCGGCCTATCTAGTGAGCATAGGGAAGTGTTCTGCCCATCCTCTGCTCGCTCACGTATAACGTAGATGTTCGTATGACTTCGGCATGGGTCTTCGGGGCTTTTTTTTCTCAGCTTCGGCGCACTTTTTTGCTGCTGCGGCAGGGAATTTCAGTGCAAAACAGAGAAACGTCAGCGTCAGAGCGCTGCGCGCCAACTTCGTGTTTTGTACACTCACACTAATGCAAGGCAAACTTGTGATGGTATGTGTGTGCCGACCACTGCACTATATGGTGAGATACGTAAAGTCTTCCGATGTTACTTGTTCCGTCACCGCACTGATTTACATAATTATTCTGATAATAGTTCACCATAATGACTATTATGTTTTTATATAAATAATATTTGAGTATGCATTATTTCAATTTCAGACCTTCTTCTTTTTCCAAAGTCAAGAGTTACGAAAATCGGAATCAGTAATTAGTATTCAGATTTCATTTGGAGACTAAATGTCCAAAGAATAATATTCAATATATTTAAATTAAATATTTTTATACCCTTGCAGGGGGTATATTGATTTCAGTCAGAAGTTTGCAACGCAGTGAAGGAGACGTTTCCGACCCCATAAAGTATATACATTCTTGATCAGCATGACTAGACGAGTCGATCTAGCCATGTCCGTCTGTCCCTCCGTTTCTACGCAAACTAGTATCTCAGTTTTAAAGCTATCGGGCTGAAACTTTCCCAAAAGTCTTATATCTTTTGCAGGTAGTATATAAGTCGGAATCAGCCGGATCGGACAACTATATCTTACAGCTCCCATAGGAATTATAGGAAAAAAAATTTTAAAAAATTATAGATTCGGTGTTTTTCAACATATAACCTCCAACGCTTGGAAATAACATTTTTTAATTTGTTCTGAATTTCCAATTTAATTTTATCAAAATCGGACGACTATATCATATAGCTGCCATAGGAACGATCGGAAAATTGGTAGGAAAATAATATGAAACAAATTATAGCTTCGGTGTTTTTTAACATATAACCTCCTACGCTTGGAAATACCATTTTTTAATTAGTTCTGAATTTCGAACTTAATTTTATCAAAATCGGACGACTATATCATATAGCTGCCATAGGAACGATCGGAAAATTGGTCGGAAAATAATATGAAACAAATTATAGCTTCGGTGTTTTTTGACATATTATCTTATACTATTGGGAATATAATTTTTTGTGTTTTTAAATGTAATAATTATAGCTGCAAGGGTATATAAGCTTCGGCTTGCCGAAGCTAACTTCCTTTCTTGTTTTATTTTCCATTATCTTGCAATTGGAGTCGATAATTGGAGGGACTCTATCGATAGGTAAGGTCGATAGGGCGACAAGTGCAGCCATATTGCCTAACCAGGCAGATGCTGCTGGAAGTTCTAAGATAAAATTTTCGTGCTTAATACTATATCAAACAAAAACACCTCTTAACGGGGTAAAATGTAGTGGCGAACGCGCTTTTAACAAAAATTTCTGATATCAACAATTGTGACGAAAAATTTTATCACATTCGATAAAATAAATAATCTATATTAAATGTATGATTTCGGCCCGCACCAGTAAATATTTATTTACCTACACGTAAATTTTCTTTTGTAGCGTGCCGAATACATAAATTTAATAGAGTTTATTTATTTTATCGAATCTAATATCATTTCTCGTCACAATTGTTGATATCAGAAATTTTTGTTAAAGGCGCGTTCGCCACTACTTTTTACCTCGTTAAGAGATGTTTTTGTTTGATATCAAAAGTTTTTTTTGCTCAAGAGTTTAAGTACCCCAATACCATGACTAGGAGTCGTCCCCATATGGCTTGGCTATTGAAAAACCAAACACACAGATTCGACCCCTAATCTAAGCTGAACGCCACCTTAAATTAGGCACAACAAGCTTTATCGCTTCAATTACCTATTTTAATAGCACAAGTTTGGAATCTCAATGGCTGTATAGTTTCAGATTCCAAGAGAAATCGTTTCTTACATTTCCCGCCGAGCTAGCGGGTTTTTCCAAAGTGGTAGAACAAATAGATCAAGTTTTCATTTTCGATTAGCTTCATGCAAGTAAAGGACTCTAACACCATAACAGATTTTCCGTTTGACAAAATCTAATAAGAAATTTTTTTTATAAAATTGGTTTTTTTCTTGTTTATTCCAACAAGTATGAAATATTTCGTATACGGAGCTGAAACGAGTTCCACTTTTTATCGCTTAATATCTTCCAAACGGTAGTTTTTAGCGCAAAAAGTCTTACAGATTAAAAGTTGAGGAATCTCAAGGGCTATATGATTTGAAATTTAAAAAGAAATCGTTCGACTCCATTTTGAGAATATAGTCAAAAAGTGGTTTTATGAAATAACTTTTTGTTATAATTCTAAATCTATTATATTCAGACAATTTTACTATATAAAGAGTATTTAGCAAATGAAATTATCTTTTCAGAAATATATAGCACGTTTCTGTAGCATTAGTTGTTTAGATACTATAAGCATTTAAAATCTGGCTTCTTTTTATGATTTTCCGCTAAACTAGCGGGTTTTTCCAAAAGTCGTAGAACAAACGTTTTCTATTTCAAGCTACTTTATACACCCATAGGGTTTCTAAAACCCTAAAACTAAGATGGGATGCACACAAACCCACAAACAAGGGGACAAACATTTTCATTTTGGGAAAAAAAAGAAAATCTTGTTTTTATACCCTTGCAGAGGGTATATTGATTTCAGTCAGAAGTTTGCAACGCAGTGAAGGAGACGTTTCCGACCCCATAAAGTATATATATTCTTGATCAGCATGACTAGACGAGTCGATCTAGCCATGTCCGTCTGTCCGTCTGTTCGTCTGTCCGTCCGTTTCTACGCAAACTAGTCTCTCAGTTTTAAAGCTATCGGGCTGTAACTTCCCCAAAAGTCTTATATCTTTTGCAGGTAGTATATAAGTCGGAACCAGCCAGATCGGACAACTATATCGTATAGCTCCCATAGAAACAATCGAAAAAAAAATTTTAAAAAATTATATCTTTGGTGTTTTTTAGCATATAACCTCCTAAGCTTGGAAATAACATTTTTTAATTAGTTAAGAATTTCGAATTAAATTTTATCAAAATCGGAAGACTATATCATATAGCTGCCATAGGAACGATCGTAAAATTTGTGGTAAAATAATATGAAACAAATTATAGCTTCGGTGTTTCTTAACATATTACCTTCTACGCTTGGAAATAACGTTTTTTAATTAGTTCTGAGTTTCGAATTTAATTTTATCAAAATCGGAAGACTATATCATATCGCTGCCATAGGAACGGTCGTAAAATTGGTGGGAAAATAATATGAAACAAATTATAGCTTCGGTGGTTTTTAACATATAACCTCCTACGCTTGGAAATAACATTTTTTAATGAGTTCTGAATTTCGACTTTAATTTTATCAAAATCGGACGACTATATCATATACCTGCCATAGGAACGATCGTAAAATTGGTGGGAAAATAATATGAATCAAGTTATAGCTTCGATGTTTTTTAATATATAACCTCCTACGCTTGGAAATAACATTTTTTAATTAGTTTTGAATTTTGAATTAAATTTTATCAAAATCGGACGACTATATCATATAGCTGCCATAGGAACGATCGGAAAATTGGTAGGAAAATAATATGAAACAATTTATAGCTTCGGTGTTTTTTGACATATTATCTTATACTACTGGGAATATAATTTTTTGTGTTTTTAAATTTAATTATTCTAGCTGCAAGGGTATATAAGCTTCGGCTTGCCGAAGCAAACTTCCTTTCTTATTTGAATTACTTTTTAAAGTGACATCGGATTTCAACAAATGAGGTATCATTCGACACGTATTCTCCGTAAGAATAAAACTAGCTAAACAGCCGGGGGTTTTTATCCCCACCGTATCCAGTGTGACGATCCTGCCCGACGGCTAGACCGTCACAATATATAGATATAAGTAATAGTTAACTAAGTTTGCCATTGTTATTATTAGTACGTAAGTGATACAAAATGAAGGATTATGATTTATTAAGGGGAAAGCAAGCATATGGATTTTTGGGGTGCAAAACCATAATAGGGCAAGTTTGGTTCCGCATCATCAACCCGAGGTGGCAACCATAGGGAAAAATACTAGAAAATAGAGAAAATACCAAACCGATCTGGCAAGGCAAAGGGAAGAAGGATGAAATAAGCACACGGCGGTTTCCGGTGCCTCTCGTCTCTGGTATCTGAAGGTGAACGGTTGCACAAGCGGAAAAGAAAAAGAAAGAAAACACGCAGAGAAAAGAAAGCCCGGTCGGTAGGAAGTAAGGTTAGTGAATCAGTGTAATCGGCGCAGTGAAACCCAGGAACGATTAAACACGACAAATAAAATTGAGTGAAAGAATACGAAAAGAAAAGGCGAGCGGTGTTGATGTACATATTGGGTTTTGTTCCCCCCATTCTCGCACCATTTAGTTCCCCGGGCGAGCCAGGCTACTAACGATCGATGACCCAATTGAAAGCGGTAAATTATTTACGTCCGACATATATATATACATCATCCCGATCTTGTGAATTTCATCCACTAACCTACCTGCACAGTGAGGCGGAAGACCCTCTCCCATTCCCGCATGAAATCCCCCCCCCCCCACCAGGTGGTATATCCCTTCGTGTCCTATTAACTCCCCACGAGGTGGCAGATCCATTCGTGCCCTATAACCTCCCCACGAGGTGGTATATCCCTTCGTGCCCTACTAACTCCCCACGAGGTGGCAGACCCCTTCGTGCCCTATTAATTCCTCCCCCCACGAGGTGGCAGATCCCTTCGTGCCCTATTAACTCCCCACGAGGTGGTACATCCCTTCGTACCCTATTAACTCCCCACGAGGTGGTATATCCCTTCGTGCCCTTCTAACTCCCCACGAGGTGGCAGACCCCTTCGTGCCCTATTAACCCCCCACGAGGCGGCAGATCCCTTCGTGTCCTGCTAACTCCCACACCGTAGCGGAAGGGCAGACCCTTCCGACTTTTACTAATCGAACTTGTTTTCAGCCGGCCAAAGACGACAGACACTGGCTGCGGCCTCGCCCGAAGGTCCTGCCCGTGGAATTTTTGGCCTCGCAAGCCTTATCCCTCGGCCACGTATGATAGAACCCGGCTGCGGCCTCGCCCGGAGGTCCAGCCCGTAGAATTTTTGGACCTCTGGATCCGACTGAGAGTTATATCCTGGCCAGAGAGCATCCTTACAAGTGGCGCCCGAACAGGGACATTGAGGCTAACTAGAGCAACACCAAAGTGGCCTAAAGACCCACTAAGATAGAGATCTTTATCCCTAAGGACCGCGCCACTGCCGAGCGTTACCAACCGTTAGAGTGAAGGACTCCAAAGAGCAAAAGGAGATGGAAAAGGAGATTCGCGCACTGCAATAAACTATGGCTAACCCGAAGGAGTCCGACGGCGAATACGAAGAAGCCGATTCGATCGCAAACCCAGGCGTAGGAGTACGATGGACTTACGCCCGCCGCAAAGACGAAATAGCCGCTCTAGCCCTCGAGTTCGGGTTTAGCGGACGGCACCGTAGCAGAAACACAGATGGCATTCGCTACACTTGTGAGCACAGGATCGTTTCCAAAGTCGGCGTGGAAACGACTCGCTCGGAGCGTCAGACCCTCTGACCTTGATCGCCGAACTGGAGGAGAAAATAGCAACGTATGGAATTAGCCAGGAGGAGGTACCCCGCGCTATGTCAGAGATTTTTTAAGGTAGAGCAGCACGATGGTTCCGCACGAGCCACTTACAGACAGCTACGTGGGCGGAGTTTCGGGCCGAGTTCTTAGGTTTCTTCTTGCCCCCCCCCGTTACTTCGAGCGACTAGAGGACGAGATCCGAGCCCATATCCAGGGAGTGGATGAGACATTTAAGGAGTACTTGGTCGAATTAAGGACCAAGATGCAGCAAGCCGGATACCAAAAGGAGGAAGAACTTTATCGGATCTATGAAAATATGGCACCAGAATACCGTCTGTATATAAGACGCCACGAGTTTGAGACGCTGGAACAATTAACCCGCATGGCGACGGAATAAGAAAGGGTGAGACAGCTGACGTCGAGTCGCGCAGGCACTCATAGGATGGGGACTACAGACCGGGACAGGACCAACCCTCGTCGGACGCCGAACCCCTTTCGAAGCCCAGAGGTACGCATTCAAGGAGGGAATGCAACTCATCAAATGATCAGACAGCCCCTATCAAACATCGACGTACAGCGAGCTTGTAGCAGGTGCGGAGAAGTTGGCCACTTTAGACGGGGTTGTACTAATGCGCGCCTGAACTTTTGCTGGGATTGTGGTCGTAGGAATACCGAGATACCACGGGAAACGAACGACGTCTCCGCCGAGATGCCGGCGCAGCGGAGACGAGCGAAGTAGCAGTCCGACATCAAGGAACCCACCATTAAGGATAACCAACGGCCTGATCACTGCTACCGTGCAGATCGGAGGTCGATGGGTGGACGCCACGGTGGATACGAGAGCGTCGGGGAGCTTTGCGAGCGGAGGAGATGCAAGAGATCATCACTACGATAGCGTTAGCTGATCGGTCAAGCCTGGCAGTGAAGAAGCTATAGCGTACTCGCGTGGAATTAGATGGCACGCGAGTGTGGATGCCCTTCTTGGTGATGCCAACCATGTTGGATCGCGTGATATTAGGCATGGACTTCTTGGCGGCGATGGGAACACAAATACAGTGCGGGGAAGCCACCTTAAAGGTAAAATTGAGCCCGTCGGCGGAAGACCCCCGACTGCGGCCGAGTAAAGTCGATCGGATGTCCTCAGAGGATACGAGCCCGGAAGTACTCGAAGGAAGGAGTACGACGGTTCTAGGAAAGCAGGAATCTGACGACAAGGACACTATTTACACAGAGCAGAGTGAGGTCCCCGCGCATAACCGGATCATGCGTCAGATGACCCCGTCAGGACAACGAAAGACCGACCACGGAGGAGAGGAGATCAGGAGGTACGACGAACCGGGAAGAGTCTTGGAGGACTTTCGGCCGGACGAAATCGAAGAAGCAGAGGATGGAGAATCAATTAGGGAAGAGGATGACCTAAGCCCCGACCAGCGGAAATTCATCACCCCAGAGTTGACGCTCTTCAAGGAGCTTCGAGGTGTATCACACGTGGCGGAGCATCGGATTATAATGCGAGACGATAAACCCTTGAAACAAAGGTACTACCCAAGGAATCCGGCAATGCAGAGCGTGATTGACGCCCAAGTGGATGAACTACTCCGAGAAGACGCCATCGAACCTTCACGGAGCCCGCATAACGCACCCATAGTGTTGGTCAAAAAGAAGACGGGTGAATGGCGCATATGCGTTGATTATAGACAATTGAACGCTCACTCAGTGCCCGACGCGTACCCCGTCCCCAGGATCAACCACATCTTGGAAAAACTACGTCAAGCCCGATACATTTCGACGTTGGACTTAAATCACGGTTATTGGCAAATACCCATGGCCAAGGATAGCCGTCAGTTCACGGCCTTCACCGTTCCGGGCAGAGGCCAATACCAGTGGAAGGTCATGCCCTTCGGGCTTCACTCGGCCAGCGCAACCTTCCACCGCACCTTGGGTAGCGTGATTGGTGTGGACATGGAGCCGTTCGCCTTCGCCTATTTGGACGATATCATCGTTATAGGCGCCACGGAGGAACAACATTTGGCCAATCTGGGCGAAGTCTTCCGTAGGCTACGGAGGGCGAACCTGAAGGTGAACCCTAGTTAGTTTACCTAGGCCACGTGATTAGCGCCGAAGGAGTCCAGACTGACCCGGAGAAAGTGACGGCCATTACCAACCTTAAGTCCCCTACATGTATCGCCGGTTCGTCACTAACTTCGCAACCGTGGTACAACCAATGACTGCCCTGTTGAAGAAAGGCCGGAAGTGGGCATGGGGCCCCGAGCAACAGAACGCGCTAGAAGAGGTAAAAAGGAGGTTAACCACCGCCTCCGTGTTGGGATGCCCCGACTTGGACAAGACGTTTGTGTTGCAAACGGACGCTAGCGACGTGGGGCTAGGAGCGGTCTTGTCGCAAGACATCGAGGGCCAGGAGAGAGTCATCGCGTACGTCAGCCGTCGACTCACAGCCACGGAGGGCAATTACACGACGACGGAAAAAGAGTGTCTGGCCATCATATGGGCTATCAGAAAAATGCGGTGCTACTTGGAAGGGTATCGGTTCGAGGTGGTTACCGACCACCTAGCCCTCAAATGGTTGAACTCCATCGAAAGTCCCTCCGGCCGGGTAGCAAGATGGGCCCTGGAGTTGCAACAGCTCCAGTTCGACGTGCGGTACCGTCGAGGCAAATTGAACGTGGTTAACCCGGCAACGCGTTATCCCGGCAACCCTGTGGAGTCTTGCAACAGATGGCCGAAGTGGACACACCCTGTAAATGGATCCAAGGTATGCGAGTTAAGATAAAAGAACACCCCGATAAGTTCTCAGACTACATGATGGAAAATGGGCAACTATACCAGAATTTGGGACACAGAGCTGATGACGAGGACTACTTCCCGTGGAAACTGTGTGTTCCTAGTTCAAATAGAGTCCGAGTCCTCCAAGAATGCCACGACGCGCCCACGGCTGAACATCTGGGCGTCCAAAAACCGTTTCTCGACTATCTCAGAGGTATTTCTGGCCCGGCATGTCAGCGCTGCGAGTCGTGCCAGAAGTTTAAAACCGCCCAGACGAAAGCGGCAGGCAAAATGTCAACCCGCATAACGAGCGAACCGTTTGACGTTTTCTGCGCAGACTTTGTCGGCCCACTACCCCGGTCGAAACACGGAAACACCATGCTCCTCGTATTTCATGACGTCTTTTCTAAATGGGTGGAGTTGATCCCGTTACGGAAAGCTACCGCCGCCCAAGTTCAGAAGGCATTCCGGGAACGGATACTGGGCCGAGTCGGCATCCCTCGGAAGTTCGTCTGCGATAACGGTACTCAATTTACCAGCCGCATCTTGAAAGAGTACTTCCACACGATAGGGGTAGAGATCCAATATACTGCTCCATACTGTCCACAGGAGAACCCTACCGAGAGGACGAATCGGACGGTCAAGACGATGATAGCCCAACTCACCGAGGGAGACCAAAGATCTTGGGACGGGCTATTACCGGAAATAGCGCTCGCCATCAACGCAAGTGTATCGGACTCTACGGGATATAGTCCCGCCTTCCTGACACAAGGAAGTGAGCCCAAACTCCCTACTATGTTATACGACGAGGTCACCCCCGGATCTAAGGACCCCGCAGGAAAAGCGCTCCAACTCAGAGGAATCTTCGATATTGTCAGATCCAACCTCCAACGTGCTTCCCAAGATCAAGCACGCCATTACAACCTTAGACGCCGTGAGTGGAGACCGAAGCTCGGTGACAAGGTGTGGCTACGCCAACATCCTCTCTCGAAGGCGGCCGAAGGTTTCGTCGCCAAATTGGCCCCCAAGTATGACGGTCCCTACACCGTAACGAGATTCATATCCCCTAACCTGGTTCTGTTGCGACGCCCAGGGGAAAGACGTTCACGCTCTGCCAACATCAGTCAGCTGAAACCCTATTACTCTGAGGACTTTGGGAATGCAGCCACGAAAGAAGACGACGGGGCTGCCCTGGGAGGCGACACGAGAGGTTAAGCACGGTAGAGGTTCGCATGGTAATTTCTAAGTTGAATTGTACTAACAAACAATGTTATTATCTAAGTATTCTAAGTCGAGGTTTCACTGCACCGATAGGTAGGGAGCTTGAACAATAAGGGTCTTGTATCTATAAGTTTAGTCTCCGCTTTCAAATGGATGAAGTCATCGAGTTGTCGGATGGTTCGGACGATACCGAGGTTTTTCATCACGACCTTTTGGAGCGCGACGAGTGGGTCGCGGAAGGGTACAGCGGAGGAGATTCGGAGGCATCGGAAGACGAAGAGGAAGAGGTCGCAGAGGACCAGTTAATCAACGATAGCCAAGGTGAAGAAGGCGTACCCGACGGCGCCGAGTCTTCCGACGACCAGGAGTCTGAGGTTACGGGTGGACCTCGGTTTGCGGGCATGTGGAGCCCTAAACCCGGCGAGACACGACGACCCGCTCGACCTTCGACAACGTATACCGTCGAGGATGATCTCAGCAACGCGAGCGACAGCGATGAACGCGACGAGCCTCGAGATTACTCGTGGGGTCGCCGTTCGCAAGGGCCACGGTATCACGCACCGCAAGAAGACGACGCACCGCAACCGTGGACCAGGCGAGATCCTCGAGGCGGTCACCCGAGGTACGCAGAGTCCCCCACCCCACGAGTTAGCCCGGTTACCAGAAGGCTGGACCGGGACGGGCGAATTGCGACAACTGCCGGCATCGGCCATTCGTCTGATCGCTGAGAGGGCGGCCGGACAAGCCGACGGCTAGACCGTCACAATATATAGATATACATAATAGTTAACTAAGTTTGCCATTGTTATTATTAGTACGTAAGTGATACGAAATGAAGGATTATGATTTATTAGGTGGAAAGCGAACATATTGATATGATTATCCCGAAGGTCCAGCCCGTGGAATTGTTGGCCTCGCAAGCCTTATCCCTCGGCCACGTATGATAGAACCCGGCTGCGGCCTCGCCCGGAGGTTCAGCCCGTGAAATTTTTGGCCACGTAAGGACTTGGCATTCTGACGGTACCGTAACCTCATAGGTCTTGGAATGCCCCTCCCCCCCCTCGAGCGGATAGACGTAGAGTCTCCGCGATAATTGATCATAAATCATCGTTCGCCCCGCGAATATTACTCTCTAGCCCTATGTCTCAGTGACTTTACATATTTCTTGTAAAAGGACCTCTGGATCCGACTGAGAGTTATATCCTGGCCAGAGGGCATCCTTACACCAGCAGCACAAATTTTCTAAATTTTTACTTTTGCACTTTCACCGCTTTTTCTCCCAAACAAATCTATATTTCGAAAGTCTTGGTATGCAATCTTCTTAGTTTTTGCGATACCTTTCGATTGGTGTGTCACTCGTTACGATCGGACCATAATGGCAGATTTTCAATTCTGCGGCTATATATAGTAGTTGCCTTCGCACGCGATGTCACCATACATACCAGCCGCGACTTGGGCTGCCAGCAACCGGTGTCCGTTCAACCCGCACAGAGGACCAGCTATAATCGCCTACCACAGTTGACGCCGACTACATCCAGCATTTCCCGGTGAGTCCGTTCCGTAATACTACGTCCACCACATTTGGGAACTTCCAGCCGTCGCATCGCGGCGTTGAGAAGTACCGCCATTTTTTCTGGCAGCCGAAACTCGGACTGCCTTTGCGCAACTCACCATAGTGCGCCAGTGAATTTATCCGGAAATAAGGATTATTTGTCCTCCTTGTTTGCCTAGAATCAAAAAGGTCGCGAGCATTAGTTGGATGGTATAGGTTACAGTGCAGTTACGTACCTTTTTGGCCTGTCCCTTCTTTTCCCCAGGAGTTCCTCAGGATTAGGTGACCATACACATGCGCATCGCGTATGTTCCTTTTGAGGGCCGTGTTTCCATGCGAGCTCTACCAACAAGTGACTGGTAGAGCGTAACTCTTCGCGGCGCCTATAGCCTTTTTCCAGCAAAGCAAATCCTCTGCTTTGACCGCGTAAATAGTGAAGACGGCGGCCAAGTATTCAGTCTTAAAGGCTGAGGAAGGATAGATCGGTTAAGAGAAGCATGAATATAAATGATTGTAATAACCATATTCATTAAACATTAATAAAACCCACAATGTGTAAGTAAGCTTACCCACTGGGGGAGATGGAACAGTCGTAGTAGAGAGGAGGGGGTCTTGCCGACCGAGCATCTTGAGGGCATCCATTGTTGTTTCTGTTAAGATTTTTAGCATCAAATCTGTAGCAGCCACAAATTTGGGCGGTTTTTGGGCGTTAGAGTGGGCGTGGCACTCTGCTGAAACAAACTTGCGCTGCGCAGGAATCTCTGGAATCTGCATGCCTAATCCCAGTATTGTAGCTCTTATAGTTTCCGAGATCTCAGCGTTCATACGGACAGACGGACAGACGGTCAGACGGACAGACGGACAGGCGGACATGGCTAGATCGACTCGGCTAGTGATTCTGATCAAGAATATATATACTATTACATACTTTCCGACGAATCTAGTATACCCTTTTACTCTACAAGTAACGGGTATAAATAGGAGAATTCGGAAGTTATCTTTGCTATTAGTTATTATCGTATTTATTTATTTATTTTGTAATTAATTATATTATTTATTATCGTAGTTATTTGTTAACCTTTTTATTTATTTTTTTATCATAATATTTTTTATCGTATTAGTATTTATTTTGAAAATTGAAAATCATGTCCGAGGATAAGGCCGTCAGGGTCTTTGAATTCAAGGCGATCATCGAGGCACAGGAGCAACTACTGGGTATGGACCAGAAGAGTCCGCAAAAGCTGAACCTGAAACGGGATACAGCGGCGGAGTCGGCGATGAACGCAGCTTAGGCACAAGCGGCCCAAACCTATCGCGCATTGCAGGAGTTGGGAGTTAGCCAGGCGTTGCGGGAGGAAATCAAGAACGGCTTCAAGGACATGATGAAGTTGCTGAACGAAGTCCTTAGGCCAGCGGAGAGCAAGCCACAGCTGCTCTAGGAGGGCGCAAGTCGCCAAGTATAGATGGTGCCCACTTCGTCGTGTCCAGAAGGCGGCGGAAATGGCCCAGCTGAAATTCATCAGCGGTAGGAGACAGGAGGATACTATCGAAGGCCGCCGGAATTTCCGCCCGCAACCACGACCGCCGGTGAATGACTCTCCGCGGATCGACAGCAGCCTGAGCCAGTAACCGGAGTATCATCCCGCAGGCAGGAGTGATCACTACGCGTGGCCGTGGCGCATCGAGGACCGAAGGACGGCGGATTTCCGGGGCGAGTCGCGGTTGTACGCCAACGCGGGAGCCCGCAACGGGAACCGATACATCCGAGTGGACCGCTGGAAACTCTCCTTCGGCGGCGAGGACGATGGCAATTCCGTAGACGATTTCGTGTTCCGTCTAGAGATCCTGCAGCGTCAGCATCAGTGTCCGTGGAATGAAGTTCTGCGTAACTTCCACGTACTCCTGTCGGGCATAGCTAAGGAGTGGTATTGGGTACACGTTAGTTATATGACACATTATTTAGGGGCTCTTACCCAATTTCTAAACAACTAATTTATAAACAGCTAATTTTCAAATAACTCTGACAGACCCGAGATAATACCGTGGTCAGCTATTTTTGTCGACCAAGCCTCCAAATCATTCCCAAACATCCAAGCCGATATTGTAAGTATCGGAGTCCCAAGCGAGCCCTAAGTTCGCTAACGTAGTTAAAAGATCCCCAAAGCGAGCCCCAAGTCCACTAACGTAAGCAAAAAGATCCCCAAAGCGGTCCCTAAACTCCGCTAATGTAAACACCAATTTCCGGCCAAGATAAGACTTCAAATTTATTTGGCAAATTGCATCATCATATTTTTTTGGGGATAAAATCTCTTAAGCCGAGGTTTGATTATTGATCATTGAACTAGAGAGCAGGCAGTCCGTTTTTGAGATCCGAGCAGTAGAACAAATCGAGAAAAATTAAACGAGCAGTGAATAAAATAAGTTCGACCTATTAAAATTCTAAAACAAAACTTTAAAGTACACGTTAAAAAAGTTTTAAGGAGAAAAAGGAATTTAGCGCGGCCAAAAACCAGATGCAACCGACGAATGTATACAGCCTGTGTTGATAAAAATAAGGTGGAAATTAATAAATGCAGTAATCCCCTCAAACCCTATACAACCGGCAAAAAAATAAAAAGTTTGTGTTGATAAAAAAAAAAACTAAGGTGGAAAACAATTAATGAAATAATCCCCTTAAGTCTCAAATTACAAAATAGTGATCGTAACATAAATTCACTGCTCGGACAATTTTAAAAAAAAATTTCCCAATGGTTATTATGGAAAAAAAAGTTACTTAAAAAAATGTTCAAAAACGAAAATTAACAAAAAATCTTCGAAATCATCAACAAAAAGACATTCAAAGAAAACGGGCTGAAGGACAATGCTTCGCCAAATATAAACATTGGAAAAGAAGGAAGACCCCAATTTAATAACCGAAAAAAAGAAGGAAGATCCCAAGATAAAATCGGAAAACCAAAAAAGAAAGGACGATCCCAAGCAGGATCATCAACCAAGAAAAGGACGACCCCAACAGGATTAGAAAACAACGAGAAGAAAAATAAGGACGACGATTCGTGAGCGATACTATCTTTTTTTATTATTATTATTTTATACGAAATTTGTACAAAATCAAGTATAAAAACAAAGTGGAAGACTTAATCTCTGATTTCAAAAAAATTTTCAAAACGTCAGAACCTTCAACCAGCCAGATTGGAGCAAATAAAAGACTCCACATGAATTCGCCTCAAGAACATACAAACCATCAGGCAATAACAAACAATACAATGTTAAATGTAGGAGATTTAATTAAACAAATTTTAAATTTTGAATTAAATCCAATAAAGGAGGAGATCGTAAACTTAAGATCGCAGCTTTCTCACAAAATTAAAACGGTTGAGGATTTTCAGATAGAGATTTTAGATCCAAAAATTAAGTGCGACACATCTTATGAGATCATCAAATCTGTAAGGGACTATAAAGGTGAAGAAGATAAATATGTAAGCTGGAGATAATAAGCTGAAATAGGCATGGGGCTATATGCCAGATGGAGAGAAAGGTTTTATTCTGCCTTATCCATATTAAGAAACAAAATAACGGCAATGGCTAACGATGCCTTAACCCATAATGGTACGGTATTAAATTAAGATGCCATAATGGCCAGACTTGACTTTGTCTTTAGCGACAAACGTCCAATTCATATTATTGAACAGGAATTAAGTGTATTGAGTCAGGGAAATTTATCCATATTGGATTATTATGGTACAGTTAATAGAAAATGAACTCTACTAATTAATAAAACTATTATGACCTATGGTAGAAGCAAACCAATAACAGCGGAAATTAATGAAAAACATTGGAAGAAGCTCTTAGAGTTTTCATTGCCGGCCTCAACGGCCAAATTTCCTGACCTACCAAATGCAATAGTCCTAGTTCAGGATTTAGAAAGCAACAACATTAGGGCTCATTTCGCAAATAGTTTCTCAACTACTTAGAGAAAACATAGTGGTAGTAATTAGAACAGAAATTTATAAAAATAAGAGTGAGCTTCCAATACATAAAAGAGTATCCACAGTGAATGGATTTTCAATAATTAAATATTATCACATGATAACTATTTTTGATACGCGATGTACTTTTCATGAAATAGAAGGGCTAGACTCAGATTTACTGGTCGGCTATAACCTTTTAAAAAAAAATTGGAGCTGTAATTGATACAGCTAAGGGAGTAATTATATAAAATGGAAAAGAATAAAAATTAAATTATGATTACGGAAACATTTTGAACCAACTTTCTTTAACAGAAGAAAACGCCATTCTTCTGTTACTACTTTACTACTTCGATGAAAAGGCTCAGATCAGATCCGAATCTGAAATGGGTAATCAAAGCGAGTTTAGTTCGGGATATAAAATTCCTGAACACGCCGTCGTTGAAATATCCGAAAAAATAAAAAGTTGGGAATTAAAAAATTTGAAAATAAGTTTGGAATTTAAAAAGTCTGAACACGCCGTCGTTGAGTTAACCGACAATCAAAAAATAAACAACATAAAAATATCATCTGCAGATCAAAGAAAAGATCTGGAGAACAAAATATTAAATATAATCAATGAAGAGCATTGAAAAATAAATATGCAGATTCCTTTAAGGACAGATATACGCGGTGAAATAAACACCGTAAATGATAGGGCCATTTACAGCAAACAACACCCTTATGCTCTATCAGCTTCAGACTTTGTAAATTCTGAAATAAGTCGAATGCTAAAAGAAGAAATTATTAGGCCAAGTATAAGTCCTTATAATTCCCCTGTACTAGTGGTACCAAAAGAGGGTTTCAATGAAGACGGAACTCCAAAACTCAGACTCGTAATTGATTATAAAAAAAATTTAATGAAAATACTATACCTGATAGATATCCAATGTAGGACCCTTCAGTGATTTTGTCAAATCTTGGAAAAGCCAAATACTTTTCAACAATTGACTTGGAATTTGGATTTCAACAAATTCTCATGAATGAACCAGATATTCAGAAAACCGCATTTTGAATAAACAATGGGAAATACGAATTCCTAAGAATGCCTTTCGGTTTGACCAACGCTCCAAGAATATTCCAACGAGCGATGGATGATATTTTAAGAGAACAAGTGGGTAAAACATGTCATGTTTATATGGATAGCAAATTTAAATTTCCAAAAACAATTGAACAACACTACAAAGATTTAATTTCATTATTAAAATTTTGCTGAACGCAAACATGAAAATTTCGATTGAAAAAAAAAGTTCTCGGTTTTCTCGGTTACGTTGTTTCTTACAATGTGATCAAACCCGATCCTGAAAAAGTTTCTACAATTATAAAATATCCGATCCCTAAAAATGTTCGAGAGCTTAGAAGCTTCCTAGGCCTTTTAGGATATTACAGAAAATTTGTGCAAGTTTACTCAAAGATAGCTAAACCATTAACAAAATATTTAGAAGGCCAAAACGGCAAAGTATCAAAAAAGGCATCACGTATAATTTTAATACAGTTTGATGATTCAGTTGTAAGAGCTTTTAACGAGCTCAAAGAAAATTTAATTGCACAAGTAGAAATAGTACAACCGGATTTATTTTTAATTTTAAATTTACCCTAACAACTGACGCATCTGACTTAGAAATTGGTGCTGTTCTTTCTCAGGAAGGAAAACCAATTATATTTATTTCAAAAACTCTGACCAAAACCGAGCAAGTATACCCAACAAATAAAAAGGAACTTTTAGCCATTGTATGGGCTTTTAAACATCTCCGAAATAACCCAAATGGGGTTAGCAACATCGAGATCTTTACCGATCACCTTTTTTTGTGCTAATATTTATTTAAGCGTTGATCAGCCAACCTAATGGCTATAAAACGCATGGAAATAACAAAGGAAAAATGACATGAAACATAACAGAAATATGGAAGTTAACAAATTTATAACAGTGTCAGTTCAACATTATTTACCGATCACCAACCTCTTTCTTTTTCCATTTCTCAAAAAAAACCAAATATCGAGATGAAAGATGGTATTCCTTTATTGAAAGTTATTCACCCAAAATTATTTATAAGCCAGGGGCAACAAATGTTGTTGCAGATAACTATTTTTGATACGCGATGTACTTTTCATGAAATAGAAGGGCTAGACTCAGATTTACTGGTCGGCTATAACCTTTTAAAAAAAAATTGGAGCTGTAATTGATACAGCTAAGGGAGTAATTATATAAAATGGAAAAGAATAAAAATTAAATTATGATTACGGAAACATTTTGAACCAACTTTCTTTAACAGAAGAAAACGCCATTCTTCTGTTACTACTTTACTACTTCGATGAAAAGGCTCAGATCAGATCCGAATCTGAAATGGGTAATCAAAGCGAGTTTAGTTCGGGATATAAAATTCCTGAACACGCCGTCGTTGAAATATCCGAAAAAATAAAAAGTTGGGAATTAAAAAATTTGAAAATAAGTTTGGAATTTAAAAAGTCTGAATACGCCGTCGTTGAGTTAACCGACAATCAAAAAATAAACAACATAAAAATATCATCTGCAGATCAAAGAAAAGATCTGGAGAACAAAATATTAAATATAATCAATGAAGAGCATTGAAAAATAAATATGCAGATTCCTTTAAGGACAGATATACGCGGTGAAATAAACACCGTAAATGATAGGGCCATTTACAGCAAACAACACCCTTATGCTCTATCAGCTTCAGATTTTGTAAATTCTGAAATAAGTCGAATGCTAAAAGAAGAAATTATTAGGCCAAGTATAAGTCCTTATAATTCCCCTGTACTAGTGGTACCAAAAGAGGGTTTCAATGAAGACGGAACTCCAAAACTCAGACTCGTAATTGATTATAAAAAAAATTTAATGAAAATACTATACCTGATAGATATCCAATGTAGGACCCTTCAGTGATTTTGTCAAATCTTGGAAAAGCCAAATACTTTTCAACAATTGACTTGGAATTTGGATTTCAACAAATTCTCATGAATGAACCAGATATTCAGAAAACCGCATTTTGAATAAACAATGGGAAATACGAATTCCTAAGAATGCCTTTCGGTTTGACCAACGCTCCAAGAATATTCCAACGAGCGATGGATGATATTTTAAGAGAACAAGTGGGTAAAACATGTCATGTTTATATGGATAGCATAATTATATTTTCAAAAACAATTGAACAACACTACAAAGATTTAATTTCATTATTAAAATTTTGCTGAACGCAAACATGAAAATTTCGATTGAAAAAAGAAGTTCTCGGTTTTCTGGGTTACGTTGTTTCTTACAATGTGATCAAAACCGATCCTGAAAAAGTTTCTACAATTATAAAATATGTTCGAGAGCTTAGAAGCTTCCTAGGCCTTTTAGGATATTACAGAAAATTTGTGCAAGTTTACTCAAAGATAGCTAAACCATTAACAAAATATTTAGAAGGCCAAAACGGCAAAGTATCAAAAAAGGCATCACGTATAACTTTAATACAGTTTGATGATTCAGTTGTAAGAGCTTTTAACGAGCTCAAAGAAAATTTAATTGCACAAGTAGAAATAGTACAACCGGATTTATTTTTAATTTTAAATTTACCCTAACAACTGACGCATCTGACTTAGAAATTGGTGCTGTTCTTTCTCAGGAAGGAAAACCAATTATATTTATTTCAAAAACTCTGACCAAAACCGAGCAAGTATACCCAACAAATAAAAAGGAACTTTTAGCCATTGTATGGGCTTTTAAACATCTTCGAAATAACCCAAATGGGGTTAGCAACATCGAGATCTTTACCGATCACCTTTTTTTGTGCTAATATTTATTTAAGCGTTGATCAGCCAACCTAATGGCTATAAAACGCATGGAAATAACAAAGGAAAAATGACATGAAACATAACAGAAATATGGAAGTTAACAAATTTATAACAGTGTCAGTTCAACATTATTTACCGATCACCAACCTCTTTCTTTTTCCATTTCTCAAAAAAAACCAAATATCGAGATGAAAGATGGTATTCCTTTATTGAAAGTTATTCACCCAAAATTATTTATAAGCCAGGGGCAACAAATGTTGTTGCAGACGCTTTATCACGGATCCAAGTAACTAGACTTTATTATTGGCCTAATTTATACAAAAATCTTAAGGAGTTTATAAAGAATTGCACAATCTGCAATAAAAACAAATACAACAGACACCAAGTACAGATTCCTATCGGTCAAGAACCTATTCCAGCGAGAGAAGGTGAAAATTTGCATCTTGACATATATTACGCCCAAAATCTTATATTCATTACCTGTATAGATTCGTATTCGAAATACTTAGTCGTAAAAGAAATCCCTAATAAACTAAATATAGAAAATAAAGTTTCAGAAATTTTACAACAATTTCCTTTAGCCAAATCTTTGATGATAGATAACGAACCAAGTTTTTCTTCATCCCAATTTAAATCTTTTGCACAAAGAAATGGGATATCTCTATTCTTTGCAGATCCTCGACATAGTACGCCCAACGGACAAATGGAAGGGCACACTCTACCTTAACAGAAATTGCTCGCTGCATTAAAGATGAGCTTAATTTAATTGATTATTCCGAAATTATAATTAGAGCAGCACAATAAAATTTAACAATTCACTCAATAACCAACCATCGACCTTTTGATATATTATTTAATAAAATCAAACACGATGATATTCATAAATTATTGCAACAAGCTCAAAAGAAAATGTTGCATTTTCACAATAAAGATAGACATAATAAGAATTATTACGTAGGAGAGGTAACTTACGAAAAGAAACACGGGGAAAGAAACAAGCTTAATTCTAGATATAAAAAACAAGTAGTTAAGGAAAATCTCCCCAATAAAGTTATTATAAATAACAGAAAGCGTACGATTCATAAAGATAATATTAAATAATTTGTTTAAAATTACAGATAATGATTTCAATAATGTACTTATTATTGCTGGTAGCTACAACCAAATCCGAAATTATGGATTACACGAACCATGATTTTCTTCTTTACAAGGATACCAAAGATGTTCGCAGATTTATATCATATAACTAATATAAGTCTTTATAGATATATAATTAATCTTGAAACAGAATTTCTAAAGAGTCAC
This sequence comes from Drosophila subpulchrella, assembly GCF_014743375.2. Classification (NCBI taxonomy): domain Eukaryota; kingdom Metazoa; phylum Arthropoda; class Insecta; order Diptera; family Drosophilidae; genus Drosophila; species Drosophila subpulchrella. The sequence continues at coordinate 269,395 of NW_023665574.1, forward strand.
GACAGCAAGAATTTCCTTTGGGAAATATCCCACGATTTAAAAACTATCAAAATAATTATCTCTCAAATAATACCCAGTAGATCGAAAAGAGGCATTAATGAAATAGGCACTATTTGGAAATGGATAGCGGGAACACCAGATCATGATGATTTCATAACAGTCCGAAATAAAATCGATGATTTAATAAACAAGAAAGGAAGTTAGCTTCGGTAAGCCGAAGCTTATATACCCTTGCAGCTATAATTATTAAATTTAAAAACACAAAAAATTATATTCCCAATAGTATAAGATAATATGTCAAAAAACACCGAAGCTATAATTTGTTTCATATTATTTTCCTACCAATTTTCCGATCGTTCCAATGGCAGCTATATGATATCGTCGTCGTCCGATTTTGATAAAATTAAATTCAAAATTTAGAACTAATTAAAAAATGTTATTTCCAAGCGTAAGATGTTATATGTTAAAAAACACCAGAGCTATAATTTGTTTCATATTATTTTTCCACCAATTTTCCGATCGTTCCTATGGCAGCTATATGATATAGTCGTCCGATTTTGATAAAATTAAGTTCAAAATTCAGAACTAATTAAAAAATATTATTTCCAAGCGTAAGAGGTTATATGTTAAAGAACACCAAAGCTATAATTTGATTCATATTATTTTTCCACCAATTTTCCGATCGTTCCTATGGCAGCTATGTATATGATATAGTCGTCCGATTTTGATAAAATTAAATTCAAAATTCAGAACTAATTAAAAAATGTTATTTCCAAGCGTAGGAGGTTATATGTTAAAAGCACCGAAGCTATAATTTGTTTCATATTATTTTCCCACCAATTTTACGATCGTTCCTATGGCAGCTATATGATATAGTCGTCCGATATTGATAAAATTAAATTCAAAATTCAGAACTAATTAAAAAATCTTATTTCCAAGCGTAGGAGGTTATATGTAAAAAACACCGAAGCTATAATTTGATTCATATTATTTTCCCACCAATTTTCCGACCGTTCCTATGGCAGCTATATGATATAGTCTTCCGATTTTGATAAAATTAAATTCGAAATTCAAAACTAATTAAAAAATGATATTTCCAAGCTTAGGAGGTTATATGCTAAAAAACACCAAAGATATAATTTTTTTAAATTTGTTTTTCCTATTATTCCTATGGGAGCTATAAGATATAGTTGTCCGATCCGGCTGGTTCCGACTTATATACTACCTGCAAAAGATAAAAGACTTTTGGGAAAGTTTCAGCCCGATAGCTTTAACACTGAGGGACTTGTTTGGGTAGAAACGGACGGACAGGCGGACATGGCTAGATCGACTCGTCTAGTCATGCTGATCAAGAATACATATACTTTATGGGGTCGGAAACGTCTCCTTCACTGCTTTGAAAACTTCTGACTGAAATCAATGTACCCTCTGCAAGGGTATACAAAAATTGACTATCAATTCGTTATTAATTCTAAAATATTTAAAGAGATAAAATCTTTACCTGATCAATTTAAAACAGCCTTTAAGGATCAAGAAATTCCACTCAGAAAATATCGTCTGCGCTTGCTTACTTACGATCTTATGAATTTAATGGACACAATTACACTCACCAAAATTGATGTATTTAAAACTAAAATTTTAAACAATGATGATATACAAGAAATTTATAAGCACGAAAATAAGCCTGTTATTATAACAGACCTTTAATTCAAAATCGCTTTGCATCAAGATCTTATTATGATTTACATAAAATACCCTATTATTACCGATCGTTGTGACGTTTACAATTCAAGATCCATTTCACATAATAAAAGAAAATTATTAATTGATAATCACGTCGCAAAATGTAGAAATAAGTACTATTAATTACTACTACTAATAATTATGGCACACTTAACCCAGAAGGTTCTTGTTTCACCAGATTACTAAATGGAGAAAAATCTTTTTGTAACAAAATCCGAAAAAAAAATGTAGATGTAATCCAAGATGGAGCCATTTTTGTAAATGGAGAAATACAGTTGACACTCATTTAAATGGGTCATATTTAATAACTTTTAATGGCACCACTAAAATTAATAATATTTCCTACACCATCACAGCTCGAAAATATACAGATTTGTTAGTATCCGAATATATTATATCTAATGAATCGGAACTCTCGTTTGATAATATTAACATACTAAATACATTTATTCAAATTAAACAAACTCAAATACCAGTTACGTTAATGTTAATCATATTTACATTTATATATTTAACTATTATGGTTATAATCAAGTTCATACAATTTTTAATATTCAAACCATGGCAAATTCATATAGAAATTGAACCAGAAAGCAATATTTCCGATAATGAAATAAATAATATCCTCGACAATGAAAATATCCTAGAAGAAAATATCATTGTCGAATTAACCAATCAATTACATTCAATATACCCATCAGTTCCAATGAATAGGGACGATTCAATTTAGAATGGGGGAGTTGTATGACACATTACTTAGGGGCTTATACCCAATTTATAAACAACTTTGAACCGAGAGCTAATTTCCAAATAACTTTGACAGACCCGAGATAAATCCGTGGTCAGCTATTTCTGTCAACCAGGCCTCCAAATCATTCCCACCCAGATCAATTTCACGCATTGTATACATCGGAGTCCCAAGCGAGCCCTGAGTTCGCTAACGTAAACAAAAGATCGCCAAAGCGAGCCCCAAGTCCGCTAGCGTAAGCAAAAAGATCCCCAAAGCGGTCCCTAAGCTCCGCTAATGTAAACACCAATTTCCGGCCAAGATAAGACTTCAAATTTAATTGGCATCATCCTATTTTCGGACTCTCTTGAGTCATTCTCTTTATCAATTTTTGGGTAATAAATCTCTTAAGTCGAGGTTTGATTATTGATCATTGAACTAGAGAGCAGGCAGTCCGTTTTTGAGATCCGAATCGAGCAGTAGAACAAATCGAGAAAAATTAAACGAGCAGTGAATAAAATAAGTTCGACCTATTAAAAAATTGTAATAGTAAATAAGTGATTAAAAAATAAAAATGAATTTTTTTTATTAATTCACATATGAGAAACTTAATTGGCGCCCAACGTGGGGCCATGTGATTAAAAAACTCTAAAACAAAACTTTAAAATACACGTTAAAAAAGTTTTAAAGTGAAAAAGGAATTTAGCGCGGCCAAAACCCTATACAACCGACGAATATATACAGCCTGTGTTGATAAAAATAAGGTTGAAATTAATAAATGCAGTAATCCCCTTAAACCCTATACAACCGGCAAAAAAATAAAAAGTTTGTGTTGATCAAAAAAAAAACTAAGGTGGAAAATAATTAATGAAATAATCCCCTTAAGTCTCAAATTACAAAATAGTGATCGTAACATAAATTCACTGCTCGGACAATTTAAAAAAAAATTTTCCAATGGTTATTATGGAAAAAAAAGTTACTTAAAAAAATGTTCAAAAACGAAAATTAACAAAAAGACATTCAAAGAAAACGGGCTGAAGGACAATGCTTCGCCAAATATAAACATTGGAAAAGAAGGAAGACCCCAATTTAATAACCGAAAAAAAGAAGGAAGATCCCAAGATAAAATCGGAAAACCAAAAAAGAAAGGACGATCCCAAGCAGGATCATCAACCAAGAAAAGGACGACCCCAACAGGATTAGAAAACAACGAGAAGAAAAATAAGGACGACGATTCGTGAGCGATACTATCTTTTTTTATTATTATTATTTTATACGAAATTTGTAAAAAATCAAATATAAAAACAAAGTGGAAGACTTAATCTCTGATTTCGAAAAAATTTTCAAAATGTCAGAACCTTCAACCAGCCAGATTGGAGCAAATAAAAGACTCCACATGAATTCGCCTCAAGAACATGGTTTGTATGTATGTATGGTTTGTATGTATGTATGTATCAGGCAATAACAAACAATACAATGTTAAATGTAGGAGATTTAATTAAACAAATTTTAAATTTTGAATTAAATCCATTAAAGGAGGAGATCGTAAACTTAAGATCGCAGCTTTCTCACAAAATTAAAACGGTTGAGGATTTTCAGATAGAGATTTTAGATCCAAAAATTAAGTGCGACACATCTTATGAGATCATCAAATCTGTAAGGGACTATAAAGGTGAAGAAGATAAATATGTAAGCTGGAGATAATAAGCAGAAATAGGCATGGGGCTATATGCCAGATGGAGAGAAAGGTTTTATTCTGCCTTATCCATATTAAGAAACAAAATAACGGCAATGGCAAACGATGCCTTAACCCATAATGGTACGGTATTAAATTAAGATGCCATAATGGCCAGACTTGACTTTGTCTTTAGCGACAAACGTCCAATTCATATTATTGAACAGGAATTAAGTGTATTGAGTCAGGGAAATTTATCCATATTGGATTATTATGGTACAGTTAATAGAAAATGAACTCTACTAATTAATAAAACTATTATGACCTATGGTAGAAGCAAACCAATAACAGCGGAAATTAATGAAAAACATTGGAAGACAGCTCTTAGAGTTTTCATTGCCGGCCTCAACGGCCAATTTTCTTGACCTACCAAATGCAATAGTCCTAGTTCAGGAATTAGAAAGCAACAACATTAGGGCTCATTTCGCAAATAGTTTCTCAACTACTTAGAGAAAACATAGTGGTAGTAGTTAGAACAGAAATTTATAAAAATAAGAGTGAGCTTCCAATACATAAAAGAGTATCCACAGTGAATGGATATTCAATAATTAAATATTATCACATGATAACTATTTTTGATACGCGATGTGCGTTTCATGAAATAGAAGGGCTAGACTCAGATTTACTGGTCGGCTATAACCTTTTAAAAAAAAATTGGAGCTGTAACTGATACAGCTAAGGGAGTAATTATATAAAATGGAAAAGAATACAAATTAAATTATGATTACGGAAACATTTTGAACCAACTTTCTTTAACAGAAGAAAACGTCATTCTTCTGTTACTACTTTACTACTTCGATGAAAAGGCTCAAATCAGATCCGAATCTGAAATGGGTAATCAAAGCGAGTTTAGTTCGGGATATAAAATTCCTGAACACGCCGTCGTTGAAATATCCGAAAAAATAAAAAGTTGGGAATTAAAAAATCTGAAAATAAGTTTGGAATTTAAAAAGTCTGAATACGCCGTCGTTGAGTTAACCGACAATCAAAAAATAAACAACATAAAAACATCATCTGCAGATCAAAGAAAAGATCTGGAGAACAAAATATTAAATATAATCAATGAAGAGCATTGAAAAATAAATATGCAGATTCCTTTAAGGACAGATATACGCGGTGAAATAAACACCGTAAATGATAGGGCCATTTACAGCAAACAACACCCTTATGCTCTATCAGCTTCAGATTTTGTAAACTCTGAAATAAGTCGAATGATAAAAGAAGAAATTATTAGGCCAAGTATAAGTCCTTATAATTCCCCTGTACTAGTGGTACCAAAAAAGGGTTTCAATGAAGACGGAACTTCAAAACTCAGACTCGTAATTGATTCTAAAAAAAATTTAATGAAAATACTATACCTGATAGATATCCAATGTAGGACCCTTCAGTGATTTTGTCAAATCTTGGAAAAGCCAAATACTTTTCAACAATTGACTTGGAATTTGGATTTCAACAAATTCTCATGAATGAACCAGACATTTAGAATTCCTTATTAACGCTCCAAGAATATTCCAACGAGCGATGGATGATATTTTAAGAGAACAAGTGGGTAAAACATGTCATGTTTATATGGATAGCATAATTATATTTTCAAAAACAATTGAACAACACTACAAAGATCTAATTTCATTATTAAAATTTTGCTGAACGCAAACATGAAAATTTCGATTGAAAAAAAAAGTTCTCGGTTTTCTCGGTTACGTTGTTTCTTACAATGTGATCAAAACCGATCCCGAAAAAGTTTCTACAATTATAAAATATCCGATCCCTAAAAATGTTCGAGAGCTTAGAAGCTTCCTAGGCCTTTTAGGATCCCTTCAGTTCTGCAGTAGGGACGCGGTGACATGGCTCAAGGCAAAAAGCTTTTTTTGTTTTTTTTTGTGTGCCTAAAACGCTGTGCCGCTGTTGACGTCAGCAGAGCAGTCGGCGCAGCGTAGAAGACTGCCCACGAAAACGATCGTGCAACAAAGAGAGGCAGATATTCGGATATTTCCCTCTCTTTCTTGTCTTATAATCTGCCTGGACTCCGCGCTCGCAGAGACAAATTTCGGCTGGTCCTTTTTTTTTTTTGCGTCTCTCCGTTATGTTCGGCTAGCGACTAATATTTCGGCGGAAAAATTTTCGCGGAGAAGCGACATGTGAATGCCCTAATATCTTAGGAGCATTATTGTGTATCGAAAAAAACAACTAATATTGTTTTATAAAAGTAAACTATTTGATTATAGTAAAATTTAGTAAATTGAATTTACTTATAATGTTATATTTACTTATTATACATTTTTATTACAATATAATTTTTTAGTTAAGTTATAGAAATTTAGTCCGTTAAAATTGATTTAAGTATTTAAAACATTTAAGTATTACCGTTTAAAAAAAAATCGTATTGTATTTTTTACTCAAGAAGTAAAAACTATATAGTCGAATATATTTCACTTTAGAAAGGGTATAGGTGCAGTGGCACGCGCCAACAGCGAAGAGAAAACAAAAGAAATCTAGTAAAGGGGTGAGAAGACTTGGTGCATTCTGTTTGAGTGATTGAAAGGGAAGCATCCATTTTAATGGTGCGCAGCAGAGTTACTTTAATCGTTTAGTTAATATAATAAAGTCAGGTAAGTGCTACATTAAGTTTAAGATGTTGTGCATTGATCTTAGTTTAAAGTACGTAAATTTTGAAGGTATTCAATGGGTTCCGTTAGCCGAAAGTGGATGACGAAATGTTTTGTGCCAATAAAAATTCTGCAACAAGCTATAAAAGGTAAATATACAATTAAACAAATAAAACGCATTTTTTAAACATACAAATGTTTTTTCAGGAGCGTTGGCCAAGGATTCAGAGGACCCGGACAAAGGTTTAAGAACGGCGATGTCTAACGTTAAAAAAAAACAGAAACAATAATTGTACAATTTTTGAAAATCTAAATAGTACCATATAATTAAAATGAATTAAAATGAAATGAATTAAATTCTATATTTTTTTTATTGAAAACTAAAGGAAAAATTCTGATTTTCACAAGTGATTCACTTGGGACGTGTCCCTTGCAAGTGATTTCACAAGTGAAAACTCAGGGAAAAATTCTGATTTTCCCAAGTGTTTCACTTGGGACGTGTCCCTTGCAAGTGATTTCACAAGTGAAAACTCAAGGAAAAATTCTGATTTTCCCAAGTGATTCACTTGGGACGAGTCACCGGCACGTGACAGGCCATACGAAAAATGAGTATAAGGAACAAGTGAAATCCCGTAGGACTTCGACAAATTTTCATTTGAATTTTCACTTGTGAAAATGCGGACATCCCATACAATTTTCTATATGGAGCGTCACTTGTTCTTCACTTGTGCACGAGGACACGTCCCAGGTGATTCCCAAGGTGATTCACAAGTGAAACTTTTTTTTTGGAACTGAAGGGATATTACAGAAAATTTGTGCAAGTTTATGCAAAGATAGCTAAACCATTAACCAAATATTTAGAAGGCCAAAACGGCAAAGTATCAAAAAAGGCATCACGTATAATTTTAATACAGTTTGATGATTCAGTTGTAAGAGCTTTTAACGAGCTCAAAGAAAATTTAATTGCACAAGTAGAAATAGTACAACCGGATTTATTTTTAATTTTAAATTTACCCTAACAACTGACGCATCTGACTTAGAAATTGGTGCTGTTCTTTCTCAGGAAGGAAAACCAATTATATTTATTTCAAAAACTCTGACCAAAACCGAGCAAGTATACCCAACAAATAAAAAGGAACTTTTAGCCATTGTATGGGCTTTTAAACATCTTCGAAATAACCCAAATGGGGTTAGCAACATCGAGATCTTTACCGATCACCTTTTTTTGTGCTAATATTTATTTAAGCGTTGATCAGCCAACCTAATGGCTATAAAACGCATGGAAATAACAAAGGAAAAATGACATGAAACATAACAGAAATATGGAAGTTAACAAATTTATAACAGTGTCAGTTCAACATTATTTACCGATCACCAACCTCTTTCTTTTTCCATTTCTCAAAAAAAACCAAATATCGAGATGAAAGATGGTATTCCTTTATTGAAAGTTATTCACCCAAAATTATTTATAAGCCAGGGGCAACAAATGTTGTTGCAGATAACTAATTTTGATACGCGATGTACTTTTCATGAAATAGAAGGGCTAGACTCAGATTTACTGGTCGGCTATAACCTTTTAAAAAAAAATTGGAGCTGTAATTGATACAGCTAAGGGAGTAATTATATAAAATGGAAAAGAATAAAAATTAGAAGAAAACGCCATTCTTCTGTTACTACTTTACTACTTCGATGAAAAGGCTCAGATCAGATCCGAATCTGAAATGGGTAATCAAAGCGAGTTTAGTTCGGGATATAAAATTCCTGAACACGCCGTCGTTGAAATATCCGAAAAAATAAAAAGTTGGGAATTAAAAAATTTGAAAATAAGTTTGGAATTTAAAAAGTCTGAATACGCCGTCGTTGAGTTAACCGACAATCAAAAAATAAACAACATAAAAATATCATCTGCAGATCAAAGAAAAGATCTGGAGAACAAAATATTAAATATAATCAATGAAGAGCATTGAAAAATAAATATGCAGATTCCTTTAAGGACAGATATACGCGGTGAAATAAACACCGTAAATGATAGGGCCATTTACAGCAAACAACACCCTTATGCTCTATCAGCTTCAGATTTTGTAAATTCTGAAATAAGTCGAATGCTAAAAGAAGAAATTATTAGGCCAAGTATAAGTCCTTATAATTCCCCTGTACTAGTGGTACCAAAAGAGGGTTTCAATGAAGACGGAACTCCAAAACTCAGACTCGTAATTGATTATAAAAAAAATTTAATGAAAATACTATACCTGATAGATATCCAATGTAGGACCCTTCAGTGATTTTGTCAAATCTTGGAAAAGCCAAATACTTTTCAACAATTGACTTGGAATTTGGATTTCAACAAATTCTCATGAATGAACCAGACATTTAGAATTCCTTATTTTGAATAAACAATGGGAAATACGAATTCCTAAGAATGCCTTTCGGTTTGACCAACGCTCCAAGAATATTCCAACGAGCGATGGATGATATTTTAAGAGAACAAGTGGGTAAAACATGTCATGTTTATATGGATAGCATAATTATATTTTCAAAAACAATTGAACAACACTACAAAGATCTAATTTCATTATTAAAATTTTGCTGAACGCAAACATGAAAATTTCGATTGAAAAAAAAAGTTCTCGGTTACGTTGTTTCTTACAATGTGATCAAAACCGATCCCGAAAAAGTTTCTACAATTATAAAATATCCGATCCCTAAAAATGTTCGAGAGCTTAGAAGCTTCCTAGGCCTTTTAGGATCCCTTCAGTTCTGCAGTAGGGACGCGGTGACATGGCTCAAGGCAAAAAGCTTTTTTTGTTTTTTTTTTTGTGCCTAAAACGCTGTGCCGCTGTTGACGTCAGCAGAGCAGTCGGCGCAGCGTAGAAGACTGCCCACGAAAACGATCGTGCAACAAAGAGAGGCAGATATTCGGATATTTCCCTCTCTTTCTTGTCTTATAATCTGCCTGGACTCCGCGCTCGCAGAGACAAATTTCGGCTGGTCCTTTTTTTTTTTTGCGTCTCTCCGTTATGTTCGGCTAGCGACTAATATTTCGGCGGAAAAATTTTCGCGGAGAAGCGACATGTGAATGCCCTAATATCTTAGGAGCATTATTGTGTATCGAAAAAAACAACTAATATTGTTTTATAAAAGTAAACTATTTGATTATAGTAAAATTTAGTAAATTGAATTTACTTATAATGTTATATTTACTTATTATACATTTTTATTACAATATAATTTTTTAGTTAAGTTATAGAAATTTAGTCCGTTAAAATTGATTTAAGTATTTAAAACATTTAAGTATTAACGTTTAAAAAAAAATCGTATTGTATTTTTTACTCAAGAAGTAAAAACTATATAGTCGGATATATTTCACTTTAGAAAGGGTATAGGTGCAGTGGCACGCGCCAACAGCGAAGAGAAAACAAAAGAAATCTAGTAAAGGGGTGAGAAGACTTGGTGCATTCTGTTTGAGTGATTGAAAGGGAAGCATCCATTTTAATGGTGCGCAGCAGAGTTACTTTAATCGTTTAGTTAATATAATAAAGTCAGGTAAGTGCTACATTAAGTTTAAGATGTTGTGCATTGATCTTAGTTTAAAGTACGTAAATTTTGAAGGTATTCAATGGGTTCCGTTAGCCGAAAGTGGATGACGAAATGTTTTGTGCCAATAAAAATTCTGCAACAAGCTATAAAAGGTAAATATACAATTAAACAAATAAAACGCATTTTTTTAACATACAAATGTTTTTTCAGGAGCGTTGGCCAAGGATTCAGAGGACCCGGACAAAGGTTTAAGAACGGCGATGTCTAACGTTAAAAATAAGCTTACGAAGCAAAAAAACAGAAACAATAATTGTACAATTTTTGAAAATCTAAATAGTACCATATAATTAAAATGAATTAAAATGAAATGAATTAAATTCTATATTTTTTTTATTGAAAACTAAAGGAAAAATTCTGATTTTCACAAGTGATTCACTTGGGACGTGTCCCTTGCAAGTGATTTCACAAGTGAAAACTCAAGGAAAAATTCTGATTTTCCCAAGTGTTTCACTTGGGACGTGTCCCTTGCAAGTGATTTCACAAGTGAAAACTCAAGGAAAAATTCTGATTTTCCCAAGTGATTCACTTGGGACGAGTCACCGGCACGTGACAGGCCATACGAAAAATGAGTATAAGGAACAAGTGAAATCCCGTAGGACTTCGACAAATTTTCATTTGAATTTTCACTTGTGAAAATGCGGACATCCCATACAATTTTCTATATGGAGCGTCACTTGTTCTTCACTTGTGCACGAGGACACGTCCCAGGTGATTCCCAAGGTGATTCACAAGTGAAACTTTTTTTTTGGAACTGAAGGGATATTACAGAAAATTTGTGCAAGTTTATGCAAAGATAGCTAAACCATTAACCAAATATTTAGAAGGCCAAAACGGCAAAGTATCAAAAAAGGCATCACGTATAATTTTAATACAGTTTGATGATTCAGTTGTAAGAGCTTTTAACGAGCTCAAAGAAAATTTAATTGCACAAGTAGAAATAGTACAACCGGATTTATTTTTAATTTTAAATTTACCCTAACAACTGACGCATCTGACTTAGAAATTGGTGCTGTTCTTTCTCAGGAAGGAAAACCAATTATATTTATTTCAAAAACTCTGACCAAAACCGAGCAAGTATAAAGGAACTTTTAGCCATTGTATGGGCTTTTAAACATCTTCGAAATAACCCAAATGGGGTTAGCAACATCGAGATCTTTACCGATCACCTTTTTTTGTGCTAATATTTATTTAAGCGTTGATCAGCCAACCTAATGGCTATAAAACGCATGGAAATAACAAAGGAAAAACTACATGAAAAATAACAGAAATAAGGAAGTTAACAAATTTATAACAGTGTCAGTTCAACATTATTTACCGATCACCAACCTCTTTCTTTTTCCATTTCCCAAAAAAAAACCAAATATCGAGATGAAAGATGGTATTCCTTTATTGAAAGTTATTCACCCAAAATTATTTATAAGCCAGGGGCAACAAATGTTGTTGCAGACGCTTTATCACGGATCCAAATAACTAGACTTTATTATTGGCCTAATTTATACAAAAATCTTTAGGAGTTTATAAAGAATTGCACAATCTGCAATAAAAACAAATACAACAGACACCAAGTACAGATTCCTATCGGTCAAGCGCCTATTCCAGAGAGAGAAGGTGAAAATTTGCATCTTGACATATATTACGCCCAAAATCTTATATTCATTACCTGTATAGATTCGTATTCGAAATACTTAGTCGTAAAAGAAATCCCTAATAAACTAAATATAGAAAATAAAGTTTCAGAAATTTTACAACAATTTCCTTTAGCCAAATCTTTGATGATAGATAACGAACCAAGTTTTTCTTCATCCCAATTTAAATCTTTTGCACAAAAAAATGGGATATCTCTATTCTTTGCAGATCCTCGACATAGTACGCCCAACGGACAAATGGAAGGGTACACTCTACCTTAACAGAAATTGCTCGCTGCATTAAAGATGAGCTTAATTTAATTGATTATTCCGAAATTATAATTAGAGCAGCACAATACAATTTAACAATTCACTCAATAACCAACCATCGACCTTTTGATATATTATTTAATAAAATCAAACACGATGATATTCATAAATTATTGCAACAAGCTCAAGAGAAAATGTTGCATTTTCACAATAAAGATAGACAAAATAAGAATTATCACGTAGGAGAGGTAACTTACGAAAAGAAACACGGGGAAAGAAACAAGCTTAATTCTAGATATAAAAAACAAGTAGTTAAGGAAAATCTCCCCAATAAAGTTATTATAAATAACAGAAACCGTACGATTCATAAAGATAATATTAAATAATTTGTTTAAAATTACAGATAATGATTTCAATAATGTACTTATTATTGCTGGTAGCTACAACCAAATCCGAAATTATGGATTACACGAACCATGATTTTCTTCTTTACAAGGATACCAAAGATGTTCTTATATATGCATCATACACAGATTTATATCATATAACTAATATAAGTCTTTATAGATATATAATTAATCTTGAAACAGAATTTCTAAAGAGTCACGACAGCAAGAATTTCCTTTGGGAAATATCCCACGATTTAAAAACTATCAAAATAATTATCTCTCAAATAATACCCAGTAGATCGAAAAGAGGCATTAATGAAATAGGCACTATTTGGAAATGGATAGCGGGAACACCAGATCATGATGATTTCATAACAGTCCGAAATAAAATCGATGATTTAATAAACAAGAAAGGAAGTTAGCTTCGGTAAGCCGAAGCTTATATACCCTTGCAGCTATAATTATTAAATTTAAAAACACAAAAAATTATATTCCCAATAGTATAAGATAATATGTCAAAAAACACCGAAGCTATAATTTGTTTCATATTATTTTCCTACCAATTTTCCGATCGTTCCTATGGCAGCTATATGATATCGTCGTCGTCCGATTTTGATAAAATTAAATTCAAAATTTAGAACTAATTAAAAAATGTTATTTCCAAGCGTAAGATGTTATATGTTAAAAAACACCAAAGCTATAATTTGTTTCATATTATTTTTCCACCAATTTTCCGATCGTTCCTATGGCAGCTATATGATATAGTCGTCCGATTTTGATAAAATTAAGTTCAAAATTCAGAACTAATTAAAAAATATTATTTCCAAGCGTAAGAGGTTATATGTTAAAGAACACCAAAGCTATAATTTGATTCATATTATTTTTCCACCAATTTTCCGATCGTTCCTATGGCAGCTATATGATATAGTCGTCCGATTTTGATAAAATTAAATTCAAAATTCAGAACTAATTAAAAAATGTTATTTCCAAGCGTAGGAGGTTATATGTTAAAAGCACCGAAGCTATAATTTGTTTCATATTATTTTCCCACCAATTTTACGATCGTTCCTATGGCAGCTATATGATATAGTCGTCCGATTTTGATAAAATTAAATTCAAAATTCAGAATGAATTAAAAAATGTTATTTCCAAGCGTAGGAGGTTATATGTTAAAAACGCCGAGGCTATAATTTGTTTCATATTATTTTCCCACCAATCTTACGATCGTTCTATGGCAGCTATATGATATAGTCGTTCGATATTGATAAAATTAAATTCGAAATTCAGAACTCATTAAAAAATCTTATTTCCAAGCGTAGGAGGTTATATGTAAAAAACACCGAAGCTATAATTTGTTTCATATTATTTTCCCACCAATTTTACGACCGTTCCTATGGCAGCTATATGATATAGTCTTCCGATTTTGATAAAATTTAATTCGAAATTCAAAACTAATTAAAAAATGTTATTTCCAAGCTTAGGAGGTTAAATGCTAAAAAACACCAAAGATATAATTTTTTTAAATTAGTTTTTCCTATTATTCTTATGGGAGCTATAAGATATAGTTGTCGGATCCGGCTGGTTCCGACTTATATACTACCTGCAAAAGATATAAGACTTTTCGGAAAGTTTCAGCCCGATAGCTTTAACACTGAGGGACTAGTTTGGGTAGAAACGGACGGACAGACGGGCAGACGGACATTGCTAGATCGACTCGTCTAGTCATGCTGATCAAGAATATATATACTTTATGGGGTCGGAAACGTCTCCTTCACTGCGTTGCAAACTTCTTACTGAAATCAATATACCCTCTGCAAGGGTATAAAAATAATGACTATCAATTCGTTATTAATTCTAAAATATTTAAAGAGATAAAATCTTTACCTGATCAATTTAAAACAGCCTTTAAGAATCAAGAAATTCCACTTGCTTACTTACGATCTTATGAATTTAATGGACACAATTACACTCACCAAAATTGATGTATTTAAAACTAAAATTTTAAACAATGATGATATACAAGAAATTTATAAGCACGAAAATAAGCCTGTAATTATAACAGACCTTTAATTCAAAATCGCTTTGCATCAAGATCTTATTATAATTTACATAAAATACCTAATTATTACCGATCGTTGTGACGTTTACAATTCAAGATCCATTTCACATAATGATAGAAAATTATTAATTGATAATCACGTCGCAAAATGTAGAAATAAGTACTATTAATTACTACTACTAATAATTATGGCACACTTAACCCAGAAGGTTCTTGTTTCACCAGATTACTAAATGGAAAAAAATCTTTTTGTAACAAAATCCGAAAAAAAAAATGTAGATGTAATCCAAGATGGAGCCATTTTTGTAAATGGAGAAATACAGTTAATGACACTCATTTAAATGGGTCATATTTAATAACTTTTAATGGCACCACTAAAATTAATAATATTTCCTACACCATCACAGCTCGAAAATATACAGATTTGTTAGTATCCGAATATATTATATCTAATGAATCGGAACTCTCGTTTGATAATATTAACATACTAAATACATTTATTCAAATTAAACAAACTCAAATACCAGTTACGTTAATTTTAATCATATTTACATTTATATATTTAACTATTATGGTTATAATCAAATTCGTACAATTTTTAATATTCAAACCATGGCAATTTCATATAGAAATTGAACCAGAAAGCAATATTTCCGATAATGAAATAAATAATATCCTCGACAATGAAAATATCCTAGAAGAAAATATCATTGTCGAATTAACCAATCAATTACATTCAATATACCCATCAGTTCCAATGAATAGGGACGATTCAATTTAGAATGGGGGAGTTGTATGACACATTACTTAGGGGCTCATACCCAATTTATAAACAACTTTGAGCCGAGAGCTAATTTCCAAATAACTCTGACAGACCCGAGATAAATCCGTGGTCAGCTATTTCTGTCAACCAGGCCTCCAAATCATTCCCACCCAGATCAATTTCACGCAGTCCGAATAAAACGGATGCCGTAAGCATCCAAGCCAATATTGTATACATCGGAGTCCCAAGCGAGCCCTGAGTTCGCTAACGTAAACAAAAGATCGCCAAAGCGAGCCCCAAGTCCGCTAGCGTAAGCAAAAAGATCCCCAAGCCGGTCCCTAAGCTCCGCTAATGTAAACACCAATTTCCGGCCAAGATAAGACTTCAAATTTAATTGGCATCATCCTATTTTCGGACTCTCTTGAGTCATTCTCTTTATCAATTTTTGGGTAATAAATCTCTTAAGTCGAGGTTTGATTATTGATCATTGAACTAGAGAGCAGGCAGTCCGTTTTTGAGATCCGAATCGAGCAGTAGAACAAATCGAGAAAAATTAAACGAGCAGTAAATAAAATAAGTTCGACCTATTAAAAAATTGTAATAGTAAATAAGTGATTAAAAAAAAAAAATGATTTTTTTTTATTAATTCACATATGAGAAACTTAATTGGCGCCCAACGTGGGGCCATGTGATTAAAAAACTCTAAAGCAAAACTTTAAAATACACGTTAAAAAAGTTTTAAAGTGAAAAAGGAATTTAGCGCGGCCAAAACCCTATACAACCGACGAATATATACAGCCTGTGTTGATAAAAATAAGGTGGAAATTAATAAATGCAGTAATCCCCTTAAACCCTATACAACCGGCAAAAAAATAAAAAGTTTGTGTTGATCAAAAAAAAAACTAAGGTGGAAAATAATTAATGAAATAATCCCCTTAAGTCTCAAATTACAAAATAGTGATCGTAACATAAATTCACTGCTCGGACAATTTAAAAAAAAAATTTCCCAATGGTTATTATGGAAAAAAAAGTTACTTAAAAAAATGTTCAAAAACGAAAATTAACAAAAAATCTTCGAAATCATCAACAAAAAGACATTCAAAGAAAACGGGCTGAAGGACAATGCTTCGTCAAATATAAACATTGGAAAAGAAGGAAGACCCCAATTTAATAACCGAAAAAAAGAAGGAAGATCCCAAGATAAAATCGGAAAACCAAAAAAGAAAGGACGATCCCAAGCAGGATCATCAACCAAGAAAAGGACGACCCCAACAGGATTAGAAAACAACGAGAAGAAAAATAAGGACGACGATTCGTGAGCGATACTATCTTTTTTTATTATTATTATTTTATACGAAATTTGTAAAAAATCAAATACAAAAACAAAGTGGAAGACTTAATCTCTGATTTCAAAAAAATTTTCAAAATGTCAGAACCTTCAACCAGCCAGATTGGAGCAAATAAAAGACTCCACATGAATTCGCCTCAAGAACATACAAACCATCAGGCAATAACAAACAATACAATGTTTAATGTAGGAGATTTAATTAAACAAATTTTAAATTTTGAATTAAATCCATTAAAGGAGGAGATCGTAAACTTAAGATCGCAGCTTTCTCACAATATTAAAACGGTTGAGGATTATCAGATAGAAATTGTAGATCCAAAAATCAAGAGCGACACATCTTATGAGATCATCAAATCTGTTAGGGAATTAAAGGTGAAGAAGATTAATATGTAAGCTGGAGATAATAAGCTGAAATAGCCATGGGGCTATAAGCCAGATGGAGAGAAAGGTTTTATTCTGCTTTATCTATATTAAGAAACAAAATAACGGGAATGGCAAACGATGCCTTAACCCATAATGATACGGTATTAAATTAAGATGCCATATTGGCCGGACTTGACTTTGTCTTTAGCTACAAACGTCCAATTCATATTATTGAACAGGAATTAAGTGTATTGAGTCAGGGAAAATTATCCATAATGGATTATTATGGTACAGTTAATAGAAAATGAACTCTACTAATTAATAAAACTATTATGACCTATGGTAGAAACAAACCAATAACAGCGGAAATGAATGAAAAACATTAGAAGACAGCTCTTAGAGTTTTCATTGCCGGCCTCAATGGCCAAAGTTCAGATACTATTTTCTCAATGAGTCCACCTTACCTACCAAATGCAATAGTCATAGTTCAGGAATTAGAAAGCAACAACATTAGGGATCATTTCGCAAATAGTTTCTCAACTACTTAGAGAAAACATAGTGGTAGTAGTTAGAACCGAAATTTATAAAAATAAGAGTGAGCTTCCAATACATAAAAGAGTATCCACAGTGAATGGATATTCAATAATTAAATATTATCACATGACAACTATTTTTGATACGCGATGTGCTTTTCATGAAATAGAAGGGCTAGACTCAGATTTACTGGTCGGCTATAACCTTTAAAAAAAAAATTGGAGCTGTAATTGATACAGCTAAGGGAGTAATTATATAAAATGGAAAAGAATAAAAATTAAATTATGATAACGGAAACATTTTTAACCAACTTTCTTTAACAGAAGATAACACCATTCTTCTGTTATTACTTTACTACTTGGATGAAAAGGCTCAAATCAGATCCGAATCTGAAATGGGTAATCAAAGCGAATTTAGTTCGGGATATAAAATTCCGACAAAAATAAAAAGTTGAGAATTAAAAAACCTGAAAATAAGTTTGGAATTTAAAAATTCTGAATACGGCGTCGTTGAGTTAACCGACAATCAAAAAATAAACAACATAAAAATATCATCATATCAAGATTTGGTGAACGAAATATTAAATATTATCAATGAAGAGCATTCAAAAATAAATATGCAGATTCCTTTAAGGACAGATATACGCGGTGAAATAAACACCGAAAATGATAGGGCCATTTACAGCAAACAACCCCCTTATGCTCTATCAGCTTCAGATTTTGTAAATTCTGAAATAAGTCGAATGCTAAAAGAAGAAATTATAAGGCCAAGTAGAAGTCCTTATAATTCCCCTGTACTAGTGGTACCAAAAAAGGGTTGCAATGAAGACGGAACTCCAAAACTCAGACTCGTAATTGATTATATAAAAACTTAATGAAAATACTATACCTGATAGATATCCAATGTAGGACCCTTCAGAGATTTTGTCAAATCTTGGAAAAGCCAAATACTTTTCAACAATTGACTTGGAATTTGGATTTCATCAGATTCTCATGAATGAACCAGATATTCAGAAAACCTCATTTTCAATAAACAATGGGAAATACGAACAAATGTTGTTGCAGACGCTTTATCACGGATCAAAATAAATAACTTTGCGGAAAGTTATGAATCGGTCTCAGATCAAAATACGCAGCATTCAGCAAAGAGTAGTTTTGAGAATGTTATACAAGAATCCCGAAAACCCTTAAACCAGTTTAAGCAACAATTGGTAATAGCAACGGGGAGGTGTACAATACATGAGTCGATAAATAAATAATAGAGTATGACACTATAGAAAATTTAAGGGAATACATTCCACCCAATATAACAATAGGAGTTAAAGATTTTTACAGAATTCAAAAACCACTCAAAGACAATTTTATTTGTTGAACGTTGATGCACTTAGAGCAGTACAAAAAAGTGGCCCAAACGACACCAAGCACGTGCTTGTTACGCGCGGACCCATTTTTATTTTGGGCAAATACGGTTCGCGAGGAAGGTACATAGAACAAACAAGGACTGGACAAAACATAGATCAACAAGACTAAAGCAAATGAGCTAAGATTTTAGTTTTTAATACAGGGATAGAGGTTGAGGAACAAATTAAATGATATAGGTTGTTATAATTATTACAAAGAACGCGAAAAGGCTCATGCTGACTAAAATTAGATGAACATCGTGGCAAGATTATAGGATAGTAGTTTCGCATTAGTCTAACAGGAACATTGAAAGTAAGGCGGCTTACCAAATCTACAGAATCAATATCGCCTCTGATAAGATTATTCATAAAAATAGTACCAAGCATAGTTCTACGGCTTACTAGACTAGGCAAATTAATTAAAAGCAATCTACTCGAGTAAGAAGGCAACCTGACGTTTTGATCCTAGTTCAAACCACGTAAGGCAAAAAGAAGAAATTGTTTCTGTACGGACTCTATACGGTCAATGTGCACTTGATACTGAGGACTCCAAACGGAAGAACAGTATTCCAAATTAGGACGGACAAGGGAGGTAAATAATAATTTGGTAGTGTATGGATCATCAAATTCTTTAGACCAACGCTTTATAAACCCAAGAACACTCATAGCTTTATTTACAGTAGAGGTTATGTGGGAGTCAAATTTAAGTTTAGGATCTAGGAGAACACCTAAATCGTTTACTGAGTACATTCGGTCCAGGGACATGTTCTGAAGAGAGTAACTTATGAACGTTGGCGTACCCCTATAAAAAGTAATAACGTTGCATTTAAGATAGTTTAAATTCAAAAGGCTGTACTGACACCATTCCTGGAATCTATTAATGTCTGACTGCAAGCAGAAACCAGACTCAATATTTTTATATGAAAAACAAAGCTTAACATCATCAGCATACATTAGTACACGAGAGTGAGTTACTATAGAGGGAAGATCATTTATAAACAGAGTAAACAGCAAAGGGCCTAAATGACTGCCCTGAGGCACTCCAGATGTCACATTGATCATCTTGGAAACAGCGTTTTTGAATAAAACCCTCTGAGATCTACCATTCAAATAACTTGAAATCCAAGTTAACAGATTATTCGGAAACCCGAGCTGATCTAATTTGAATAAAAGAAGAGAGTGGTTTACAGAGTCAAAGGCTTTACTAAAATCTGTATATATAACGTCTGTCTGCAATTTTTCGTTAAACCCATCTATTACAAAAGATGTCAATTCGAGCAGGTTAGTGGTGGTCGATCTTCGCTTAACAAAACCATGTTGACACGGCGATAATAAAGAGGAGCACAAATGTTGCAACTGAGAGGTAATAATGCGTTCAAATATTTTAGGAATTGCAGACAATTTGGAGATTCCTCTATAGTTCTGAACATTAACCTTCGCACCCTTTTTGTGGAGTGGAATAATAAAAGAATCTTTCCAGATAGTAGGAAAAACAGATGATGAGATAGACAAATTAAAAAGTTTTAGAATGGGTTTACAAATAGTTCGGGCACAAAACTTAAGAACACACCCAGGGAGTCCATCTGGCCCCGGAGAATAGGTTGGCGTTATAGTTTCTAAATCACTTAAGAGAGAACTTTCGGTGATTACAGGAGAAAAAATACAATTTGCCCTGTTTAAGTGATTAGGGTAGCTAGAATTAGACCAAGAAACAGAACTATAAGTAGATTGGAAGAATTCAGCAAATAAATCTGCAATTTCGGGATGCGTAGATGCCTCAATAGAGTTTAATCGTACAGATGATGGCAAGGCTGAAGACTTTCGCTTAGCATTGACAAAGTTATAAAACTGCCTTGGATCCTTTGAAAATTCAAATTTACATCGGTTCAAATACATGGAATAGCAATGACTGTTAAGTACATTAAAATTAGTACGAGCCACCACATATCTTGAAAAATCGGATGGCCTACCCGACTTTTTGTACTTTTTATAGAAGTTTGTTTTTAGGTTTCTGAGTCTTTGCAACTGATTGGTAAACCAAGGAGGCCTGTCTAACTTAGGAGCAAAACTATCAGGAACACATTCACAGAAAAAAGAGTTTAGGACACTATAAAATAGTTCCGTAGCACTTTCAATATCCAAGCAATTATATAAATTTGTCCAGTTATATTGTGAAATCAAGGTGTTGAGTTTACTAAAGTCACATTTACGAAAGCATCTACTTTTAGTTGGTGAAAGAGAAGGAGAGAGGGTATCAACGCAGGGAAGACAAATTGTAAGTTCTAATGTGGGATGATACCGGTCTTCTGGCATAACTAGTGGGTCAATTCTAGATACCGTGACTTCAGACGGATCTAAAGCAAATACAAGATCTAATTGTCTGTTTAGAGAATTACGTATAAAGCTAACTTGCTGTAATGATAATTCTAACAGACCGTCAACGAATTCATGGTCAGATAAGGGGGTAGAGACAAGTGAGTCAGTGGAAAGGGACCAAGAAATGTCAGGGAGATTGAAATCACCCAAAGCAATCAAAAGATCCCTTTCGGAAAGATGAGATAAAACAGTTTTTATTGCAGACAAATGTTGCTTATAAATTGTTAAGTCGGATCCAGGTGGAATATAAGAACAAGTTACATAAATAGAAAAAGATTTCAAAGAAACTTTAACACCAACAAATTCTATTTCATTGGGATTAAGAAAGTATATCCTTTCCGATGTTAAAGTAGAGGTAACGGCAACCAGCACCCCACCCCCCCTACGAGGAGAGCGATCAGTTCTATACGTACTAAAATTTTTGGACAGAACTTTAGAGTCTGATATCTCCGGTTTCAGCCAAGTCTCAGTAAAGGCCAGAATGTCTTCCGAAAAGGCAGAGGAGTCAGCATAAAGCTTAGGTAGCTTCATATTGAGTCCCCTAACATTTTGATAGGCCAAAAATAAACTGCTCAGTTTTTTGGCGCAGGTACTGTCGTGGAAGGCCTATTATTAGTTCTCCGTCTGTTTGGAACAAATTCTTTAATGACCAATTCATCATTAAGCCAAAAACTTTTAGAATTTATTACATTAAATACTTCCGGAGGAGCAGATATTTTAAAGGAAGATATCCTACGAACATATGGAAATTTAAACTCCTCCACTGTGATGTGTTGAGATGGGAATTCCTGTTGTATAAATTCCAAAACATCTGCAGATGTGGTTTCAGGTGTTAAACGAGACACAAATAATTGCTTCCTATATGGAACAACCGAGAGGCTCTTTCTTCCACCACCAGCAATCTGAACATCGTTCATCTGATTATTGAGACTAGGGACTCCTATAGAGCTAACTTCCACCGTAGGCACAGAAAGCTGCGTAAGGTTTGAAACGGTAGGCTGACTAGCAGAAACAGGGACTCCAGAGCTTTTGGTACCTATGGGTACTGCTGTCACAGAAGCTTTAGGTCCCCCAGCCCCAGTGGATGCCGACATTGCTGCCGTTACCGATCGGGTAAAAATATTGGAAGCTAAGTTGGGATTTGGAACTGATGCCTTTACTTGAAGAGATTTTGAAGGAGCAGTCTTCTTGCGTTTAGGTGACCCTACTGACATTTTTTTATTATCAAGGTCCGCCTTAAACTCTTTAAAATCAGCAACTACGCTCATGAGTTTATCGAACAGTTTCATAAAACGATCATTGGTCAGCGCAACATAGCCATCCAAATCACGATCTATTTCCACGCATGAGGCACAAGTCCACGAAAAACCAACACGCAGATCAATATAATCTTTTACTCTGCCAACAAGTCCAGTACATTTTGGGTGTATGACTATGTTGTAGAGACGACAGTAAATAAAAACGTCATTAGGTGACGATCCAAACTGACAATCTTTTTTGCCACAAAAAAGAGCCATTTTTAATTTAAGAAAAAAAGTTATTAATAAAACCAAAGAATCAAAAGAATTATAAATACCTCACTTAATTTGACACTGGGATCAAACAAATACAAAATGTAGACACACAAGAACACAAAAGTATAAGAGCGCGTAGAGACTTAGAGAGCGAGAGAGCGCAACAGAGTGGCTGTCGACTGAGCGTGGCTTGCGAAACACAAACAAAATATACACGACAACAGTTTAGACGACAAGAAACGGGAGAGAGATTACAAGAAGGTTATGGGAAACAACAACAAAAGCTATTGAAACCAAAGCACCACAGCGTACAGAAGTTACAATAACAAAATGCACGGGCTAAACACAGAGTTTGGTTTTGTTAAAATTTCTACAATAAAATAGACAATTAAACATCAACAGACGATTTAAAACACAAGCACGGCTGGTTATGAAGGACTAAGTCACAAAACAAGGCACCAGTATTACAGATATTAATGACAAATTGACAAAAATCACAGAGCACAAGATAAACACAACCGGTCACAAGCGACGCTAAATCGATTTACATTTTTATACACTAAGACATTTGTCCAGGATATCGAAAACGCTGAAGACAGATCTCTCATTATCACAGAAACTCATTGTACAGCTCAAAGAGGGCTTGATGAAACATATAAACAAATAACTAGACTTTATTATTGGCCTAATTTATACAAAAAGCTTAAGGAGCTTATAAAGAATTGCACAATCTGCAATCAAAACAAATACAACAGACACCAAGTACAGATTCCTATCGGTCAAGCACCTATTCCAGAGAGAGAAGGTGAAAATTTGCATCATGACATATTTTATGCCCAAAATCTTATATTCATTACCTGTATAGATTCGTATTCAAAATACTTAGTCGTAAAAGAAATCCCTAATAAACTAAATATAGAAAATAAAGTTTCAGAAATTTTACAACAGTTTCCATTAGCCAAATCTTTGATGATAGATAACGAACCAAGTTTTTCTTCATCCCAATTTAAATCTTTTGCACAAAAATATGGGATATCTCAATTCTTTGCAGATCCTCGACATAGTACGTCCCACGGACAAATAAAAAGGGTAGACTCTCTCCTATCCACAAATGGGTCATAAACATGTCATAAAAGGGATTCAAGCAAGAGCTACCCGAACATGCGCACCTGTCCATTACCTGACCGCAATAAAAGGGGCACATGCACAAGCCTAAAGCGCACGCTCATTGACAAGCGCAATAAAAGGGACACATGCACAAGCCTGAAGGCGCACGCTTATTGACAAGATCATGGGCCTCACGCCAACGACCTCACGGCTGACTGCTAGCTCTAGTACGTCCCATAACACCAGTTTACAAAAAAAAATCGATGAAATACGCCTTCTAGGAAACCTTTGTTTTCCGGTAAGGTACATCTCCCTGATTAAGAAAAGGGCACTTAAAATGTTTTCTATGGTACCAATTTTTTTTAAGTGTGAAAAAGAAGAACTTGGTGCAAGTTGTAATGCATAACGTCAGTTTTCTTGCTATTAGTGCTGGGCAAGCTAAAAAGTATGCGATTGCAGTTACGACGAAATCATTTTTATATATTTTTAGCAAGGAAATAGCAAGGAAACTGACGTTATGCAGCACAACTTGCACCAAATTCTTACGTTCCCCAATACTGAAAATTTAAAATAATGTTTAACTGTCGCTGCACTCGAATACTGATCTTGGGTATATACCTTTAAAAATCTGTAAATAACGATTTACCAACGGATTGTCGTGATCAAGTGCGCATTTTCTCCGTTAAGGATCAGCCTTCAAGAAAACAACATAAAACTAATTACGGTTTTTAGGCGTGTATTTTTAAAGAGCCATTTATGCCAGCGTTTTTGCAATTTTTCCAACATTTTTAACTTTGACGAATTGTAGCTTTTCAACTAATGAATGGATCTCAATGATGTGAATAAGAAAGTTAAAGGGCATTCTATTACCTGTAAAATGAGTCTTTGATGACCGAATTCGGTTTATCAGAACTCGAGTTAGAAAATAAAAACGTGCGAAAATCGTTTTTTACACTTTAAAAATAATTGGTACCATAGAAAAAATTTTAAGTGCCCTTTTCTTAATCAGGAAGATGTACCTTACCGGAAAACAAATGAATGCGTATTTCATACATTCTTTTTTTTAACTGGTGTAATAGGGGTTGAAATCACGACCGCGCAACAACTCGCAAGTAGCCGACATATCTTAGACAAGGAAATATTTTCCATTCTCCGTACCCGTAATTTTAACTCGAAATAAAAAGTCAGAAGATCATTTTGTAGCGTAATAATACATTTATTCATTTATTTTGGTATTGCGAACATGTTTTATTATATATAGAAATTAATTAATTAATACGTCCCACGGACAAATAGAAAGGGCAGACTCTACTTTAACAGAAATTGCTCTCTGCATTAAAGATGAGCTTAATCTTATTGATTATTCCGAAATTATAATTAGATCAGCACAAAAATACAATTTAACAATTCACTCAATATCCAACCATCGACCTTTTTATATATTATTTAATAAAATCAAACACGATGATATTCATTTATTTATTTATTTACTTATCGCCAATGGATATATCCTTATCTGGCTACATATGATTATCTGAAATCGATTATTGAATTGAAAATTAATTAAAAATTTAATTATTAATTGAAAATGAATTAAGAAATATTCTCTAAGGGTTTGCCTTAGCATATCTTTCTCGGCCCCCCAACTGAATCTAATGCTAGAAGGTTGTTGGGGCGGGGTGGCTTGATCGCTGAAATAGATAAAGTCCCAGGAACGGAGGGTACGCAAAAAAAACACGGATGTAGGTTGGGGTTTTTCGCGCGACGGGCATAGGTGTTTATTCGTACACTTGGAAATAAGAACTCCTTAAGCCTAACTTAACTTAAGCGCTCCAGAGCGGAGCCGAGACTTAGGGGAGAGATGGAGAGGGAGAGCGGACGGCAGTGCGAGCGTGCGAGATGTAGACATCTGGATAAAACTGCCGCTTGACACTGCCTCCTTAAATTAAACGCCCTTTTGACGCAAACATTCTCCCCCCTTGCGGGGATACCCGTAGCAAGAACCTCAGTTTAGTAGGCTCAGGAATACGTTGGAAGTGAAGATCGGTCGTCCGTATGTAGGAGAGTGTGGTGGCCCTTTCCACACTTGTGGCAGTGATGACCACTGCGGCAGGAGTCCTTGGAATGTATGTGAGCCAAGTAATTGGAGCAGTACTTCTGGATATGTACTTCCTGGAGCCGATTCTGGGGGCTTAGCCGTAGAAAGTGGTGACACTTCCGTAGAGGATGGATATTTTGGCAGACTCGGCATTGATAGGATTTAATACTTCGAGTACGTCTGCCATCCAAGGCGGGGTATGGAACCCAATATTCGGATGGAGGGGGATAGGGGGAACTTTTTGTACGGAAACTTGCGTTGAATAGGACGAAATGGTGTGTGGAACTGAGGCGGATACTGGCCTTGGAGGGTCGGATGGAATCGGCAGAGTAGTGGGACCGCTGTTTCGATGCAGCAATGTGTGATGCCGATCTTGGCAAGTGAGACAGTTGTGAGCGCTTGTGCAATCCCGGAATTGATGGCTGCTTGCAAGGCAATTGGAGTACATTTGCTTTCTTTGGATATAGGCTAGGCGATCGTTTACCGTCATTTGTAGGAAGCGTGGACATGTACGCACGGGATGGTTCTTTTTTGAGCACAGATCGCAGCCTTTGGGTATCGGAACTAACCTTGTGTTGAAGGAATTTATTTTTGGAAATTCTGCCACTCGATTTGTGTCTTTGGACTGGACGTGGAAGAAATTGGCAGTTTGGAAGCTAACGATGGCCTCAAGAGTTCGATGGCGCTCCATCAAATAGGAATCAAGCTCAAGCCACGTAGGAATTTCGGCTTAATTTTGGATGGATTGCTCCCATAATAAGAGAGTGAGCTTTGGTAGTTTTGTCGAGCACAAATAAACCAGGATAGGATCCCAATTCCCAATTATTCACAGTGGCCTGAAAGTGGATCAGGCAGTCAGCTGTGGCGATAAATCGGGTTAAAGCGGATTTGACTGATGTTGCCATGACGTAAAAGTAACTTAAAATCGGGCTAGAATCCAATTGGAATTTAGGAACCAATCAAGATTGTAAATATATACGGTCACAGTGTCGGATAGGCAGAGTCAATAAAAATTTAATATATCGGATGGTCGGACTTATTTAAAGAATTACGGTCTTTAATTTTGTTGTGCACTGGCGAAAATATCAATATACGTATGTATGTACACTGTACATATGTACATATGTGGGGTGCGAATAGCGGAATAACGCTGCGGGAATTGTAAAGACCTCGCTTATGTTTGTTTGTCGGTGCGTTTGTTTGTCACGTGCACATCTAAATTGCAGACGATTTGCTGGAGTAAATTTGTGGATTTTGTAACTTTGTTTTTAATTTTAGAAATATTTTAGCCGTATTTGTAGGTCGAAAAAAGTAGTTGGAGTGGACTGCATTAAAAAGAGTAGTTAGAGTGGACTGTATTAGAATATTTATGTAAATATACACACGCAGCTGGAACACAGTAAAAAATAAGGAGTGCAAATCTTAAGGAAAAATTTTATGATCGGAAATTTTACTGTGGCTGAGCTATATTTTACACACAATTGGAATTGAAAATATATTTGAGAATTATTTTAGTTAAATAGTAGCACGAAAATATTTACTGGAATTGTTTCATGTGTACAATTGTGGGCAAAGGAAACTGGAATATTGTCGGGCACAAATAACGGAATCGAAATACATATATTTATTGCCGTTGCGTCTTTTGGATTTAGACAATATATCAAACAGAAAGTTAGTCGAAATAGGGTTCAAAAAACTGGCTGTATGACCGGCAAAATATCGACATATCTTAGTCAAGGAAATATTTCCCATTCTCCGTACCCGTAATTTTAACTAGAAATAAAAAGTCAGAAGATCATTTTGTAGCATAATAATACATTTATTCATTTATTTTGGTATTGCGAACATGTTTTATTATATATAGAAACTAATTTTATTCTTTGATTCCGGCGATTTGCATAGAAGAAGCAGGCGCACGTTTCCGACGTCATTTCAGGATTACAAAATGTAAAGTGTTCACCATAATTCGTAGTTTTGAGATCATGTCCATCTCGATTCATGAACATAGATTTTGTGTTTAGAAGGTATTGAAAGTGCTGACCAATTATCTGTTCTTTAAATTGTTCAATAAATTGGTTAAATTCCTCATGAAATTTCATTTTTTTAATTTTGTTTTTTTATAGGTCTTTACACATCTAGTCTCAACTTTAAAATGATGTATAATAATTATTTTATTGTTTTGGAGCTACTTCTAAAAAAATGTCAAAATAATGTATGCATTGTTAATAGCACAAACCCCGCCCTTAAGGTGTGTTTCACAATAGGGAAACTGGTTTCCTTTAAACCTGTTTAATGACGGACAACCCATTTCCTCTATCTTAATCAGCTGACGACTCCCAAAGAACGTCTGTAGAAATCGTTTCTTTTCCGCACCTTTCCAAATAATTTGATTTGCGCTTGTTATTGTCCTTAGATACTTTCGAGTTTGAAAAAAACAGTTTTCTCCATCGTTCCAAAAAATTTTGTGATGTGTATTGGTCAACCAAATTGCAGTCTTTCGAGATTTTGTATTTAGCAAAGTAAAATCATATGGTGGTTCTATTAAAAAACAAAGGAGAACGCTATAGCCGAGTACCTTGACTATCAGATACCCGTTAGACAGCTTAAGGGACCAAAGGGAAATGGAGATATGCAAGCAGCAAAGCGAGATTTAAATGCGCCACCTACCGGAGGCACACATACTTAAGCGTTTTGGGCGTTAGAGTGGGCGTGTCAAATTTTTTTTTTGGATCAATCGATAGGTATTGACGAGACCAATACATTTCAGTAAAAATTTTGTATCTAGCATAAAAATTCTGGGCGCCACAGATTTAGGCGGTTCGCGTAACAAAATTGCGCTGCGTAAAAATGGTTGTCACTCACGATTATAGTAACTAGATTGAAATCTTGTATACATTTCATATAGGTGAGCATACTGATTCTTACTAAAATCAACATTAAGAGTTTGAAGTTTGATAAGTTATTTGTGATAAGTTCTCCATTTAGTGTAAATCCAATTATGGCAAATATTTGTTTTCGCGGTTAGCCGATAATTTCACATTCCAGCTGTGTTGACTCCCACACCCCAACTTTGGGTTAACATATGAATACCAACTCCGGAATGCGATTGGTAGGCTTACACCACTTTTAATAATATCATACATCTTAATTTTTGCAAAATCGCTCGGAGTTACATGGGGAATTTTTCAGGTTATATTCGTCATTTCCAGCTTAAAAGACTGTTCATTTCTGGGTTGTTCAAACACATCACCAAGATTCTTAGTTAGCATCAACACTAGTTCATGTTTACATTTTAACAAAACTGTTTTTATAATCCTCAGCAAATCTCAACCAAATTTTAATGGTACATAAAAGTTGAAGTGGGGTCCCGTAGAAACTTCGTCTCCACTGCTCCATCCAGAATTTAATAGATTTTGACTTTGAAGATTATCCAGAGATATATAATTTTTTAGGGTAGTACTCATATTGACATGGACTTGACAAGTTGGACACGTTGTATTTAGTTGTTACCTAGGAGTATTTTGATGGTTACTTTCTGTTTAGTCTTGTTTTTGGATGGTTATTTATGTATAGTATCTGTAAAGTACTTGGTTTTGGATGATTACTTTTTGTATAGTATCTGTAAATTACTTGGTTTTAGATTGTAACTAACTGTTAACAAGTGTTATGAGTTGTTATAGTCTCTCATTAAAAATTATCAAAGCATACAAACCAACTTACCGTGAACTATAATTACCCGACCGTCATTAAAGTCACATGCCCAAGACCTAAGGAGCAGGACGTCTGATAAGATCATACATCTCAAGACCATTGATAAGGGATGAAGTTACGACCGTGCAACAACTCGCAAATAGCCGACGTAGCTCATTTAACAAAATAATTTCCCTTCATTCGTACTTGTAGTTATACCCGTTACTCGTAGAGTAAAAGGGTATAATAGATTCGTCGGAAAGTATGTAACAGGCAGAAGGAAGCGTTTCCGACCCCATAAAGTATATATATTCTTGATCAGGATCACTAGCCGAGTAGATCTAGCCATGTCCGTCTGTCCGTCTGTCCGTCTGTCCGTCTGTCCGTCTGTCCGTCTGTCCGTATGAACGCTGAGATCTTGGAAACTATAAGAGCTACAATACTGGGATTAGGCATGCAGATTCCTGAGATTCCTGCGCAGCGCAAGTTTGTTTCAAAAGAGTGCCACGCCCACTCTAACGCCCACAAACCGCCCAAAACTGTGGCTCCTACAGTTTTGATGCTAGAACAAAAATTTTAACTGAAATGTATTGTTCTCATCAATACCTACCGACTGACCTAAAAAAAAGTTTGCCACGCCCACTTTAACGCCCACAAACCGCCCACAAACTTCAAAAAATCGTAAATATGAACGCGGATATCTCGGAAAATATCAAAGATAGAGAAACGAGATTTCAGATTTAGATTCCGTAGGCTTGAGCGCAGCGCAAGTTTATTACGCGAATATGCCACGCCCACTCCAACGCCCACAAACCGCCCAAGTCTGTGGCGCCCACAATTTTCATGGTAGATAAAAAATTAAAACTGAAATGTATTGGTCTCGTCAATACCTATCAATTGATTTAAAAAAAAGTTTGCCACGCCCACTCTAACGCCCACAAACCGCCCAAGCCTGTGGCGCCCACAATTTTCGTGCTAGATAAAAAATTTTAACTTAAATGTATTGGTCTCGTCAATACCTATCGATTGATTTAAAAAAAAACTTTGCCACGCTCACTCTAATGCCCACAACGCTTAAATCTGTCTACCGCCTGTAGGTGGCGCATTTGCTGCTTGCATATCTCCATTTTCCTTTGGTCCCTTTAGCTGAGTAACGGGTATCTGATAGTCGAGGTACTCGACTATAGCGTTCTTCCTTGTTTTAATTATAGTCAGAAAGAAATTTTGTAGGATCATTTAATATTATTTTATTTATTTTATTATTGTAAACATATTTTATTTAGTTCATAATTAAATATATATTATATATAATTATAATTAATTTTCTGACTCCTCCCTCTGTAAGAAATATATGGGTTGGTAACCTTCGTTCCAAACGCATATTTTCGCTTTCTCACAATTTAATGTTTCTCAGATGTTGGATTATTTTTAAAGCATTCATTTGTTCAGTCAGAAACAAATTTAGTAGGATCACATAATATTATTTTATTTATTTTATTATTGTTAACATATTTCATTTAATTCATAATTAAATATATATTATATTTATTTTTAAATATTTAATTTTCTGACTCCTCCCTCTGTAAGAAATATATGGGTTTTTAACCTTCGTTCCAAACGCATATTTTCGCTTGGTTCCCATAGTTAGATGTAAAATAATTCTCACAATTTAATGTTTCTCAGATGTTAGATTAATTTGAAACCATTCATTTGTTAAGTCAGAAACAAATTTTGTAGGATCATTTAATATTATTTTATTTATTTTATTATTGTAAACATATTTTATTTAGTTCATAATTAAATATATATTATATATATTTTTCAATATTTAATTTTCTGAATCCTAACTCTGTATGAAATATATGGGTTGCAAACCTTCGTTCCAAACGCATATTTTCGCTTGGTTCCCTTAGATAGATGTAAAAAAATTCTCACAATTTAATGTTTCTCAGATGTTGGATTATTTTTAAACATTATAACATATTTCGAAGGCATCTTTAGCTAACATAGGAGCGTCTTTTAATTTAATTTCTGATTCAAGTATATGATAGAGGTGGTGTGACCTGGTAATATCTGTTTTTTGTTGCCAACTATTTTTCTAGTTCTAGTTTTCTAGTTCTATTCTATTTGTATACTATTTGTATGAGTTAGGCATCATTGTCTAAGATTTTGAATAAGTTTAATAAACTCTTTAATAACAAAACTCATCTGGTTTTCGTGATTCATGATGGCGGTTGAGCTGCTTGGACTTTGATTACTAGCTCTTGTAGATCAAGAGAGTTTGGAGACCAAGGGTGGAGATCAAGAGAGTTTGGAGACCAAGGAGCGGATAAGGAGAGAGTGGAGACTTGCCGGGCAGAACACGAGTGCCATGTGGGGTAACGGGACTCCACCGTACTTTGGACTCTCCCGTGAATTTTGGACCGGGAGAAGAAGTGTCACATCTTGGCAGTGGAGCGGCACACAGGCGCGCCGCAAGCATCACGGGAATCAGCGGGACGGCAGCAGTGGGCAGAACATCGGTTGGAAGCGGTACATGAAGGACAAGTGGGTCAACCAGGAGTCACGGACTTTGGACCCGGAGGGGAGAGATCCAGCGGGCCGTAGGCAAAAGGGCCCTCTATAAGGCCACAGAGCGCTGGCAGCTGGATCAGTCGATCACGAGGAGTCAAACCGTCAAGATCAATCAGATACCAAAGTGAACAATCAAACAACCCGATATTCTACAAGGGAGCAACAGCAATTCGAGTCGTCGGAAGAAGCAGCGCCGTGGGAGCCTATGAGGAGCAAAATTGCTACGTCGAGACGTTCGGGATTGGGATACCAGGAATCTCCGAATTGAGACGCAGGTAGCTAGGGTCCAGAGGGCATCACACGGCTTGGTCAAGGCGGTCGATTAACCCTATCAACAAAGTCCTGGCCTTACGCCTGGAGAGAGTATAACAAGCCAGAAGGGAGAGCGGTCGACCGGTACGGTCTCGAGTGAAATCGTCCAGGAGAGCCCTACGGTTTCGACTTGCGAGGTCCCGGAGCGGCGTGCCCGAACCCCAAGTATAACAAGCCAGAAGGGAGAGCGGTCGATCGGTACGGTCTCGAGTGGAGTTGTCCCGGAGCGGCGTGCCCGAACACCAAGTATAACAAGCCAGAGGGAGAGCGGTCAATCGGTACAGTCTCGAGTGGAGTTGTCCAGGAGAGCCCTTCGGTTTCGACTTGCGAGGTCCCGGAGCGACGTCCAGCCGCGCAGCCAGCACCGCCAGGAGCACTGCGCGAGATAGCGTCAGCAGCAAGCCAGCCAGCACATCACGACAGCCACGCAACACAGAGCGACCCACGCGGAAACGTCCCGGACCAAAAGCAAAAGGGTGAGGCTAGGGTGGAACGTTCGTTTACACTAGGCGTGGAAGCGAAGTAAAGCGCGAGGCAGCTTCCTGGCGTTCCGCCTTGACTGTCCGCGCGGACTGAGCAGAAACCCCAGTGGGACCATCCGGGGCAGAGCAAGGGACAGACGGCGGTGCGTCGAAAGGAGTGAATCTGGAGAGCGCAGTCTCTGTTCACCCTAGTCTAAGAACGGTGACGCTTCCCTAAGCCCGTACGGCTGATCCCCCTCGCGAGCCCGAGTCGTTACAAGCAGTCACCGAGATAACGCGTCAGGGACGAGCGGCGAGCGAGCATCTTCAGGGAGCCGCAGGATTTCTGGGAGCCACAGGACTGGAGCACCGTGTCAACAAGGCGAGAGGTCGTCGAGACAACCAGGACCGTCGAAAGTACCGCAGGCCACAAGTGTCGAGTCAAGGCCGACCAAGCTACCAAGATATTTGTATTAATATACCCGCAATAAACCCACTACGAACCCGTGAACTCTGTGCTTTCTCACTGAGCTTCTGGGCCGTCACGTTTATATAAATTTGGTGGGAAGAACACACAATCTACTGAGCTAGCCGCACGAATCTCGTAGAGAGCAGACCACGAAAATCAGTTCGTTACATCTGGCGCCCAACGTGATTGTCCCAGCAGTTAAAGCAACTTAAACAGAATGGGAAAGATGTGGATCTACCGGCTTTAAAAGGAGGACTTCGCCAATGTCGCACAGAGACTTAATGCCAACCTGGACGGCAGATTAGAAGACATGAGAAAGGCATTATCCGAGTATTACTCAGAAACGGATAATGACCCACAACTCGTCGACATCTGGGCTGAGTTGGAGGCTACATGACACGAAAAAGCCGGCCCTAGCATCACGTTAACGAATGCCAAAGGGGACAACCTAGTGGCAAACCTGTGCGTTGACAACTTACAAAAAGAGGCAAACAGGAGAGAGTCAAGCCAAGACGGGAAAGTAACAGCGCTGATCTCGAGACCCAGTCAGTCAGACTATGCAAGGATCACCAAACAGGTCCGCGAATGGTCGTTCAGGTTCGACGGGGCTGAAAAACCGTTCGAGTTCCTGGAGCAGGTGGAATGGTCCGCCAACACATACGGCTTGGAGTTAGACATGATTCCCCGAGCGATGCCGGAATTGCTTAAGGGAAAGGCTTTGAAGTGGTTTATCGCCAACAACAAACAATGGAAAACCTGGGCGGCGCTTATAGATAGTTTCCACACATACTTTCTGCCGAGAGACTTCTTCACCAGGCTGGCGGATCAGGTCAGGCAACGAAAGCAGGGCTTCAGCGAGTCGTTCAAAGACTACATGATCAACATGCAGACGATGGTGAGGCCACTTAATTATTCCGCGAAAGAGACCCTAAGGATCATCAAGGAAAACTGCACCCCCAGTCTAAGGATCTTCCTAAGGGCGTACAAAGTGTCGGACCTGGACACGCTGATGATATTAGCAGACGAGTATGAAGAACTCGAAAAAGAGCGGGCAGCGAAGATGTCGCAACATGGAAGATGTGCGTTCCAAAAGCTCAGATGCAAATGGCTGGGAAAATGCTGACGCAGGTGCCAGAGGAACCATGGGCTACGGTATGTGCGGACTGGTAACTGCCGCGTTCGAAGCACGGCAACCAAATGCTGCTGGTATTGATAGACCGGTTCTCCAAGTGGACTGAGTTGGTGTTGCTGCGAAGCGCGATGGCCGAGTCCTAAAATAAAGCTTTTAAAGAACGCATAATCGCGAGGTATGGGGTCCCCAAAAAAAAGTCTTAACGGACAACGGAGTACAGTTTGCCAGCAAAATTTTCAAGAGTTTCATGGCCGAAATGGGAACAAAAGCGGCCGAGGGGTTCGCAGCAAAATTGGCCCCAAGATACGACGGACCTCACCAAGTCATGGGTTTTGAGTCACCAGTAATCTGCAAAATACGACACATAAACACAAAGAAAGAGCGGACCATCCACGTAAGCGAGCTGAAACAGCAACAAACGGAAAACACAAGCGAGCGGTTACAGCAAGCAGACACAACAGACGCAAAACAACATTGAAAGTCCAAGGATTCCCGAAGGATACTACGAAAAGAGTCCAAGGATACCTCCAAGGATTCCCAAAAGATAATACGGAAAAAAGTCCAAGGACATCTCCAAGGATGCTCAAAGGATACAACGAAAAGAGTCCAAGGATACCACCAAGGATTCCCAAAGGATACTACGAAAAGAGTCCAAGGATACCTCTAAGGATTCCCAAAGGATACTACGAACACACTCCAAGGATACCTCCAAGGATTCCCAAAGGATACTACGAAAAGAGTCCAAGGATACCTCCAAGGACTCCCAAAGGATTCTACGAACACACTCCAAGAATGGCAAGACGGACCTGCTCCACATCAGCACCACAGAGTTCAGCTTGGAAGATCTCAACACTCCGGTGCGGCTGATGGTCACAGTTTTGCGACAATTGCGACTTATTAGCTGGCATACCAAGGCGGATGGAATCGTGAGGACAAACAACTTTACCCTCATCAACTTTGTGCTAGTCATTTTTGGACCTGTCCATGAAAGAGTGGTTACGCAGATGCTGCTGGGATTCCAGGTGCTGTGCACACTGATCGCTCTTACCATTCGCTATCCCCTGGCCAACTACTTCTACACGAAAACGTAACCCTCGATCCTGTTGTTTATTGATTCAGATATTTATTGTAGTAAGCCTTTGTAAGTTAACTATACAAACAGAATACATTTATTTAATGCCTACACAAAATATTTCCCGAAAGTAAGTCGTAAGAAAAATCTGTATTTCACTCGTCAACAAAGAACCAACCGAATCACCTCAAAAAAAAAAAAAAAAAAAATACCTCCAAGGATACCCAAAGGATACTATGGACCGACTCTAAGGATAACTTCAGGGACTAGCCAAGGATACATGAATTAGCTACTAGGACACGATAAGATAAATCCAAGGAATCTCCAAGGATACTACAGGGCAACTACAAAGGTGCAATGAAATACATAAAGGACATCAGGAGAACGTCAAGAACACAAAGGGAGCAAACCAGAGCGTCCAAAGACTCGATTGGGGCTGATTGGAGGAAAGAAAAAACACGCATCAACAGTCTGCCGAAGGAAGGGGGAAGACGGCACAGATCAGAGAGCTGTACCGTAGATCTGGGTAGGAAGGAGAGGCCGAAGGAAATAAAAACTTGATAAGCACCCACTGCCGGTCGCGTCCTGCCAAAAGAAGCCGTTAACCACTTAGCCCAGACCCAGGTCCAGGTCCAGTTCGAAATGCCCAAGGAAGACGCAGAGCCATCAGGTGGTGGCATTCCAGTAGTCGCCAAGGAAAGCGATCTGCCTCCCGCGGAAAAGCAACCCACAAGGTAAGCGACGTTTCTGCCACAGCCTCTGCCAGCGCCAGCAGCGACTCGACAACGCCCGCCCGCCCAGGACGACGCCGAGGAGATGGAACTGCTGGAGCAGTGGGCAACACGAACAGCAGCTGGCGGACCATCTGGGCAAGGTGTGGGGCATGTCGGTGTCCCCCGAGGTGGTCACTCTGCTGTTGGAAAACGAGGCCATCGATACGATCATGTACTCCCTAATGGCCGGCTGTGAGGATGGGCGCCAGCTGTGCTGGCCAGTTGTGCCCTGGTGGAGGAGGAGAACGCCAAGACAACATTGAATCTGAAGCCTTGGGCACAGTCGGCGATGGCGTCAATAGCGCCTTCCTGCGACTCATGCGCGATGATCAGGCTGGGCGACGAGTGAAGGGCGAAAGAGGAAAAAATGATGAGAGAAACAAATTTTAAAGAAATTCGGAAACTTACCATGAAAATTGCAAAATCACAATGAGCCAAGGAAGGGCGCGCCTCGAAAGGCGATCGATTGGCACTAGACGATAGTGCGATCGATGGGCACACGAAAATGGAAATATCGGCAAAAGGTAGAAATATCGCAACGAGCAGGTGGCAACGCAGCAACGTCGGTATCGATAGGCGAATAAACATCGATCATCGGATGGTGTGACCAGGCGGAGGAACCAATGAAAGGAGTGGGACGCATGGGCGCGTATGAGGTAGCAACGAGGGAGCGCCGCGGGAGTCAGAGGAAGCATCACAAGGACACGAAGGATAGGATATGCAAGGAAACGCCGGAGAGTAGGAACAAGTTTCAAATGTTTCCCGAAGTAAGGGGGGAATGTGAGGAAAATGTAAGCAGCAGCAGCATCAGATGGCCGGCCGCTTACCAGATACGCGGCGAATTCGCGTAGTAACGGCGTGGCGAGGAGAGGATGGAGATCTAGAGAGTTTGGGGACCAAGGATGGAGACCAAGAGAGTTCGGAGACCAAGGGTGGGGATCAAGAGAGTTTGGAGACCAAGGAGCGGATAAGGAGAGAGTGGAGACTTGCCGGGCAGAAGACGAGTGCCATGTGGGGATAACGGGACTCCACCGTACTTTGGACTCTCCCGTGAATTTTGGACCGGGAGAAGAAGCGCCACATCTCGCCAGTGGAGCGGCACACAGGCGTGCCGCAAGCATCACGGGAATCAGCGGCACGGCAGCAGTGGGCAGAACATCGGTCGGAAGCGGTACGTGAAGGACAAGTGGGTCAACCAGGAGTCACGGCCTTTGGACCCGGAGTGGAGAGATCCAGAGGGCCGTGCGCAAAAGGGAAATAACGGTTCCCGGAGGCCCTATATAAGGCCGCAGAGCGCTGGCAGCTGGATCAGTCGATCACGAGGAGTCAAACCATCAAGATCAATCAGATACCAAAGTGAACAATCAAACAACCAGATAATCTACAAGGGAGCAACAGCAAGTCGAGTCGTCGTAAGAAGCAACGCCGTGGGAGCCTACGAGGAGCAAGATTGCCACGTCGAGACGTTAGGGATACCAGGAATCTCCGAATTGAGACGCAGGTAGCTGAGGTCCAGAGAGCATCACACGGCCAGGTCAAGGCGGTCAATTAATCCTATCAACAAAGTCCTGGCGTTACACCTGGAGAGAGTATAACAAGCCAGAAGGGAGAGCGGTCGATCGGTACGGTCTCGAGTGGAATTTTCCAGGAGAGCCCTACGGTTTCGACTTGCGAGGTCCCGGAGCGGCGTGCCCGAACACCAAGTATAACAAGCCAGAAGAAGAGCGGTCAATCGGTACGGTCTCGAGTGGAGTTGTCCAGGAGAGCCCTACGGTTTCGACTGGCGAGGTCCCGGAGCGGCGTGCCCGAACCCCGAGTACCAAAAGCCACGCTGCGTCCAGCCGCGCAGCCAGCACCGCCAGCGACAGCGACAGCGTCAGCAGCAAGCCAGCCAGCACATCACGACAGCCACGCAACACAGAGCCAGCGTCCAGAGCGGAAACGTCCCGAAACAAAAGCAAAAGGGTGAGGCTAGGGTGGAACGTTCGCTTACACTAGGCATGGAAGCGAAGTAAAGCGCGAGGCAGCTTCCTGGCGTTCCGCCTTGACTGTCCGCGCGGACTGAGGAGAAACCGGGACAGAGCAAGGGACAGGCGGTGGTGCGTCGAAAGGAGTGATCCTCGAGAGCGCAGTCTCTGTTCACCCTAGTCTGAGAACGGTGACGCTTCCCTAAGCCCGTACGGCTGATCCCCCTCGCGAGTCCGAGTCGTTACAAGCAGTCACCGAGATAACGCGTCAGGGACGAGCGGCGAGCGAGCATCTTCAGGGAGCCGCAGGATTTCTGGGAGCTACAGGAGTGGAGCACCGTGTCAACAAGGCGAGAGGTCGTCGAGACAACCAGGACCGTCGAAAGTACCGCAGGCCACAAGTGTCGAGTCAAGGCCGACCAAGCTACCAAGATATTTGTATTAATATACCCGCAATAAACCCACTACGAACCCGTGAACTCTGTGCTTTCTCACTGAGCTACTAGGCGGTCACGTTTATATAAATTTGGTGCGTTGAACACACAATCTACTGAGCTAGCCGCACGAATATTGTAGCGAGCAGACCACGAAAATCAGTTCGTTACAAGCTGTTATAGTCTTTTGTAAAGAATGATCAAAAATTCTTGATCACTAGACGACTTTCGATGTGAAGTAAAAACTTACACTATGATTTTCAATGTGTTTGCTGTGTACGTTAGAAATACCACACAACCAAAACATCTAAAGATTAATATATAAATCTTGGGGAACATGTCCGATTATGTTGGGGAAAGATGAATACTATGGTTGTAAATCTAATTAAAAAATTAGTTGTTCACAAACTGTCTAAAAGCTGTTTTAATAACAAATTTCGATCAAAACAGATCAAGACAATAGTCAATCTATTAGACATAAATACTTGTTAAGATACCTACCAGAGGATGAAAAGCTTCGTCGTTATATGGAGACACGGAACCGGATCTTTGCGGACAATCAGCTAAGCGGCATGCGTATAGTCTCACGGAGAGTCCAGAAAGCAAGGGAGCGCTTCAGGAAAAAGAGATCCAGACGAAGAGAGGTGGTGGCGGCCGTGAAACGCATAGATTCCGCCGATCCTAGACCCTTAGCCGACGTGGAGACCTTGGGCAAACAGCTCAATGGCTTGTTGGACACGAGCGCCAGCGTAAGTGTGCTGGACAAAGGCTGTCGAGAGCTCGTGGGAGTTACCGTCCAACCGTATTTTTCCGTAGTCCGGCCGGCTTCTGGCGAGGATCGATCCATTATCGGACGCTTGGAGTTGCTTGTGAAGTACAAAGGCGTAAGTAAGCCGGTTACGTTCTACCTTTGCCCGTACCTGGAACAATCTGCTTACTTCGGAGTCGACTTCTGGCGGGCGTTCGGACTAGCTCCAGCCGTCGTAGGGTAGCCGGTGACGAGAGGCGTCAGGGCAGCGGAGGAAATCCATGCCAGCCAGATGGAGGACTACGCCGAGCAGGAAGATGAGGACGAGGTAAGGGAGGAGCCCGAATCCTGGAGCCTTTCTGCGGAGGAAATGCTGCCATTAGGCAAGGTCAAGGAGGAGTTCCTTACCTTTGAAAGGGATGGAGTCACAAGCATGGAGATGCATTCCATTAAGCTGATGGAAGGAGCTCGGGTGTTCAAGGATCGTCCGTATCCGATGTCTCCGGCGAAGCAAAAGGTGGTCGAAGATGAAATCGACAAGATGTTGGAGCTGGGTGTCATCGAGGAGAGCAAGAGCCCGTGGAGCAATCAGACAACAGTAGTGTCGAAGCCAGAAAAAGACAGGCTCTGTCTGGATGCCCGGAAGTTGAACGCAATGACCATTAAGGATGCATACCCTCTGCCCAGTATTGAAGGAATCGTTTCCAGGATAGATCAAACGCATTACATCTCCAGCGTAGACCTTAAGTTTGCGTTTTTGCTGATTGAACTGGATGAGAGAAGCAAGGAGTACACGGCGTTCACGGTTCCAGGCAGGCCGTTGTACCAGTTTCGAATGATGCCATTCGGGCTGTGCACAACGCTTGGTGCGGCTCATGGAACGAGTGATACCAGCGGAGCTCAGATCCGACGTCTTCGTATACTTGGATGACCTGCTAGTCCTCGCTCCAGATTTTCATTTGAAATACTTGCGTCGAGTAGCCCACCGTCTGAAAGCAGCCGGATTGACCATAGGGTCAAAGAAGTTGAAGTCTTGATTCAAATCGTTGACTAACCTAGAGTTTATAGTCGGAGGTGGACTACTGCGGATGGATCCTGGACGGGTTTCGGCAATTCAGAAGATGCTTTACCCGAAGTCAATGAAGGAAGTCCGAGTCGGATGGTATCGACGGTTCGTCAAGAACTTCGCACCACTCCCCGAGTCTTTGAAGAAGGCTGGAAACACCAAGTTCTCCTTAAGTCCCAACGCCACACAGGCAGTGGGTGACCTGATTTCTAGAAACATTTCTACATCCAGTGCGACGCATCCCACGTTGGCGTCGGCGCGTTATTGTTTCAGAGGAACCAGGACGGAGAGCAGCCTATCGCGTTCTTCTCGGCCAAGATGAACAAACACCAGGTGAATTACTCGGTCACGGAAAAGGAGTGTCTGGCGGCCATCCTAGCCATTCGGAAGTTCAGACCGAATGTGGAAGGGATGCCGTTCACATGCATTACTAATCACGCCAGCCTACGACTCGCAAGGTGGTCCCTCCAGCTGCAGGGCTACGATGTCAGCAGTAAACTTCGCAAAGGCAGCGAGAACGTAGACGCCGACACTCTATCCCGCATCATCGAGGAAGTCCGGATAGATTCGACAAATAACTGGGATTCGAGACGACCGAATTTGCTGCGGCGGATTACACGGAATTAGTGCAAGACGTGGAGTCCAACAGGGAGCACTTACCGGACCTCAAGGTGGACGGCGGACTAATCTTCAAGCGCATAACCTGACGCACAGCTTGATAGAACGTGCTCATTCGGACCCCAAGGCTGGCCATGGTGGGATAACGAAGACCTTGGAGACCCTGCGACGCCATTTTTATTGGCCAGGGTTGATTATCCAGGTGCGTGAATACATCCGGGGTTGCGAGGTGTGCAAGGAGTCCAAGGCGCCAAACTTCCGAACGCAGGTCGGAATCGGAAGAAGGGTAGAGACGGAGAGACCATTCCAAAAACTACATTTTCTGGGCAAGTATCCGAGGTCCAAGAGTGGACACGCCTGGATATTCATCGTAGTGGACCACTTCTTCAAGTACACCTTCTTAAACGTAGTAAAGAACGTAGAAGACTCTGATTTCAGCAAATCTTTTAACGCCAAGTTTGCTCGCAAGTTCTTGAAAGCCAGGATGGTGAAATCCGTCGGCAGCAATGCATACTTGCTGGAGGACCTCCAAGGCCGCAGTCTGGGAGTGTATCACGCCAAAGACATCCGATTTGTTACCTAAACGAAGGACAAAACAAAGTATACGAGCATCGCGATCAAATCTGCTATACTTCCCGTCATGCGTGGGCCCCGCGTTAGGCGCCGATCGAAATGCAGGATTGTATCAGTGCCGTATTGAGTCCCATCGTATCTCCAAAGCTACCAATTACTTCGTCGTTTTGCTCAAACTCCAGGTAGCGCCTCCCGAAATCTTTGGTTGACGTTGCAATTGGAACCGATAATGGAAGGGACTCTATCGATAGGTTAGGTCGATAGGGCGATAGTCGCAGCCATATTGTCTAATCTGGCAGATGCAGATGGGAGTTCAAAGATAAAATTTTCGTGCTTAATACTAAATAAAAGGGTGCCGGGGTCCCAACACAAAGGGCCCGGGATATTTACTTGGGAGTTACACAGCCACGACTTGGGCTGCCAGCAACCGGTGTCCGTTCGACCCGCACAGAGGACCAGCCATAACCGCCTACCACAGCCGATGCCGACGACATCCAGCATTTCCCGGTGAGTCCGTTCCGGAATACTACGTCCACCACACTTGTGAACTTCCAGCCGTCGCATTACGGCGTTGAGAAGTACCGCCATTTTGTCTGGCAGCCGAACCTCGGACTGCCCCTGCGCAACTCACCATAGTGCGCCAGTTTTCCTTTGCTGAGACCCGTGTTGCCGCTGACCTCCGGCGATAAGTCCTCAGCCGGGCTATAATCGCCCTCTAGGCCCGTCCCAAAAGTGGCGTGTGTTCCTTTTGTGAGCCGTATTTCCAAGCGAGCTCTGCCAACAAGTGACTGGTAGAGCACATCTTTTCGCGGCGCCTGTAGCCTTTTTCCAGCAAATCCTCTGCATTGACCGCGTAAATAGTGAAGACGGCGGCCAAGTATTCGGTCTTAAAGGCTGAGGAAGGATAGATCGGTTAAGAGGAGCATGAATATAAATGATTGTACTTACCATATTCATTGAAAATTAATAAAACAGTCCTAGTTGCAAGGAGGGGACTCTTGCCGACCTAGAATGGGTGGTGCCCCGCAGCATCTTGAGGGCATCCATGGTTGGGTGGGAGCGCTTGGCTAGGTCATCGATAGCCACCAAATTTAATTTAATAGGGGTACTCTGCCCTGAGATAAGACTGAGCTAGCGGCACTGCCACCGAAAATAAGTAATTCGTAACAATTATAATGCAATAAACTAAGGCATCGCGGTCTTTTACTACCTACTGACCTTGTCATTGTACGATTCAACGGATACATTTTTATAGCTAAATGTTTCAGCATTTACAAGACTAACATATTCGGAAGCTTCAGACATTTTGATTTTGGTTAGGTGTATATTTAATGTAATTATATCTGTAATACCGACCTTCCTCATGTGTTCAAGAATGTTTACAATGCTTGTAAATGCACACTTTACGTTATAGGGAAAAGCATTCATTGTGTCATTACTAAGCAATGTGATAAAATTCTCATTTAAACAACATAATGATTTCCAATTTCATTTGTTTTCACCAGCTTGTACTGGATTTTTTGTTCTAACCGATCGTATAAACTTTTTACGTCCTGCTACATATTTAAGATCTTAATACGGTAAAATTTCCGTTTTCAATTTTTGTAATTTTAGCTTTTTATTTACGTTGTCGTTAATTAAGCTACTAATAATACTAATTTCGTTACATCGGTTTTACTATCTTATAAAGAGGTATCACTCAACTTTCGTTTATCTGACACTACACTTTGTTTTTTATTTGAACTCAAATTTTTCCTGACGTGAAGGATCGTACTTTAATGTTGATTTTGATGTGCTGGGATTTATATTAATCCAATCAGAGGTTTGAAATTCACGTGTTCTGGTTGTATTAGCATTTGCTTTTTGAACATTTCATGATTTATTACGTTTTTTATTTTGATAGTAACTTAGTTCTTGACGAATATTGAGCCATTTATCGAAATCACTTATTTTGTTACTACTTACTACTATCATTGTTTGTCAATTTCTGACAGGTTGCATTAAAATTACTTTGCTTAAATTATATTTATTTTTAATACTTTTTTAAAAGCTTTCCAAAAATTCCAGAAAGCATTGAAGTTTTTAGAATTGGTAAAAATCTCCCTTTTTGAATAAAGACTTTTTTTAGAGTTTAATATACTTTTTTAGTAACTTTTTGTGGTCCACAAAATAAGCACTGTGAAAGGATGTATAAATTGTGTAAGCATTTTTGTATTCAAAAATTTTATTTTATCCAAAATGAATTTTATTATATTATAAGTAATTGCTTATATGTTTTTAAGTTAGGTTAGGTTAGGTTAGGTAGGAGTGGTTGGAGACTAAATATTAGTCCCCTCACTTAGGCCACAATGGGCCCCT